>NC_086448.1:310620474-310936411 GCF_028390025.1 Pseudophryne corroboree | reverse complement strand
ATTTTGCCCGGTTACTACTCCCTGTTGTCAACGAATACTATGTCTTATGTCGACCACAATGTTTCCTGGTTAGATCCACAACATTGGCATTCAGTACATGTTCATACACATTCAGAACACATTAAGGTCACTAGGGACTCTGCTGTTCCTGACAAAATACATATATGTATGATGTATATATAGTATATGTGTGTATATGTGTATTTAAATATGTATATTCATATTACGATTTCTAATGAATGCTGAAGTGCAGTTATTCCTTCTCATGTGCTGGTCGCTCTGTTGATAAAGCTCTAGGTCAGCTGTGACGAGATGGTCTCAAATCCTCACGAGGAGTCCGAGTGTTTATTCTTTTCCCGCCGTGGATAGAATAAAGTGAAAGTCAAACCCTGGTCTGCACGGGGCCCTGTCATAAAGGATCGTATACAGGAAGCTAAGTGATATCTTAATTATATGCTTTGATAATATTTGCATTACATAGGGGAGTGCTTACATTCAGAAATGGTCAGTTACCTTGGCATCTGATATAATTACCCTAGAGAGAGAAGGGATATTCCTTAGGTTGGGTCTTCTCTAGAACATTGCAGCATGCTGCCGTGCGACTACGAGAGGTATGGGCCTCTTGGGTGTACGGGCCACTTCCATGGCCCTCTCGACTAGGAGGGCGTGATGGATTCACCAAGGGCATGCGGAGGCTGGCTCCGAGGAATATTGGAGTATCTTCCCTAGGAAGGTGTAACCTGGTTTGGGGATGGCTTTGTTAAGTTGATCTCGGCAGATACCACTGGTAAGTCTACCTTCTTGAGCTATGTCCCTCACAACGGTTGGTGGCGCATTTTTTGTAGGATGCGTTCATTTTGGCCGGTTGGATACCGTTTTTTCACCTTCTTTGCAGGTAGAGGAAGGTGATAAGGTAAGAGGTCTGCAGACTTTTCAAGTTCGCAGAAGCAGATATCGTCCTCTGTTCTACCACATCCACCACATGTCGCTGGGTCTATCTTGCTGGAGCCCACACAGGTGGGAACTCGTCTAATACTCTTCAGTCAGTCCTGGAATGGACTTGGACCAGTGAGTTAAGAATGGAGTCAAAAGGGGGACATGCTGGAGGTTCCAGATGATTCCCCTCACTGATGTTTCAAAATAGAGCTTACCGATTCTCCTCTGGACAGGATCAGGACATTGGCCTGCTGTCCCTGTCACAAAAAAAAAAAAAAAAGCTTTTCGTGCTTCTGAGGCAGGGATCTCCAACCTGTAAAAGAAGAAAGAGGGTTTAAATGCGGTTTCATACCTGGGTTTGTTATTCAGGATTCTCATTGCCATTTCACCGAAGTGATGGCAGTATGTTGGTCTTCCTTCAATAGTAAGAGCCACTATTATTCTGTACTGGGACGCTCTCCTGACTACGGCGAGGTCTAGAAACAAGTGGTACAAATCGTTGTTTCTCTCTGACAGTTCTTCAACACAGAGAATCCCTGCAAACGACGCAGATGTCGGAGTTGGGAATAAGATTAGAGAGATCTGAGGATCCAGAGTTGGATCAGATGTATATCAAGACTTACCGCGGCTGCGTTTGACGGCATGGAGGTTGAACGCCATATCCTAGCCCGAAAAGGTATTTCCGGTGAAGTCATTCCCACATTGCTTCAGGCTATGGAAATGAGTAACGGCGAAGCTTTTCCACCGTATTTGGAGGAAGTATGTGTCTTGGTGTGAATGCAGGAAGGCTCCTACGGAAAAATTTCAGCTGGGTCGTTTTTCTCCATTTTTTGCAAGCAGGTGTGGATGCAGGCCTAAAGTTAGGCTCCATTAACGTGCGGTCTTCAGCCTTATCAATTTTCTTTCAAAAAGAATTGGCCACCCTTCCAGAAGTTCAGACTTTCGGGAAAGGGGTGCTGCACATCCAACCTCCATTTGTGCCCCCAGTGGCACCATGGGACCTTAACGTGGTGTTGCAGTTTCTTATGTCACACTGTTTGGAACCTTTACGACAGTTTGAGTTAAAATTTCTCACTTGGAAAGTGGTCATGGTGTGGCCTTGGCGTCCGCAAGGCGGGTGCCGGAATTAGCGGCCTTGTCTCACAAGAGCCCTATTTGATCTTCCATGTGGATAGAGCGGAATTAAAAACTCGACTACAATTTCTGCAGAAAGTGGTTTCTGCGTTTCACATGAACCAAACTATTGTGGTGCCTGTGGCTACTGAAGCTTTGGTTGATTCAAAGTCTCTCGATGTAGTCAGAGCTTTAAATATTTATGTCGCCAGAACGGCTCAGATTGGGGAAACAGAGGCTCTGTTTATCCTGTATGCTACTAACAAAATTGGGGCTCCTGCTTCTAAGCAGACTGTTGCTCGCTGGATCTGTGATACGATTCGGCAGGCTCATTCTACGGCTGGTTACCATTACCAAAGTCGGTGAAGGCCCATTCTACCAGGAAGGTGGGCTCTTCTTGGGCGGCTGCCCGTGGAGTCTTGGCGGTTCAACTTTGCCGAGCAGCTGCTTGGTCGGGTTCAAACACTTTTGCTAAGTTCTACAAGTTTGATACCCTGGCTGATGAGGACCTCATGTTTGCTCAATCGGTGCTGCAAAGTCGTCCGCACTCCCCCGCCCAGTCTGGAGCTTTGGTATAGACCCCATGGTCCTTTTGGAATCCCCAGCATCCTCTAGGACGTATGAGAAAATAGGATTTTAATACCTACCTGTAAATCCTTTTCTCTTAGTCGTAGAGGATGCTAGGCGCCCGTCCCAGTGCGTACTGTATCTGCAGCTATTGGTGGTTACACTCATGGTGTTTCTTTTCAGTCAAGTCGGTTGCTGACGTTTGCTGACGTTATTCATACCATGGCATGCGGTATGCTATTATTGGTCGTGTTTACACACAGGTTGTGTTACATTTTCGGTCAGCATATTGCTGTATCTTTTTCATGCCGTCGGCTGGTGTTCTATTGAATGCCACGTTCTGCGGCATGTTCGAGATGTGAGCTGGTATGACACTCACCGTTTTTAAACAATAAATTCTTTCCTCGAAATGTCCGTCTCCCTGGGCACAGTTCTCTAACTGGAGTCTGGAGGAGGGGCATAGAGGGAGGAGCCAGTTCACACCCATTCAAAGTCTTATAGTGTGCCCATGTCTCCTGCGGATCCCGTCTATACCCCATGATCCTTTTGGAGTCCCCAGCATCCTCTACGGACTAAGAGAAAAGGATTTACCAGTAGGTATTAAAATCCTATTTTCCATACATGTAATTGGGCAGTAATAAGACCTCAGTGAGAAGATGCATCTATTTTTGTAGGAGACTACTACTACAAATACAGCTGTGATATTTACGTTGGTTTAGTTGGTTTGATTTCTTGATACTACAGCAAGGTAGGAGCCGCCGCTGAACCTAAGCAATCTAACCACTCTTTAACGGTAGCTGGAGAAACAGATCTCCAATGAATGGACTGCGGCCCCCAGTAAAATCCACAACTTCGGTAAGCACAGCTGAGCCAGTTGCAGTCTGTGTGACTGCACCGGCCCATTGGCTTCACTGTGACTGGCAATGACTTCCTATTGAATCTCCTACCAGCCAGTCACCCGCAGGACAGGCAGTCCCATTGGACGGTGTTTCCTCCCACCGGTACTGCCAGACCGGGCTGCAATTAGCAGAGAGCTGGCTTCTTGTAAAAACCCACTCCGTGCCTGTTTGTCAGTCCAATCTGGCTTCTACGGGCTACAGTGAATGCATAGCACGCTTGCAGATTCTAATTATATGAAGCTACTTAGAATAGTCAATTCAAAACCATTGCAACTTGGCAGGTCTGTGTGGTGTGCAGCCACACACTACATAGATCTGCTCAGTCATCACAATGCTGATTATTTCTCTGACAATTTTACAAGTGTCATACCCAGGATTAGAACCCACGACCTATTACTAGAGATGAGCGCCGGAAATTTTTCGGGTTTTGTGTTTTGGTTTTGGGTTCGGTTCCGCGGCCGTGTTTTGGGTTCGACCGCGTTTTGGCAAAACCTCACCGAATTTTTTTTGTCGGATTCGGGTGTGTTTTGGATTCGGGTGTTTTTTTCAAAAAACCCTAAAAAACAGCTTAAATCATAGAATTTGGGGGTAATTTTGATCCCAAAGTATTATTAACCTCAAAAAACATAATTTACACTCATTTTCAGCCTATTCTGAACACATCACACCTCACAATATTATTTTTAGTCCTAAAATTTGCACCGAGGTCGCTGTGTGAGTAAGATAAGCGACCCTAGTGGCCGACACAAACACCGGGCCCATCTAGGAGTGGCACTGCAGTGTCACGCAGGATGGCCCTTCCAAAAAACCCTCCCCAAACAGCACATGACGCAAAGAAAAAAAGAGGCGCAATGAGGTAGCTGACTGTGTGAGTAAGATTAGCGACCCTAGTGGCCGACACAAACACCGGGCACATCTAGGAGTGGCACTGCAGTGTCACGCAGGATGTCCCTTCCAAAAAACCCTCCCCAAACAGCACATGACGCAAAGAAAAAAAGAGGCGCAATGAGGTAGCTGACTGTGTGAGTAAGATTAGCGACCCTAGTGGCCGACACAAACACCGGGCCCATCTAGGAGTGGCACTGCAGTGTCACGCAGGATGTCCCTTCCAAAAAACCCTCCCCAATCAGCACATGATGCAAAGAAAAAGAAAAGAAAAAAGAGGTGCAAGATGGAATTATCCTTGGGCCCTCCCACCCACCCTTATGTTGTATAAACAAAACAGGACATGCACACTTTAACCAACCCATCATTTCAGTGACAGGGTCTGCCACACGACTGTGACTGATATGACGGGTTGGTTTGGACCCCCCCAAAAAAAGAAGCAATTAATCTCTCCTTGCACAAACTGGCTCTACAGAGGCAAGATGTCCACCTCATCTTCACCCTCCGATATATCACCGTGTACATCCCCCTCCTCACAGATTATCAATTCGTCCCCACTGGAATCCACCATCTCAGCTCCCTGTGTACTTTGTGGAGGCAATTGCTGCTGGTCAATGTCTCCGCGGAGGAATTGATTATAATTCATTTTAATGAACATCATCTTCTCCACATTTTCTGGATGTAACCTCGTACGCCGATTGCTGACAAGGTGAGCGGCGGCACTAAACACTCTTTCGGAGTACACACTTGTGGGAGGGCAACTTAGGTAGAATAAAGCCAGTTTGTGCAAGGGCCTCCAAATTGCCTCTTTTTCCTGCCAGTATAAGTACGGACTGTGTGACGTGCCTACTTGGATGCGGTCACTCATATAATCCTCCACCATTCTATCAATGTTGAGAGAATCATATGCAGTGACAGTAGACGACATGTCCGTAATCGTTGTCAGGTCCTTCAGTCCGGACCAGATGTCAGCATCAGCAGTCGCTCCAGACTGCCCTGCATCACCGCCAGCGGGTGGGCTCGGAATTCTGAGCCTTTTCCTCGCACCCCCAGTTGCGGGAGAATGTGAAGGAGGAGATGTTGACAGGTCGCGTTCCGCTTGACTTGACAATTTTGTCACCAGCAGGTCTTTCAACCCCAGCAGACCTGTGTCTGCCGGAAAGAGAGATCCAAGGTAGGCTTTAAATCTAGGATCGAGCACGGTGGCCAAAATGTAGTGCTCTGATTTCAACAGATTGACCACCCGTGAATCCTTGTTAAGCGAATTAAGGGCTGCATCCACAAGTCCCACATGCCTAGCGGAATCGCTCCGTGTTAGCTCCTTCTTCAATGCCTCCAGCTTCTTCTGCAAAAGCCTGATGAGGGGAATGACCTGACTCAGGCTGGCAGTGTCTGAACTGACTTCACGTGTGGCAAGTTCAAAGGGCATCAGAACCTTGCACAACGTTGAAATCATTCTCCACTGCACTTGAGACAGGTGCATTCCATCTCCTATATCGTGCTCAATTGTATAGGCTTGAATGGCCTTTTGCTGCTCCTCCAACCTCTGAAGCATATAGAGGGTTGAATTCCACCTCGTTACCACTTCTTGCTTCAGATGATGGCAGGGCAGGTTCAGTAGTTTTTGGTGGTGCTCCAGTCTTCTGTACGTGGTGCCTGTACGCCGAAAGTGTCCCGCAATTTTTCTGGCCACCGACAGCATCTCTTGCACGCCCCTGTCGTTTTTAAAAAAATTCTGCACCACCAAATTCAAGGTATGTGCAAAACATGGGACGTGCTGGAATTTGCCCATATTTAATGCACACACAATATTGCTGGCGTTGTCCGATGCCACAAATCCACAGGAGAGTCCAATTGGGGTAAGCCATTCCGCGATGATCTTCCTCAGTTGCCGTAAGAGGTTTTCAGCTGTGTGCGTATTCTGGAAAGCGGTGATACAAAGCGTAGCCTGCCCAGGAAAGAGTTGGCGTTTGCGAGATGCTGCTACTGGTGCCGCCGCTGCTGTTCTTGCGGCGGGAGTCCATACATCTACCCAGTGGGCTGTCACAGTCATATAGTCCTGACCCTGCCCTGCTCCACTTGTCCACATGTCCGTGGTTAAGTGGACATTGGGTACAACTGCATTTTTTAGGACACTGGTGAGTCTTTTTCTGACGTCCGTGTACATTCTCGGTATCGCCTGCCTAGAGAAGTGGAACCTAGATGGTATTTGGTAACGGGGGCACACTGCCTCAATAAATTGTCTAGTTCCCTGTGAACTAACGGCGGATACCGGACGCACGTCTAACACCAACATAGTTGTCAAGGACTCAGTTATCCGCTTTGCAGTAGGATGACTGCTGTGATATTTCATCTTCCTCGCAAAGGACTGTTGAACAGTCAATTGCTTACTGGAAGTAGTACAAGTGGGCTTACGACTTCCCCTCTGGGATGACCATCGACTCCCAGCGGCAACAACAGCAGCGCCAGCAGCAGTAGGCGTTACACGCAAGGATGCATCGGAGGAATCCCAGGCAGGAAAGGACTCGTCAGACTTGCCAGTGACATGGCCTGCAGGACTATTGGCATTCCTGGGGAAGGAGGAAATTGACACTGAGGGAGTTGGTGGGGTGGTTTGCGTGAGCTTGGTTACAAGAGGAAGGGATTTACTGGTCAGTGGACTGCTTCCGCTGTCACCCAAAGTTTTTGAACTTGTCACTGACTTATTATGAATGCGCTGCAGGTGACGTATAAGGGAGGATGTTCCGAGGTGGTTAACGTCCTTACCCCTACTTATTACAGCTTGACAAAGGGAACACACGGCTTGACACCTGTTGTCCGCATTTCTGGTGAAATACCTCCACACCGAAGAGCTGATTTTTTTGGTATTTTCACCTGGCATGTCAACGGCCATATTCCTCCCACGGACAACAGGTGTCTCCCCGGGTGCCTGACTTAAACAAACCACCTCACCATCAGAATCCTCCTGGTCAATTTCCTCCCCAGCGCCAGCAACACCCATATCCTCCTCATCCTGGTGTACTTCAACACTGACATCTTCAATCTGACTATCAGGAACTGGACTGCGGATGCTCCTTCCAGCACTTGCAGGGGGCATGCAAATAGTGGAAGGCGCATGCTCTTCACGTCCAGTGTTGGGAAGGTCAGGCATCGCAAACGACACAATTGGACTCTCCTTGTGGATTTGGGATTTCAAAGAACGCACAGTTCTTTGCGGTGCTTTTGCCAGCTTGAGTCTTTTCAGTTTTCTAGCGAGAGGCTGAGTGCTTCCATCCTCATGTGAAGCTGAACCACTAGCCATGAACATAGGCCAGGGCCTCAGCCGTTCCTTGCCACTCCGTGTGGTAAATGGCATATTGGCAAGTTTACGCTTCTCCTCCGACAATTTTATTTTAGGTTTTGGAGTCCTTTTTTTTCTGATATTTGGTGTTTTGGATTTGACATGCTCTGTACTATGACATTGGGCATCGGCCTTGGCAGACGACGTTGCTGGCATTTCATCGTCTCGGCCATGACTAGTGGCAGCAGCTTCAGCACGAGGTGGAAGTGGATCTTGATCTTTCCCTAATTTTGGAACCTCAACTTTTTTGTTCTCCATATTTTATAGGCAGAACTAAAAGGCACCTCAGGTAAACAATGGAGATGGATGGATTGGATACTAGTATACAATTATGGACGGACTGCCACGGTTAGGTGGTATAAAAAAACCACGGTTAGGTGGTATATATTATAATAATAATACAATTATGGATGGACGGACTGCCTGCCGACTGCCGACACAGAGGTAGCCACAGCCGTGAACTACCGCACTGTACACTGGTTGATAAAGAGATAGTAGTATACTCGTAACAACTAGTATGACACTATGACGACGGTATAAAGAATGGAAAAAAAACCACGGTTAGGTGGTATATATTATAATAATAATACAATTATGGATGGACGGACTGCCTGCCGACTGCCGACACAGAGGTAGCCACAGCCGTGAACTACCGCACTGTACACTGGTTGATAAAGAGATAGTAGTATACTCGTAACAACTAGTATGACACTATGACGACGGTATAAAGAATGGAAAAAAAACCACGGTTAGGTGGTATATATTATAATAATAATACAATTATGGATGGACGGACTGCCTGCCGACTGCCGACACAGAGGTAGCCACAGCCGTGAACTACCGCACTGTACACTGGTTGATAAAGAGATAGTAGTATACTCGTAACAATTAGGATGACACTATGACGGTATAAAGAATGAAAAAAAAACCACGGTTAGGTGGTAGGTATATAATAATAAATAATACAATTCTGGTCGGACGGACTGCCTGCCGTGTGCCGACACAGAGGTAGCCACAGCCGTGAACTACCGCACTGTACACTGGTTGATAAAGAGATAGTAGTATACTCGTAACAATTAGGATGACACTATGACGGTATAAAGAATGAAAAAAAAACCACGGTTAGGTGGTAGGTATATAATAATAAATAATACAATTCTGGTCGGACGGACTGCCTGCCGTGTGCCGACACAGAGGTAGCCACAGCCGTGAACTACCGCACTGTACACTGGTTGATAAAGAGATAGTAGTATACTCGTAACAATTAGGATGACACTATGACGGTATAAAGAATGAAAAAAAAAAACCACGGTTAGGTGGTAGGTATATAATAATAAATAATACAATTCTGGTCGGACGGACTGCCTGCCGTGTGCCGACACAGAGGTAGCCACAGCCGTGAACTACCGCACTGTACACTGGTTGATAAAGAGATAGTAGTATACTCGTAACAATTAGGATGACACTATGACGGTATAAAGAATGAAAAAAAAAAACCACGGTTAGGTGGTAGGTATATAATAATAAATAATACAATTCTGGTCGGACGGACTGCCTGCCGTGTGCCGACACAGAGGTAGCCACAGCCGTGAACTACCGCACTGTACACTGGTTGATAAAGAGATAGTAGTATACTCGTAACAATTAGGATGACACTATGACGGTATAAAGAATGAAAAAAAAACCACGGTTAGGTGGTAGGTATATAATAATAAATAATACAATTCT
Organism: Pseudophryne corroboree; assembly: GCF_028390025.1. Classification (NCBI taxonomy): domain Eukaryota; kingdom Metazoa; phylum Chordata; class Amphibia; order Anura; family Myobatrachidae; genus Pseudophryne; species Pseudophryne corroboree. The sequence continues at coordinate 310,926,943 of NC_086448.1, read as the reverse complement.
GGTCGGACGGACTGCCTGCCGTGTGCCGACACAGAGGTAGCCACAGCCGTGAACTACCGCACTGTACACTGGTTGATAAAGAGATAGTAGTATACTCGTAACAATTAGGATGACACTATGACGGTATAAAGAATGAAAAAAAAACCACGGTTAGGTGGTAGGTATATAATAATAAATAATACAATTCTGGTCGGACGGACTGCCTGCCGTGTGCCGACACAGAGGTAGCCACAGCCGTGAACTACCGCACTGTACACTGGTTGATAAAGAGATAGTAGTATACTCGTAACAATTAGGATGACACTATGACGGTATAAAGAATGAAAAAAAAAACCACGGTTAGGTGGTAGGTATATAATAATAAATAATACAATTCTGGTCGGACGGACTGCCTGCCGTGTGCCGACACAGAGGTAGCCACAGCCGTGAACTACCGCACTGTACACTGGTTGATAAAGAGATAGTAGTATACTCGTAACAATTAGGATGACACTATGACGGTATAAAGAATGAAAAAAAAAACCACGGTTAGGTGGTAGGTATATAATAATAAATAATACAATTCTGGTCGGACGGACTGCCTGCCGTGTGCCGACACAGAGGTAGCCACAGCCGTGAACTACCGCACTGTACACTGGTTGATAAAGAGATAGTAGTATACTCGTAACAATTAGGATGACACTATGACGGTATAAAGAATGAAAAAAAAACCACGGTTAGGTGGTAGGTATATAATAATAAATAATACAATTCTGGTCGGACGGACTGCCTGCCGTGTGCCGACACAGAGGTAGCCACAGCCGTGAACTACCGCACTGTACTGTGTCTGCTGCTAATATAGACTGGTTGATATTTAAAGAGATATTAGTAGTATACAACAATACTATACTGGTGGTCAGGCACTGGTCACCACTCCTGCAGCAAAAGTGTGCACTGTTAATTAATATAATTGTACTCCTGGCTCCTGCTAACAACCTGCAGTGCTCCCCAGTCTCCCCCACAATTAATTATAAGCTTTTAATTTATACATTGATGACTGTGCAGCACACTGGGCTGAGCTGAGTGCACACAGACTGAGTCACACTGTGTGACTGACTGTGCTGTGTATCGTTTTTTTTTTCAGGCAGAGAACGGATATAGCAGAGAGAAGTGAACGGATATATTATATTAAATAAAAGTTAACTAGCAACTGCACTGGTCACTGACTGTGGTAAACTAACTCTGTCTGCGACTCTGCACAATCTCTCTCTCTCTATCTAATCTATCTCTATTCTAATGGAGAGGACGCCAGACACGTCCTCTCCCTATCAATCTCAATGCACGAGTGAAAATGGCGGCGACGCGCGGCTCCTTATATAGAATCCGAGTCTCGCGATAGAATCCGAGCCTCGCGAGAATCCGACAGCGTCATGATGACGTTCGGGCGCGCTCGGGTTAACCGAGCAAGGCGGGAAGATCCGAGTCGCTCGGACCCGTGAAAAAAAACATGAAGTTCGGGCGGGTTCGGATTCCGAGGAACCGAACCCGCTCATCTCTACCTATTACACTATTACACTGGAAGCAGGCATCTTATTGATGGAGCTATTTGACCCTGAATTCTCACCCAAATTTAGTTTTGGGTGGGGTGTGTTCAAACTGAAATCTAAATTGCAGTGTAAAAATAAAGTAGCCAGTATTTAGCATGCACAGAAGCAATATAACCCACCCTAATCTAAATCTCTCTGCATATGTTACATCTGCCCCACCTGCAGTGCAACATTGTTTTGCCCATTAGTGTGCTTTTTTGGTTTGCTAACAGCTCTGACTAAGCCCTACTATAGTCACATGGGAACTGAGACGCTGGCGCCATGTTTTCTGCATAGAAGATCGCAAATATAGGCTAAGACACCTACTGTGCAGTCACCACATGCCTGTGCTTTTACCACCACTCCCCGTAGACGCCTCCAAACCTTCCCTGTCAATCACATTGCAAATAATCCTCACTGCAAGCAATTTTGCAAAGGAACCTTGACACATTCAGTAAATATATGCAATGGGGAAGCAGTTGGCTTCCCAACGGATGGGATCCCGCCGGTCAATATACCAACGTCAGGATTCCAATGGAGGACTCGATGCCAGCGTCAACTTCCCGATGCCGCTCAGGATGGCGGCGTCACATTACTGACAGCCGGCATCCTGAGCATCCTCACCGCAGGACACGCAGGGAGGGGGAGGTTAGGTTCAGGCAGGAGAAGGGAGGTTAGCGTTAGGGATCAGGGATGGGAATGTTAGAGCTAGGGAGGGAGGGTTAGGTGCAGGCACTAAGAGGAGGAGGTTAGGGTTAGGCATCAAGCAGGAAGGGTTAGCTTTAGGCATTGGGGAAGGGAGGGCAAATCATACTGATCTCATGCATTGCATACATCTCTGGCTAAGGATCATAATACTGTATTATTTAGGGTCTTCCAGATACAGAATCTTTTAGAAAACTAATATGTAGGAGAAAGGGTATTTCTTACAAATCAATCATTAGATGCACAATTAGCAATCCCTAACACTTTGCATAACTTCGGCACACTGTATCACATTTAAAGTTTGGGGTTTTAAAGAATTTTGACCACCAAAACAAGGAAGCAGCAAGAAGGATAATAGTAAGATAACAGCTTCTTAGCCTTTTGGCAAAGTGTAGTACCTGCTCGAGGGAAACACTTGGTGGAGTACTTGTTCTTACACTAGGAGCGTGAGAGGTTCCTAGTGTGGAATGGAGAAACACCGTGTGGATGTGTGGCAATGCCTCTGGTCAAGAGTGGAGAAAAACTGGGCTTAGTATCCTTTGCCTTCTTAGGGGTTGATACAGGACCCCTTACGTGGAGCGGGAATGGCCTGGTCTAGTATCTGCTCTCGTACTGGGGGTTGACCCTGGCACAGAGTGGGTATGAAGCTTGGTCTGGCTAAGAGGCCGGGGACAGCCTGAAGCCTGAGGTGATATGTGCCTCTGGTGCAGGAAGAGCCAGGGGTGCCCGAATATGCACTGGTGATCAGGGCCGTAACTAGGTGTGTGCAGAGTGTGCTCCGCACATGGCGCTGCAGGGTAGGGGGCGCTGTTGGCAGCACTTGTCAATTATGAATTATCTAATTACTTTCACTTGCAGCATCCCCCCTTTTTGAAGCCCAGCATCTCCTGACCTTCCCTGTCTCCTACCCCCACCCCTTTTGTTGCTAATACCTATATACAGAATTCATGGACTCAACTTGAGAGCTCTTTGTTGTTCTGTTGCACTGTCCTTTATTACATTTTGGGATGCTGATATGTTTAGGCTTCTCTGGGATCAATTGTGTCATACCCCTTCCCCGTGCCCTATGTCCCTATTAGAAAAATGAAAGAATGCTCTTTCTGGCACAGGGCACCAAAAAGTCTAGTTACGGCTCTGCTGGTGATGTCTGCCTACCTTTGCACTAGTACAGCACTTTGCACTTTCACTTCCCCAACTTCTGCTGCACTTTTTTCCTTTGCCCTGGCCTTTTGGCTAGGGCAGGGATAATTTTTTATACCCCCTCCCCTCGGCCTTCTGGCTAGGGCTTATTTATTTATTTATACACGTGTTTTGCACTATTGCACTACACAGCACTTATTTATGTTTTTTTTGTAAGTCATGTCACGGTTGTTTGTTCAGGGTTTAGGTGAGACCCTTATGGGCCACCCTCTCCCCTAGTTGCCGAGGCCCTCTCCTTTGGGGAGGGCCAGAGACTGTTTCGATCCCCAGGGGGAAGCTTTGGCCAACCTTGGGGATACTCGAGGGTCCCTCTGCGCTTTGGCAAGAGGGGACCCACAGTCCCTTTTCCCCTCAGTAGGCCTTTTCACTCTGAGGGGTAGGGGAGTAACGTAGCCCTTCTCCTGTTGGAGAGGGTCCAAGAACCTATGCCCCCAGCTCGTTTGGCACAGACACTGGGTGATGAAGCCACGCACCTCGGGCTTCAAATTAAAAAAAATATGAAAAAATAGTAAGATAACTGACGTTAAGTGGATTAGAAAACAATCAACAAAAGCTGTGGGCCTAAAGAGCATTGAAGTACAGTATGCTTGAGTTATAGCTACAAACCCTTATTCTACAAATCATTTTAATTGTACTTCTTTGTTTTTCAAATGTTTCTCATTGTTTCCTCTTAAAATGTTTCACACATGTGAATTCTCTTCCACCAGACTCACTGATGGAAGAATTTTGCTTATGATTATTGTAAATATTTAGTTTGTCAATGAGGAGCTCTATGATCCACAATTACTGTTATGGTAGCTAATATTATTATTTGGCTTTGTTGCTAGCGCTATAAATAGTGTTCATGCCAACCAGACATGTTATTAGTCTACGTTATTCATTGATTGTTTTGATTCGTACTTCCACTCATGTAATAATATATTTAAACTTAGTAATAAGTTTAAATATAAGGAGAGATTTATCACAGTGAAAAAATGACACTCCTCATCAGTAAGCTGCACTGTAATAAATAGGTCTTATGGTACACTGATGCCAATGCAGTTGTCATGACACGTGATTTTGCTCCTATCCTACCATAGCTTCTAGTAACTTTTCCTTAGTAACTGGAGTTGTTAGTACAACTTGTTCCAGTTGCCTAGGATATCCTTTCCATGTGAGACTCTCTTTCTATGGAATCATTTTCACACACATGCTCTTGCTTGTTGTTTATATACATGATGTCTCCATAGTGACATCACTATGTTACACATCAGGGGTGTGGCCAGAACTTTATCCCACAGCAACATTTTGAAGTGTCCCCTGTCCCAGTGCTTCTAGACAGACACCTCTCCGCAGCTGTTGGCAATGTTATGCCCCATAATAGTGCCCTAGTTTATTTTATGAACCATAGCAGTGCCCTGTTTTACATTATGTCACATTGTAGGGCTGCCAGTACACATTATGCAACACAGTACACCCAATTCACATTATGACATACAGTGTGCCCACTTCATATTGTGCCACATTACACTGCCCTATTTCATATTATGCCACACTATAGTGCCTTCACTTTATAATGTGCAACATTACCATACCCTAGTTCCTATTATATAACATTATAATGCCCTCCAGTTCATGTTATACCACATTAAAAAAGCAGGTCCAGGGGTATAACTAGATATATCGTAGGCCCCAAGGCAAAAGATTGTAGGGGGCCCTATGTACCATCCAATGGTGAAAAATGCATATAACACATGTAACTGTGACAGGGAAGGTGGGCTCCTCTCAGCTCTTTGTCCCATACCAGCTGCACTCCCTGTACCTCTAGCAGCTACTCTCTTTGTTACACACGTTTTTTCTTAGTAGTTTTGTTTAGAACCACTACTATGAAAACCTCCTCTCTTACCTTCTTTCTCATTCATAGTATGTTAATGTCTCCTTGAAATTATAAAATATATGAGAGGCACAGTTGGGAATTTTCACGTGATGATGCATAGGTGGAGGTTGCAGCAGAATTTCCACTTGGAAATTGTTATTCCTGGAACTTTGCTGTTTTAATTTTATGAGTGATGTTTACCATGTTTGTTTAAACAAAACATACTTTTGCAACCTACTAAACACATTGTTTTTACTAGATAGATACAGTTGACTATTTGTAGCAAATAATGTTACATTTTGTAGATCCAATAGACGTTAAACAGATATACCCAAAAACTTTTCGTTACCATGGTTTTTCCAATAGTTATTTAATCTGGGTTGGGTATGTGTGACCGGCGGTCAGGAGACCACCAGTCACAAAACCGACAGTGGGATCCCGACTGTTGGATGGCCGGTGGGAAGGGGAGGCGAGAGCAATGTAGCCCCTTGCGGGGTCGCTTTGCTCGCAACGCAGTAGGGTCAGTTGCTCTATTTCCACTCTACGGGTGTCATGGACACCCACAAGTGGACATAGTCCCTGTTGGTCGTCATACGGACCGGCAGGATTTTCAGATGCTGGGATCCCGGTGTCGGTATTGTGACTGGTGGTCTGTTGACCGCCGGTCACATAAACGCAACCCCTTAATCCCAGTTAGTGAACCCTTATATAGTACACAGCATCAGGGTGGTCCCTGCAGCAGCTAATGATGGAATACTAAATCAATAAACTTATTACAGGTTGAGTATCCCTTATCCAAAATGCTTGGGACCAGAGGTATTTTGGATATCGGATTTTTCCGTATTTTGGAATAATCGCATACCATAATGAGATATCATGGTGATGGGACCTAAGTCTAAGCACAGAATGCATTTATGTTCCATATACACCTTATACACACAGCCTGAAGGTAATTTTAGCCAATATTTTTTATAACTTTGTGCATTAAACAAAGTGTGTCTACATTCACACAAATCATTTATGTTTCATCTACACCTTATACACACAACCTGAAGATCATTTAATACAATATTATTAATAACTTTGTGTATTAAACAAAGTTTGTGTACATTGAGCCATCAAAAAACAAAGGTTTCACTATTTCAATCTCACTCAAAAAAGTCCGTATTTCGGAATATTCCGTATTTCGGAATATTTGGATATGGGATACTCAACCTGTAATGGTTGATACCCCTTAAAGGTATATTACATACTGTATTTCTCTAATAAATGAAAAGTAAACACATTACAATAGAAGTTGGCTGAAAACATGATATTCAATATAGTAATTAAATTTCCTTTAATTGATTAGAGTTAGTATATTGGTGGAAAACATACATTTCAAACTCAAACATTACATGTGTAACAGAGCCTGCCAATTCAATTGGTGTCTCACCACTGTACTGGTAAAAGAAGGGGTCTGGCCCAGCCTTAAGTGCCCCATTCTCTCAATCGATTGGCTTCCAGTCCACGAACTCCGATCAAAATGCTGTTGGCTCTGTCTCTCCATAGCTGCCTGCCTGTCTGCCAGCTGTAACCAGCTTGTTGCTTGGTGCCAAACTCACACTGCTGTTACCCTATGTTAATTTACCCTGTCTCCGTGTCCACCTCAGGCCCTGCCATGCCCAAATCCCTCCAAATCTCCTATGTATATAGGGGGTCATTCCGAGTTGTTCGCTCGCAAGCCGTTTTTAGCAGCTTTGCACACGCTAAGCCTACGCCTACTGGGAGTGAATCTTAGCTTCTTAAAATTGCGAACGAAAGATTCGCAATATTGCGAAAAGACATCTCTGTGCAGTTTCTGAGTAGCTCCAGATTTACTCGGCATCTGCGATCAGTTCAGAGCTTGTCGTTCCTGGTTTGACGTCACAAACACACCCAGCGTTCGCCCAGCCACTCCTCCGTTTCTCCAGCCACTCCCGCGTTTTTCCCAGAAACGGTAGCGTTTTTTCCCACACGCCCATAAAACGGCCTGTTTCCGCCCAGAAACACCCACTTCCTGTCAATCACATTACGATCGCCTGAACGAAGAAAAAGCCGTGAGTAAAATACCTAACTTCATAGCAAATTTACTTGGCGCAGTCGCAGTGCGAAAATTGCGCATGCGCACTAAGCGGAAAATCGCTGCGATGCGATGAAATTTACAGAGCGAACAACTCGGAATGACCCCCATAATGTCTCCATTTCCCACCTCAAACTGCCCCACTTCCATCCCATTCTCATGTGCGTATAACCTCTCCATGTCCCCCCTCAGGCCCTGACCTGCCCTCCCCAGTTTCCAGTGTATATGTCTCCATGTCCCCCCCATTCACTAGCAGTGTGTGTGTGTCTCCATGCCCTTCCCCTTCAGTCACCAGTGTTATTTCTCCATGCCCTCTATCACTCACCTGTGTGTACAGATGCAGCAAAACTTAACTTTACCATCGAGCATCTTATCCGCAACAAAGCTGGTGAGCTAGTGTGCCCGCAACTATGATGCACGCGTATGCACACACACGGCCATTGGAATGAATAGACGGCGTACTTAGTCATAGCTAGGCATACTAAGTCGCATCCATGCCTCGGTACAGCATGTGTACCCATTCTGCTATGCCGCAGGTAAGATGAGCGTGGCTATATCTGTATGTCTCTATGTTGCCAAGGTGTTTCTAATTTTGATTTGTATACTATTTTTCTTTGTGTGTGTCTGGTCTTTCTTTTCCCTCCTTGCCTGCATCTACTATTACACATAGGATTGGAAAGTGATAGGCGCAAAACACCATAAAAAACGTCCTTACATCTGATATAGATAAATATAGATGTAAGGACGTTTTTTATGGTGTTTTGCGCCTATCACTTTCCAATCCTATGTGCATCAGTTTCTGTGGAATTTTTGTGAAGATTCCAGTGTTAGTGGTTGGCTGCATATACATCATTGGCAGCGCATGTGTTTATTCTTTTTTTTGTTTGCATCTACTATTACACCTTTTATTTTATCTGTCCCCCCCACCTAATTCTAACATTTTTCCCCCAGCACTCACCTTTTCCCTGTATCCCTAGCACCCACCTTTTCCCTGTGCCATTCACAACCACTTTTATTCTTGTTCTGCCTCACAACCCTCCTTTCATCTTCCACTTTGCCCTTCTTCACCTCTTACCATCCTGCTCTTCTTCTGTTGAATATTAGGAGAAACCTGAGCATAGCAGGTACTGTAAGTACAATTTTCTGATAATATTATTTTCCCTCTAACACTATTGATGGCAAAACCCTGATGGCAGTAAAATTTGCCAGCTCTCCCCAGTGAAGGCTTCCCCATATGAACTGCACAAATGTTATGGTGGTACTTTATGTGGATCTGGCATTTTCAATATTTTTTAATGTGAATCTGTTTTTTTTTTACTGTTTCATTTATATGGATCTGGCTTTTACATTTTTTAATATGGATCTTGGTTTGTATGTGGATGCTGATTTTTCAATGTAATTTTTATGTGGATTTGGCTTATTCAGTGTTTTTAATGTGGATCTGACTATTTCAGTGGTTTTATGTAAATCTAGATATATCAATATCATTTTTATGTGGCTATAGCTTTTTTAGTTTTTTTATGTGGATTTGGCTATTTCAGTGTTTTTTATGCGGAGCTAGGTTTTTCAATCTTTTTTATGCGGATCCAGCTTTTCTTTTGTCAGTCCCGGGCCCCATAATTTCTTATGGTGCCCTGTGCAGGTGAAGTAGATATAAAATGTGCAGATAAAATTAGATTCAGGACGAGCGTGTCCAAACTGAGAGCCTGATTCAGCATGGATTGCAATTGCGAATTAACGCACACTAACTGCGATCGTAAAGCTACAAAGATTTCTAACCAAGGGGGTGATTCAGATCCAGTCGTAGATGTGCTAAATTTAGCACATCTACGATCAGTTACTGATACATGCGGGGGGACGCCCAGCACAGGGCTAGTCTGTCCTGCATGTTAGGCTCTGCCCCCCCCCCCCCCCCCGCACGGGAGCGAAAGCATCGCACGGCGGTGATGCTTTTGCACCCGCTGATTAGCTCCCTGCCTGCGCAGCCTAGCTGCTACCTGGCGCGTCTCTGGTCGCAGAGGCTGCGTGTAACGTTACGCAGCCACCGCGGCCCTCCCCCGGAATGGTCCAGATACGCCTGCATTGTCCGGCCTGCGCCCAATAAACAGCGTTCTAACACCATTGGCATGCCCCCTCCTGCCCTGCCTCTGCCTGTCAATCAGGCAGAGGCAATCGCAGCCGTGAGATGCTGTTAGCATTTCACTGGGCCCCCCAGGGTGTGCACACGCAGTGCGTCTGCTGCTCGAGCGCACTCCCCAAAGGGTTTCAGACTGCGATCGCTGCCACTGCAGCAATCCAGTCTGAATTAGGCCTCAAACCCACAATCACATCTGCGCAGTGGTGGAGTTACCACTAGTCAACAAAGGCAGTCACCTAAGGCCCGGCAGGTCTCAGGGGCCCGGCCCAGGTATGAACTGCCTAGTTGTAAATCAGCTACTGCGAGTGGTACTACCGCCCACAAGCAGTGTCATACAGCTCACCCGCCCACCTCCGCTGGTTCTTACCACTGAAGCGCTGAAACCAGAGGGCCCCCTGCCACCCACCACAGATTGGATTACTCTTACAGATCTGATCTGCGGTCCTGGCTCCTCGCTGCACGTGCAAACAAACAAATGGATCCAGCACAGCACAGCACAACGGGACAGCTGAGCGACGGCTCAGCTGTCCAATAGTGTGTGAAACAGCAGCCTGCGGCTCAGTCATTGGCTGGGCACGCAGGCTGCACAGCAGAGAAGAAGGAGGAGGGCTGGGTCGCAGGAGGCATGTTTAACCCTGAGTCACAGCAGCCTGTCTGCGAAAAGTAAGGATGGCTTCATGAGAAGCTGCTGCTATTATTGAATGTTAGGGGTGTGTGTGTGCGTGTGTGTGTATATATATATATGGTACGTAAAAAGCAACAAAGTGCGACACTCGAGGCTAGGTAATGATGGTTAATAAACGTCCATGACCCGTATGTTAGATCGACGTTTCAATTTTTAGTAAAAAAATTGTCATCAGGATACAAACATTAACATTAAGCGGCTAATTCAGACCTGATCGCAGCTGTGCGTTTTCGCACAGCAGCGATCAGATCTGAACTGCGCATGCGCCGGTGCCGCAGTGCACCAGCGCATGACAGACAGCTGATGGCTGTCTTTGCCCTGCGATCGCCTTTGCCTGATTGACACGCAGAGGTGGTCGCTGGGCGGGAGGGGGCAGGCCTGCGGCATTTTGCCACTGTTTAGGGGGGCGCAGTCCGAGCAACGCACAAGTGCCCGGACTGTTGGGGGGGCGGGCTGTGGCAGCTGCGTTATGTCACAAGCAGCTGCTGCGACCCGGGCAGTGATGAGTAGCTCCCTGCCAGTGCGCAGGAGCTGCGCTGGCAGGGAGCTACTCTTCCGGTACAAAAGCATCGCCGCTGTGCGGTGCTTTTGTACTTGTGTGGGGGATCGGACCTGACATGTGGGGCGGACTAGCCCTGTGCTGGGCGTCCCCCCGCATGTCTGTGTGACTGATCGTAGATGTGCTAAATTTAGCACATCTATGATCAGGTCTGAATTAAGCCCTAAGCTCTTACCTTATATCCCCCACTGCTGTAACTGAGCTGACCCTTGAGCCGGAAGCCAAATGCCGGTGCGGGCGCACACCAATGACTTCACAGCATGTAATGCCACCACGTCCAAAACCCATCACCATGGTGACCATCGATATATTTCACAGAGCTGTATAACAATACACATATAAATAAGCACATAGCATCATAACAATATCACATAAGATGATTGCTAAAGTGTATGTATCAGTAAGTATAAATATCACAAGTACAAATATCAAACCCTGATAATGATCATCCACTATTAACCATGGTGTCGTTATAACGTCACTCCATCAGTTACAATGATCCTAATTGACTATTGAAAATGTATATGACAATAAGAAACTTATTAATTAATTAATTGCATTAGAATAAAAGACATGATAAAGGGAGCATGTCATTTAAGCCCCGAGGAGCCAGAACGTTTAATTTATGAATCCATCCATCCATTATTTTCTAATTGTCTTATATATATTTTCAATAGTCAATTAGGATTATTGTAACTGATGGAGTAACATTATAACGACTGACACCATGGTTAATATTGGATGATCATTTTTAAGGTTGTTTAATAGGAAAATGTTGAATGGCTCCTATTCGGTTTTCTTGATCCTTCCTGTGAGGTCCATGAGTGCCGCTGTTTGTTCTTTATATCCTCCTGTGATTATATAATTCATCTACCTGCCTCTTTATTAGGGGCCCCACTGTCGGAAGTGCCCTGGGCCACCCATCGCCTTAATAAGGCTCTGGCTGATACTGTGGCTGGTGTCTTCTCAGCTGCAACAGCTGGTACCCCCTCCCCTCCTCCCCCGACGCCACACCCAGTAAAGGATGCATGCAGCGGAGTGGGACAGTGGGGCATACAGCAGCAAGCTCTTCCTGGTCTGTGCTCTCTGACACCATTTCTGCTACTTTGTCCTGTTCTGATGGTATGTACTAATTTACCTGGCAATATGCCTGTCATTATCAAGTGCTGACAGGTTTCTCCAGTATCAGGGATTTTTCAAAACAGGGCCTCTGCTCCAAAAGCAAATATCATACACTGGACATGTATTATATCAGAACCAGCTGTTCTAGCCGGTCCCTAGAAAAGGGGCTTCACATCTAATTTGACTTTGTGCTTTGTAAGTAGAATGGATAGAGAGGTGTTATGACCTCTTTGGACCGGCTAGAACAGCTGGTTCTGATATAATGATACCTTTATATGAACATACGACATTTTCCCAAGGTCAGTGAAGTGAGCCAGTTGTGCCAGTATTAACCATCAATTATAAGAGACTCATATTTCTTTTCTTATTTTTTTTCCTGTTCTCCTCATGGAACGTCTGGGGAGTTATCTTCTGTGAAGAAATACGAGGCTATTTGCACTTCTATATTTGTCCATTTGTGAAGTAGGGCAATATATGTATAAGTAGCGCCTTCATGTTCAGTTTCATTTTGTATTACTTTGTGGTTATTATTTTGTGAGTTGTGGTGTTTACTCAGAAACTAGGACGGAGGCAGCTGCTGTGGGCGCAAGGATTTAATACTACACAATTTTTCTGTTTTAGCCTGGTCAGCAGATGTATGTCCTCTGCTGCTCCTCTCCATACCTCCATGCTCTCTGCCTGGGCACCACTAAGAGAGAACCACTGGGGCAGGAAGGGTGGTGAGGAAGGAATCAGTATGAGATCCCGGCGCGTGGGATCCCGGTGGGTGAAATACCGAAAGCTGGGATCCTAGTGATTGAACATCCAACAGGGGTGAGTAAGGGGTGTTCTCCCCTATACCCACCCCCCTAAAGCAAACCCTCCCTACCCGCAGCCTAACCCTAACCTCCCCACTTAGTGCCTAAGCCTAACCCCCCATCCCCGCTGGTAAAAGCTAGCCCTCCCATCCGCGTAGCCTAACTCTAACCCTCCGAGAGGAGTGCCTAACCCTAACCCCCCCTTCCTGCAGCCTAATCCTAACCCCCCGGGATGTAGCCTAACACTAACCCCCAGGCTTGCAGCCTAAACCTAACCCCCCACCGCTTACCTCTCCAGCACGGCTGTTGGAATTCTGACACCAGGATGTTATGGGATCAGTATGAAATCCCTCTGGACGGGATCCCGGCGGTCGAAATACCAACACTTGAATCCCGATCAGCACAATCCCGACAGGGGTGGCGAGCGAAACGCAGCCCCTTGCGGGCTCGCTGTGCTCGCCACTCTGCGGGCACGGTGCCTCGCTACGCTTGGCACACTAATTTATTCTCCCTCTATGGGTGTCGTGGACACCCACGGAGGGAGAATATGTCAGGATTGTGCCGGTCGGGATTCCAGTGTCGGTATTTCGACCACCGGGATTCCGTCCAGCGGGATCTTGACCGCATCCCGATGTTATACCCAGGATCCTGACTGCTTCCCGTGAGGAATATGTTGAGTTTTCCCCTGAATGGCATTGGGCTGGGACATGACATGCAAATCAGATGCAGCTACGGCTACTTACTTATAATTTGACCCACTGCACTTATATCATCTCTGACTATGCCCCTCCACCCCGTGTCATCCTACTTGTGCCTCTGCCCCTTCACACCTGTGCCTCTTCCCCTCCCCACCTATGCATCTACTTCTTTAACCTTATGTGCCTATGCCTTCCTACTCATGCCTCTGTCTCTTCACACCTGTGACTCTGCCACCCTCCCTACCTGTGTCACTGCCTCTTTTACTACCAGTGCCTCTGCCTCTCTCGTCACTTGTGCCTCTGACCCCTATACCTGCCTCCATCCTCAACAGTGTTTCTGCCCCCTCATCATTTGTGTCTTTATCCCCTTTACCAGCTTTGTATTTGCCCTTTCACCACTTGTACCTCTGTCATTCTCGCACCTGTGCCGCTGCTCTCCAACATCAGCTGTGAAGAAATAAGGTTCTTGCTGCAGCAGTGCCTGAAGAAGCAAGTGTAGCAGCAGTTTAATTAAGGAGGCATCACAGTGTGCAGCAGGGCAGAAGACCCAGGTCTAGTGCAGATGAACCCTGTACAGGATGAGGTCAGTGGTTTGTGTCTGGGAGGGGGCATCAGTATGTCCCATACACTCCTTATTGAGACCCAGCACACCTATTTACTGTGGGTAGGTATTGTAGTGATGTAATGTGGGTAGGTATTGTAGTGATGTGGTGTTGGTAGGTATTGTAGTGATGTAGTGTGGGTAGATATTGTAGTGATGTAGTGTGGGGAGGTAGTGTATTGACATAGTGATGATTTGCAGTGTGGGCAGGTAGCGAAGTGATATAGTGAGCCGATGTAGCATAGTGATGCAGTATGGGGAGGTAGTTCAGTGATCTGGTGCAGGGATGCAGTGTAGGTAGTTAGCATAGTGATATATATAGGGCCAGAGTCAGAGGTGTACACTGTGGTGGCACTGGACGCAAGCGGTTGTTTTTAGTCTAAGAATTCATCTGAGTCATACTGTGCACGCCTACCACAGGTAACTGCACAAAGGCACAGATTGAAATTGCATTCAATTGAGGGAGGGGAGGGGGTCCCCAAACTGATATTTTGCTTAGGTCCCCATGAGGTCTGAATCCGCCTCTGCATCTGCGTACACTACAACCCCATTCTAAATAAAGCCCACATCCATTGCACGCATAGCTACAAACGTAACATAGCATACCATCACTCAATTAAAGAATAAACACAGCTCGTATACATCAATGTCAACACAAAACCATTGTAATTTGTCCTAAGTAAATCACTGCATGTGCTACTCACTAACTTCACACATAACGAATGCTAATAGAATCTTTACTAAACCATTACTAATCAAACCATCTTAATTACATGGATAATTGTTAGGCAAAGAATTTGCAAAGTGTCAAGAATAATCGCACATATGCAAATTTTAACTAATTTTAAATTCTCCTCTGTGTGCATACTTTATGCGTATTTGTACTACATGACAGTTTTGAAAGAATTTTTCTTAAACTGCATATTAGTGTCCATACAATCATAGGTGTGCGCACAGGGGGTTCCTGGTGCGCACAGGCACCCCCTAATCATGTCCAGACCCCACCTCACATGCAGATCGATCTCGCACACATCCGCTCTGAATTTGGTGTTGGCTGTCAGCCAATTAGAGCTCGCGGACCGGCCGTGGCGGCTCTTGATTGGCTGCCGGACCGCGAGCTTTGATAGGCTGACGGCCGGCGCCATGTTTCAAATGGTTGCTGCTGCAGGAGGGCTTCGGTCAGTGAGGAGCGGGATTTAGAATTAGGAGAGATGCCCCCTAAATCTCCCATACTTTACAGATTGGCCCACTCAAAAACAGGGTGTAGATGCTGGGGGGTGGGGGTTGGGGGGGATAAGGGGTGTGTGTGGAGGGGTGCATATGCACTTTGGCTCACCACTTGCTACTAGTTCCGCCACTGGGTCAGGGATAGGTTGGGGAAGTGTAAGCAGCGATACGATGCAGTGGCAGCTAGAGCTCAGGGTTATGGCATAGTAGATAGAAAGTACTGGCTGGTTTCATTTTATTTCTCTGGGGTGTATTATATCTTCGTTATCATTAGGAACCAGAGAGAAATTAGATTAAGCTATGTGATTTTACTGAGAGACTGTAAAATAGTGCTAGACACGCCCAAAAGGCGATTCTAGACACGCTCCTCCTGCAGTGCACCCCCTAATAAAATTAGCTGCGCACGCCTATGCATACAATATATACTGTATGCAGTATATAAGATAGATAGATAGATAGATAGATAGATAGATAGATAGATAGATAGATAGATAGATAGATACATTACTGTATGTGTATTTGTACTACATGACAGTTTTGAAAGAATGTTTCTTAAACTGCATATTAGTGTCCAATACAATTACTGTATATATATATATGATAGATAGATAGATAGATAGATAGATAGATAGATAGATAGATAGATAGATAGATAGATAGAATAGGTATACTTAACGTTTCCGCTGGCTCAGGCTCCTCGTGCAGCTTCTGGCAGGGGAGAAGAAGGAGGAGGGGGGGTGGAGGAGGGAGCCGCAGCAGCGCTAAGTCATTGGTAGAAGCGCTGCTGCTGCTGACCCTCTCCTTTACCATAGGCTGCCCTCCGCCGCTGTGAATGCTGGGATGCGATGCGCAGTTTTGTCCATTCAGAGTGTTAGGACTTCATCACAATATACCGCTCAGGATGGTAAAAATGAGCGATATTGTTGACAATATCGTCTACTGTGTATGTTCCTTAAAGCTGGACATACACTATACAATTATCTGGCAGATCATCTGCCAGATCTGGCTGGTTGGAATAAAAATCTGGTAATGGATGAGAGCAAATGACGATCAATCATTTGCTCCCAAACACTGTAAAATGGACAAAACCTATCGTTCAGGCAAATTGATTAAATCCACGATTTAACCAATGTGTCTGAATGACAGGTTTTGTTCATTTTCCAGTGAAGAGCAGCCCAGAAAGGTAAAAGACACCCACTGATGCATTTGCATAATTGCGATACATACACAGAAATCGAGTACCATGGACAATTCCGGTTGATCCATGCATACGTAGGATATAAGCTGCTGTAGTCGCAGCGGTGCCATGTTTTTAATTGCAGCATTCGCAGCTGACATCAGATGCACGCCCTGAAAATGGCCATGACATGCCTATGTTTTCCCAACCACTCACCACAAATGCCATGTATTCTCCTACAATCACTTCCTAGCAATCGCTATACGATCACACTGCATGTGCAGTTATCTGATAATCGTCCGATTTCTGAATTTGCAATTGTGCAACTGAAGCTGAATAAGGGTCGTAGCTAACAAATGTTAGACAGCTTTATTTTTACACTGCAATTTAGATTTCAGTTTGGACACACCCCAGCCAAATCTAACTCTCTCTGCACATGTTACATCTGCCCCCCCCTGCAGTGCACATGGTTTTGTCCAGTTGCTTGTTTTTTTGGTTTGCTTCCACATCTGGATAACCCCCACTCTGGGGTACGCCCATGGTCAATCCACATCTCCTGATATAAGTGCATATACTGTAAGTGCACTTGCTGTTATTATAGTATAGAAAAGAAGCAAAGTAATGAACAGTTGTTAACACACAGACACAAACACAAATACACACACACAGAAAGTGGTTAAAATACCGCTAGACAGGATCCCAGCGGTCACAATACCAACACCGGAATTCCGACAAGCGGTGAAATGCTGCCGCCGGAATACCCACTCATAGAGGGAGAATATAACCTGTGGTGTGAGTGCATTGTGCCCTCTAGCGTATGCCCCGCTGCCGGCATTCTGGCGGATGGGATCCCACTGTCGGGATCATGACAATCGGTATCCCATCTGCCGGTAAATTGTACGTATCACATATACACACACACACACGCCATTCTATAAATACAGCTTTTATTCACATTTTACCTAACAATGGCCCTCATTCCGAGCCGTTCGCTCGGAAAATTTCTTCGCATCGCAGCGTTTTTCCGCTTAGTGCGCATGCGCAATGTCCGCACTGCGACTGCGCCAAGTAAATTTGCTATGAAGTTTGGATTTTTACTCACGGCATTTTCTTCGCTCAGGCGATCGTAGTGTGATTGACAGGAAATGGGTGTTACTGGGCGGAAACAGGCCGTTTTATGGGCGTGTGGGAAAAAACGCTACCGTTTCCGGAAAAAACGCAGGAGTGGCCGGAGAAATGGGGGAGTGTCTGGGCGAACGCTGGGTGTGTTTGTGACGTCAAACCAGGAACGACAAGCACTGAACTGATCGCAGATGCCGAGTAAGTCTGAAGCTACTCAGAAACTGCTACGAGGTGTGTAATCGCAATATTGCGAATACGTCGTTCGCAATTTTAAGATGCTAAGATTCACTCCCAGTAGGCGGCGGCTTAGCGTGAGCAACTCTGCTAAAATCGCCTTGCGAGCTGTCAAAGTCAGAAAAATATCTCTACACACACTGCCATATTTGCACCTCATACTGGTCCGTGCTGCGCATGCGTACGCTCTCCCGTACGTGCGCATACTCACAGTCGCGGGCACCCGCAGGCGCATGGTATGCGTATTTACGGTAGAGTTTATGCGATCGTAGCGTGCGACTCAATCATTACATATTTTCACTAATAACGTATTTTGTAGATCATGGTCCCTTTGATAGATTCTGAAAGTTTGGTTAATATAGAATGTTCATGAACAGAGAAATCCCTCTTTGTTTGATACGAAGGGTCAGACAGGAGTAATACAGTGGTGTTTAGTATCCATCGGAAGAATATTTAATTAGAAATATTCCGGTGTTGGTTTGAAGCAGATCAATCGCTCGTGCGAATAGTTATGGACATAAGAAGTTTATGAACATTTACTTTATTTGCACTTTATTACCCATGCGGCGGGAAACCCAGTTTCCCTCCCACCTGAGCAGTTGGAAATAGTCACAGCCCACCTGTATGAATCAACCTATGACCTTTTGTTATAATGCGAAGCCGAATTCCTGTGTCCAATGAACAATAAGATTGTAGGGACCATTGAATTGTATTGTGTGTGGGGCATAAATAGGCAGGCCGACCATATCCAGTTCACTCTCTTCAACGGTTCTCATTGCTGATAATCGGGAGCTGGATATCGAGGCGCATGCGATCGTTTCCCCTTGTGCGTAAGTGTTTCTCCGCAACTATATTGATCTTCTTGTTATTGTGGGCCAATCTCTCTCAATCTCTCTCTCTCTCTCTCTCTCCTTCTCTTTCTCACTCATTTTTCCCTTAAATTGTATCGTATTGTATTTCTTGTGTAGTTATCTGGTTAGGTAGTCTATGTTATATTGTAGTGTATGACTTGTATTGTGTTTAACTCTTTTGCAAGTATAGCATTCATAATATATATTTTAGGCGTTGGACCCTGAGCACGGTATCTGTGTGTTTCTTATAGTATTAAGTATTCTCAGAGCGTCGGTGACGCTCAAACAGCTTTTAAGGTAATAAGGTTATACTGTGTTGCATTTACTCTCTAACATTACACTAAGGTTTTACTGCACAATACACTGTTTATGGTTTAGATACAAAGGTTTAATATAGTGAGCGTCAGCGCCGCTGGTGATCTCCTCGTGGTCCCGAGCGTTCGCTACGCTATAGCGAATCATTACTTTAGTCAACAGCCAATAACGTGCCTGCCTGTGATCTCTGGGCCGTGAGTGAACGTGACGCTTGAGCGTCTCGATCACGGCAAAGCGATTGTTACGCAACTAGCGTACCCTTACGGTACTTCATACATAAATAGCGTACAGTGTTCTTAGACCTCATAAAGGGTATTATATACGATAAATATTTAGCTTTATCAATTGGCGGCTCGCCCTGTCCTTCACATATCTGCACTAGGTAATTTCAGCAGACATTATCCAGCAGCAAAGGGCGGGAGATCATATTCCTCGTAGTGCTGTTTGGATAAGCGTCTGCTTCTCTTAGTAAAGGGTGCTGAAGGAATCCGGGAACCGGAGGTAAGAACAAAACAATAGTGTCTTTTTAAAACTGTTTATTTTTCTGTCTTGCGTACACACGCACGCACACATATATATCTGCATTTCCTTTTCATTGGTGTATTTTCGTATGTCACTCTCCTGTTTGCCAGCTCTATAGTTGATAAACGTATAAATTGTGTTACGGTGGATCTTTGCTTTGCGTACACGTGTCTCTAACAAAAGACTGAGACTTGCGTACGCAATCCAAGGGCCGACGCACGCAGCGTATATTACGCAACGGAACGTACGGGTACGCCCACGTAACTCAAATCACAAGTTTTTTTTTCTCTCCTCTCAACGCGATAAGTAGCGCCACGCGGTAAATAACGCCAGGCGATAAATCGCGCAAAAAATTTTTTTTTAAATTCCAAATTTAAATTAATAGATCCTTCTCCTAATTTGTAACATATCTGGTCTAAAGAGAAATTTCTGCGCAGAAATAGAAATAGAAACAAAAGTGTACATGTGGTGAGTGAGTGTGTTGTATACAATTTTACAGGTTGAACCACAAGAAAAGTCGAGTACTCGTGAGGTACATGCGTGTAAGTGACGTACATGGTGGCTAGGGAGGCATCCCTGGTTAAATATACAATTTGAGCATTAGAGTGTAGCAGACCAGGAGGTCATACTGTAACAGACCAGGAGGTCATAGCAGACCAACAGGTTCAGGTACAGCAGACAAGGAAGTCCGCTATACAGTCCACAGGCACAACACCAAGAAAGGGTTGGTGCAACACCCATATAGGCCATATAAGCTCTGGCTGAAGGAATTCGCAGCCGTAATTTTCGATTCCACTGGTCGCTCAGTACATAAGATTAGTTGCTTGTGTACTAAACGATTGTACCGCACGTAATTGTGTGCATTAGTAAACCTGACCGGTACTATTTGTGTACGAAGGTCATAAACGCTATTTGTACATTCTAACGTGATTTGTGTAAATTTTTTTTATTTTAAGGGAAGTTCGCTGCTCACTCAGGAACTATCCAGCAACCAATAGTTACTGGAAAGAGTAAGTGTTCTTCGGATCACCCTCACAGGT
This sequence comes from Pseudophryne corroboree, assembly GCF_028390025.1. Taxonomy (NCBI): domain Eukaryota; kingdom Metazoa; phylum Chordata; class Amphibia; order Anura; family Myobatrachidae; genus Pseudophryne; species Pseudophryne corroboree. The sequence goes on along the minus strand of NC_086448.1, from coordinate 310,906,430 downwards.
TCCAGTAAATAGAGGTTCAGGTCGCAGGGGCCCTAGGTCGAGTACGCCAGCACCATATCGGTGTGATCAGGTCGTATTGGTCGGCGTGGGCGAGTGAGTGGGGTACTCGGTAAACCGCCACCGTCAGCCTATTTTGGACATTTGGTTTGCGTAAGGGTTGGTTAAATAAAGCAACACCTTCGAACTATGGGGGCCACTTGTTCAGGTAGGGGGCGATCAACCTCGGTTCGGGTTGATTCAGTGAACCGACCAATTGGGTCGGCAAGGTATGTAATGTGTGAGAAATACGGAAGTCACACAGAAGCTTTATGTGATGAATGGGAGAGAATGACAGTACATGACGGGGAGAAATTCCCAAGAGTAGGTAGCTTCAGCACAGAAGTGTTAACGAATTTAAGGAGAAGGATATGTCTCATTAAATCAACAAAGAGACGAATCAAACATTACGATTATTTGCAGTTGTGGCAGCAGGAAGGTGACATACAGAGAGGATTGGCTCAGGCGGCGGGATCTGGCTCAATCAGAAAACTGATAGCCACGGCCCCACCGCCACCATACATATCAGGGGAGAAATTGGTTGCGGAGAATGACGCACTAAGGTGTAACACACAAACACTTAGCAACTGTGTAAATGTTAAAGATAATGTTAACCAATTAACCAATACAAGTATTAACCCGTGCAAGTTGTACCCTGTTTTGAACTTTCCTCAGGAGTGTGATCAAGAAGACGAATCGGCAACAATTTCAGCGCTCTCTCTAGCAGCCACCATAGCAGAGACCACAGTAGGCACAGCTCCACCCACGAGATTAGTTACAAAGGCCCCTAGCGGAGGGATAGGTGAGGTCGTGTCTACAGGTAAGTACGGCACCATACACTATGCTGAAGCCATTTCACCACAGGCTGTAGAACCCACACAGAGTGATGTTGTTAGAGTTAATCCTGTTAGGGTAATAGCTGTTCCAAATGGGAAAACTGACACAACAGGGGTCACCCCTGTGAGGAACATTGCCATGTATAGCCCATTTTCCAGAATGGAATTAAGGACCATCGTGTCTGAATTCCCTGACCCTAGAAAAGATTTAGTTGCCAGTCAAAAATACATCAGAGACTTAGGTGACACTGTAGAGCCCAACAATAAAGACTGGCAGATATTGCTGAGAGCATGTTTACCCTCCAATGTTGACGCAACTCAATTTTTAGCTGATTGCGGATTAGATCAGGATGTACCTCTTACAGATGTGTACAACAAAGACAATGTAAAAAGAATAAACTTACAGTTAAAAGAATATTTCCCAGCGATAGTCAGATGGAACAAGATATTCTCCATTAAACAGAAGGAGTCAGAGACAGCTGCAGAGTATTTTCACAGAGCATTATCAGAAATGGCAAAATACACAGGCATAGAGGACATCAAAACAAACATAAACCATCGAGAAGTAGCAGTATCGGTACTGATGGATGGTTTAAAAGAGTCATTTAAGACTAGGGTACAGACCACACAACCATGTTGGCGAGGTCTGTCTGTGGCTACTTTGAGAGAGGCTGCTATTGATCACGATAGGAACATCACCAGACACAGGGAACAACAAAGTGATAAGTTAATGGCGGTAAGTATACAGGCCCTGACCACAAGGCAGCCTTTGTTTGTATCACCAAACCCTGTGGGTAAGTCAAGTGTGGTTACTTGTTATTCTTGTCATAAACAGGGACACATGGCACGAGATTGTAGAGTAAAGAATGTACGAAACTCATACCAACCCCCTAGACAACGACACGACACACGACATTGGGAGCAAGGTCCGCAGAAACGGAGTTATGAGCCACATGCAGGGGAAACAAAAAGATACCCCCCAAACAGAGATTGGCAAACCTCTGGTAGTTCCCAGCTAACTCCCTCACAAGTAGTTGCTGCCAGCGGGATTCAGGGAGGTCACCATACCCAATAGGGGTGTGGCCATACCTGTAATCTGCAGCCAGTAAAATTGATTGCAAGTCTTGGAAGTGAACCAGAAATTGCAATCAATGTAGCTGGTAAATCATTAAACTTTCTTGTAGACACAGGGGCGGCCAAATCAGTGATAAATTCGACAGTGGGCATGAGGACCACTGGTAGGACAATTCCAGCCGTGGGAGTAACAGGAGTAGTCCAGCATTACCCTGTTAGCAAACCAGCAGAGATTACAATAGGGCCTTTACATACCAAGCATTCCTTTTTGCTGGCTGCATCGGCACCGACCAATCTCCTGGGAAGAGACTTACTGTGTAAAATGGGGTGCGTCATTTATTGTACTCCTGAAGGTGTATTCTTGGACATACCTGAGAATCATGCTCAGGAAGTACGAGACATGTTAGACTCCCCGTCAAAATAATGTCACATACCACTATGACAAATAGGACTCCCTCCCAAGTAGAAGAAATGACATCTCAGATACCAGAGTCACTTTGGACAAAAGATGGACAGGACACTGGATTAATGGCAAACGTAGCTCCGGTAGTTGTACAAGTAAAAGATGGTAGGATAGCTCCAAAAATCCCACAGTACCCTCTGAAGCCAGAGGTGGAGTTAGGAGTTTACCCAGTAATAGAGCGCTTGCTACAACAGGGCATTCTGGTAAGAACGTCCAGCACTGCTAATAGTCCCATCTTCCCTGTGAAAAAGAGTGGGGGGAGGGGTTACCGGCTAGTGCAGGATCTAAGGGGGATTAACAAAATAGTTGAGAGTCAGTTCCCCGTAGTGCCAAATCCAGCTGTCATCCTAATGCAAATCCCTCCCACTGCGAAATTTTTCACTGTTATTGACCTCTGCTCCGCTTTCTTTTCGGTACCTCTGCACCCTGACAGTCAATATTTGTTCGCATTTACATACAGAGGAGTCCAATACACATGGACTCGATTACCACAAGGATTCATAGATAGCCCAAGTATATTTTCTCAGGCTTTGCATGATTGTTTACAGTCTTTCCAACCAGTGAGTGGATCAGTATTAATACAGTACGTGGATGATCTACTACTGTGTTCTGATTCATTGGAGGCATCCCTGAAGGATACGAAACAGCTCCTGTTTCATCTTTCAGACACAGGACACAAGGTTTCCAAAGACAAGTTGCAATTATGCCAAACTAGGGTAAAATATTTGGGACACTGTTTAACACAAGGACTGAGACACCTGACCGCTGATAGAATTCAAGCAATTAGAGACATGACTCTGCCACAAACCCAGCAACAGATCAGAACATTTTTAGGAATGTGTGGGTATTGCCGTAATTGGATCCCAGGGTTTTCCATGTTAGCGTTACCTTTGCAGGAAATGGTCTCCTCAAACAAACCTGATCGGATTTCGCATACAGACGAGTCTGAGGCAGCATTTGAGAGACTTAAACAGTGCCTAACGCAGGCACCAGCATTAGGTATGCCGGACTATGGGAAACCCTTTGAACTATACGGAACAGAAAGTGCTGGTTGCGCGGCAGGCGTACTAACCCAAAAGCACGGTGATGCCAGCAGGCCAGTAGCATATTACAGCGCTCAGCTAGACACGGTAGCGCGATCCCTCCCCACATGCTTGCGAAGCGTTGCTGCGATAGCATTGCTAGTAACGAAAAGCGAAGACGTCGTGCTAGGTCACAACCTCACAATTCATACACCGCATGCAGTGTCAGCCTTGTTAAATTCTGCCCAAACCAGGCACGTCTCATCAGCGCGGTTTACAAGATGGGAATTGGCACTAATGGCCCCCGTAAACATCACCATAAGGAGATGCAGTGCATTAAATCCTGCAACATATCTCCCAAGTGTGTCTGGACAGACCCAAAGGGTGGAGGATGAGAGTACTGGGGAAGGAGGATTTAATACAAAGGAAGATACTCATGATTGTATAGAATATTTGACCCAAAATTTTACCGCAAGGCCTGACATCAGTGACAACCCACTGGAAGATGCAGAACTTACGTTCTACACGGACGGTAGTTGTCATAGACAGTCAGACTCGGGAGACTTGTGTACTGGATACGCAGTCGTAGATGACCAAGGCACCATAGAAGCGGAACCGCTAGGCCCACCTCACTCAGCCCAGGTTGCTGAACTGGTCGCCCTAACCAGAGCATGTGAATTGGCTAAGGGCAAATCAGCCAATATCTACACCGATTCTAGATACGCATTCGGGGTAGTCCATGATTTCGGAGCCCTATGGCGCCTCAGAAATTTCATGACGGCAGCTGGTACACCGGTAGCGCATGCAGCTCACATAAAAAGGCTTCTAACAGCGATACAGGAACCCGACAGAGTGGCTGTTATCAAATGTAAAGCACATACATATAGCCAAGACCCAGTATCGCTTGGTAACAGCCGAGCAGATGAAGCAGCTAAGTTAGCAGCCGCTACCCCCAGACAGACAGACACCACACAACTGATGGTATTTAATACCATCAACACACAGAAGTTGTGTGAGATGCAAAATTTGTGTTCCACACAGGAAAAGGCAGTCTGGAAGGCAAAGGGATATGGCCAGGAGTCCTCAGGACTCTGGACGGATGGACATGGTAAACCAGTGGCCCCCAGAGCATATCTTCCATGTCTGGCTGAAGCAGCTCACGGGCTGACTCATCTAGGCAAGGAAGGGATGTGCAAATTGGTAAGAGCATATTGGTGCGCCCCAGGATTCTCCTCTCATGCGGGTAAAAGAGCAATGTCATGCCTTACCTGTTTGAGAAAGAATATTGGAAAGGCAATACCTACAGAACCATCCCATATCCCACCTGCCGGCGGCCCTTTCCAGGTAATACAAATTGACTTTATACAATTACCCCCTTGTCGGAATTTGAAATATGTACTTGTCTGTATAGATGTTTTCTCAAATTGGGTCGAAGCATTTCCTGCGGCTACAAATACCGCTATGTTTACTGCTAAGAAAATTGTGCAGGAATTTGTATGTAGATATGGTATCCCTAGAATAATCGAAAGTGATAGGGGTACCCATTTTACAGGTGATGTCTTTCAAGGAATGTGTAAGTTGATGGGAATTGATAGCAAGCTGCACACTCCGTACCGTCCACAGGCGAGTGCGAAGGTCGAAAGAGTGAACAGCACTATTAAAAATAAATTGAGTAAAGTGATGGCAGAGACAGGATTGACATGGCCAGAAGCTTTACCCATTGTATTGTACAGTATCAGAACCACTCCCAGGTCCCCTCTTAATCTGTCCCCTTTTGAAATCTTGTTTGGTCGACAACCGCATGTTATGATTAACCCTCAGGATGATTTGAAGTGTAACAATGAAGTGACTGTAAAATACCTGATTAACATGAGTAAACAGTTAAGGAATCAAAATGATAATCTGAAGTTAGTGATTCCTGATTTACCAGATAGTAATTGTCATGACATTGAACCTGGGGATTATGTAATGATACGGAATTTTCTACGCTCAGGTTGCCTTATTGACAGATGGGAAGGACCATACCAGGTCTTATTGACTAGCACTACAGCATTGAAGGTTGCTGAGAGAGAGACTTGGGTTCATTCATCCCACTGCAAGAAGGTTGCTGATCCAGAGAAGTCCCGTGATAAGGAACAGACGGTAGAGGTTGTATCACTGGAGTGTCTGTTCCAGGAGGACTGAGGCGGCACCTGAGCCGTGAAAATCTCAAGACCAAGAGCTGTTGTCGACTCCCCACTCCCTTTTATTGTTTTTTCTCCACTTCCCATCCCCTCTCCCTAAAATTTCTTTTTTTCCCCCTTCTCATTCTTCTCCGTTTCTTCCTATAAGATGGACTTGCCCCAAGAGACTGTGATCCGGATTTTCCTGTTAACCATGATGTTGACCAGAGCAGTCTGTTCCGGCGAGAGTACCATGGAGGTCGAGAGAGGTTCTGGAATGGGTTCTGATGACAGAGATGGAGGCGTAGTTTTCCGAGAACAACATAATCAACAAGCAAAGGCGAGTATCAGAAAACGATCCGATAGCATTGACCATAGAAGGAATTGTGAAGGATTGTTAGCTGAAGAAAACTGTATCTGTAGGCTCTGTAACAATGTCATTGAGGATGGGTGCATTAAGAAATGCCAATCCAGTTTTAATATCCATATGGACCGGCATTTATTGAGTGACTATCACTCCTTAGTGGGTAATGTGTTAAACAAAACAGATTGTTGGGTATGCTCTCAAGTACCTCAGGGTCATAGCAAATCAGGGCTAGTACCATTTCCTTTAACGATAGAGGAGGTACTTGAGTTAAATGGTGGGAGACCGGTGGACCGGAGGTTTAATATCTCCAGCCCTCCTAGTTTGAAGCTCCACCAATACCATGTGGATAGGTCCCTATTATGTTTCAACATCTCCAATCCCCGAAAACCGGGAAATTGGGAAGTGTCATGGAGTAACCACACCATGACCTTTTCGCATAGAGCAGATAGAATGCCTACAGATACAGAGCTTGTACGCCACATAGCCAGTAGAGGAAAATCTTTCCGGTATAGGTATACCTTAGGAAATAGGATTACTAAAGTTGGAGAGGTATCACCAGGATACTGTGCACATATCGTACAACCTGATACGTGTACTAAACAGATGGAAGAATTAGGGTTAGGAGATTTCACATGGAAGGTGTGTAATATGGTTATGTCCTACTCCGTCCCATATGTTCTCCCCGATGATGCATATTTCATATGCGGGAGAAAGGCGTACAAGTGGCTTGCCCCAAACTCTGAAGGATTGTGTTATATTGGAAAAGTACTGCCTGAAGTAATGACTGTATCACATGACAAAATGAAAGACATACACCGTGGTGCCCAAGCTCCTTATACTCACACCCATTACGAGCACGTTGTTAAAAGGCACCTGATAGAGAAGACAGAGCATCCGGCCTCTGATCTGATAAGTGAATCCACCGGGATTCAATTCTTAATCGCGTTAGATTTCACCCGCACCGCTAGAGGAGTGCTGAATTATAAATACATTTCTGCGCTCGCAAATTTGTTAGATAATATCACTGAAATGTATGATGACACGTTTAGGTATACTGGAAGAGAACTTCAGGCTTACAAAACAGAACTGGTACAGCATAGAATGGTTCTCAATTACCTCACAGCAGTGACAGGCGGATATTGTGTCACACTGGCAACACAATACGGCGTGAAATGTTGCACATATATTACGAATAGCACCGAAGATCCGGTCGAGGTCATAGACCAAAAGATGGACGATATTCTCCAATTGAAGTGGGAATTTCGCAGGAGACACAATCTCACTCTTGCTGCTGTAGGTAATGAGCTGACTGGTTGGGTGTCATGGTTGAACCCGCGAAAGTGGTTTTCTGGTTTAGGAGACTGGGCTCAAGGAGTCATAATGGATGTTGGGAAGTTTCTCCTATGTATCTTAGGTGTTGTCATATCGATTGGATTGATATTTAAATGCGGTCAGGCTTTAATGAAGTGCAAACACCGTACAAGGGTAATGAGTTTAAGGAGTGAGGAAACTGTAATTAACCTGGACTTGATTTATGACCCAAATGTAGAAACAATGATGTGATGAAAATGCGATTTCTACGGTCCGTTTCTTTCACCTGTTTTTCTGTTTTTCTCCAAGATAAAAAGACCCCCTTGGACGAGGAAGTTGACAAGACACTATACAGACAACGGATTGACCAAAGAAGAAGTTTTGACCACTTTAGATACGGACATTTGATGAACTTTGCCATGGATCCCCAGTTTCCCTAGAATTCTTAAACTCACGCTAGCCCAACATTTTTGTAAATCTATTGGCATTGACAAAGCTTTTTGCTCGCACCTAATGGGCAAAACAGCGCAAAGAAGACGACTTTCAACTGATACCGAACAAAACTTCAACCGACAGATGTACATTAACCTGACATAGAATACCACCGCATTTACCGTAATTATGTCTTTTCTTCATTTCTACAACCCTCAGGTAATGACACACATAGTCGATAGGGAATACAGGCACAGATATCAGCAATCACATATCTCCCCCATTCATGTATCATCAACTAAAATGTGCTTCCCCATTTTGTTACAACCAAAACCGAAAAGAGCTCGGTAAAGTTTGACAGCCCATCCACAGACCCGTACCACGGGATAAGAAGGAATTCAAATGTATACTTCGCAATACCTCGAAGCTTGATTTACAACACGTACGGCACGATGATACATGACCCCCCAAACATGGACTCATATACACATGCTTCTGCTATCTCACTAGGTCATACCCTCTTCCCACCTACTCCTCTCTCCTCCCTTACCCAACCATGGAAATGAATTAACCCCTGACATATATTTTTCTCCTTTTGAAATGTTTTAGAAGGTGGCAGTTATTATTGACTGCCAAAGGGTGGACTGTCAAAGTCAGAAAAATATCTCTACACACACTGCCATATTTGCACCTCATACTGGTCCGTGCTGCGCATGCGTACGCTCTCCCGTACGTGCGCATACTCACAGTCGCGGGCACCCGCAGGCGCATGGTATGCGTATTTACGGTAGAGTTTATGCGATCGTAGCGTGCGACTCAATCATTACATATTTTCACTAATAACGTATTTTGTAGATCATGGTCCCTTTGATAGATTCTGAAAGTTTGGTTAATATAGAATGTTCATGAACAGAGAAATCCCTCTTTGTTTGATACGAAGGGTCAGACAGGAGTAATACAGTGGTGTTTAGTATCCATCGGAAGAATATTTAATTAGAAATATTCCGGTGTTGGTTTGAAGCAGATCAATCGCTCGTGCGAATAGTTATGGACATAAGAAGTTTATGAACATTTACTTTATTTGCACTTTATTACCCATGCGGCGGGAAACCCAGTTTCCCTCCCACCTGAGCAGTTGGAAATAGTCACAGCCCACCTGTATGAATCAACCTATGACCTTTTGTTATAATGCGAAGCCGAATTCCTGTGTCCAATGAACAATAAGATTGTAGGGACCATTGAATTGTATTGTGTGTGGGGCATAAATAGGCAGGCCGACCATATCCAGTTCACTCTCTTCAACGGTTCTCATTGCTGATAATCGGGAGCTGGATATCGAGGCGCATGCGATCGTTTCCCCTTGTGCGTAAGTGTTTCTCCGCAACTATATTGATCTTCTTGTTATTGTGGGCCAATCTCTCTCAATCTCTCTCTCTCTCTCTCTCTCTCTCTCCTTCTCTTTCTCACTCATTTTTCCCTTAAATTGTATCGTATTGTATTTCTTGTGTAGTTATCTGGTTAGGTAGTCTATGTTATATTGTAGTGTATGACTTGTATTGTGTTTAACTCTTTTGCAAGTATAGCATTCATAATATATATTTTAGGCGTTGGACCCTGAGCACGGTATCTGTGTGTTTCTTATAGTATTAAGTATTCTCAGAGCGTCGGTGACGCTCAAACAGCTTTTAAGGTAATAAGGTTATACTGTGTTGCATTTACTCTCTAACATTACACTAAGGTTTTACTGCACAATACACTGTTTATGGTTTAGATACAAAGGTTTAATATAGTGAGCGTCAGCGCCGCTGGTGATCTCCTCGTGGTCCCGAGCGTTCGCTACGCTATAGCGAATCATTACTTTAGTCAACAGCCAATAACGTGCCTGCCTGTGATCTCTGGGCCGTGAGTGAACGTGACGCTTGAGCGTCTCGATCACGGCAAAGCGATTGTTACGCAACTAGCGTACCCTTACGGTACTTCATACATAAATAGCGTACAGTGTTCTTAGACCTCATAAAGGGTATTATATACGATAAATATTTAGCTTTATCAGAGCGAACAACTCGGAATGACCTCCAATGGCCCTCATTCCGAGTTGTTCGCTCGGTAAATTTCATCGCATCGCAGCGATTTTCCGCTTAGTGCGCAATGTCCGCACTGCGACTGCGCCAAGTAAATTTGGTATGAAGTTAGGATTTTTACTCACGGCTTTTTCTTCGCTCAGTCGATCGTAATGTGATTGACAGGAAATGGGTGTTTCTGGGCGGAAACAGGCCGTTTTATGGGCGTGTGGGGAAAAACGCTACCGTTTCCGGAAAAAATGCAGGAGTGGCTGGAGAAACGGGGGAGTGCCTGGGCGAACGCTGGGTGTGTTTGTGACGTCAAACCAGGAACGACAAGCACTGAACTGATCGCAGATGCCGAGTAAGTCTGAAGCTACTCTGAAACTGCTAAGAAGTTTGTAATCGCAAAATTGCGAATACGTCGTTCGCAATTTTAAGATGCTAAGATTCACTCCCAGTAGGCGGCGGCTTAGCGTGAGCAACTCTGCTAAAATCGCCTTGCGAGCGAACAACTCAGAATGACCTCCAATATTTGTCTAGTGGGGGATTCTAGGCACCTATAATCCCCAACATCTATTGTATATGAAACTTGTAGTATGTTTAATTATATGAAACATAATAATTGAAGTAATTGTTATGGTAACTGTCACGTAAATAAAAACAACAAGATGAGATTGTATATGCACGCTATGCCCAGAAACCATGCCCGACAGAAGATGTGTTTTATTGCTTTAATTTCCTTCCTTAAGCATCTGGAAAAGTACAATTTACTCTGGGTACAGTAGCAGTTTACATTTTACAGCAATCTGTGTATGTGAATTCAGTGTGTGAAATAATGCATCAATGTGTGCCAGTGTTGTATTATTATACAAGGGTATATTAAATACTGCTATTAACGTGTTCTCTAAATGGCTAATATATAATATGATTATGTGTGAAACACGGTGCAGTTACATTCTCTTACCGCATACAACAGAAGTTCTAAAATAGAATAAAACTACTGTATTAAGAGACCTCCAATTTTGTAGGTTTCTGAAAAACTACTCTCAGAATTGTTGGTCACTGAGAATACAATGAAAGCATTTACAAAAATATTTTTTTAAAAGACGACGTATAACTTTTTATATGTTCTGTCGTCTGGTCCTTAATTTTTAACCTCTTTAGTACCTTATATGTTTTACTCGTATAGTCATCTGTGGCACCAGCTCATAATTAAAGTACAGTAGGGAAAATAATGTATATTAGGTTCCTTTATGCATCCTTAAAATGTTGGCACATATTCAGTTATTCAAATGGTAGTATAATGACTGTAAACTACTGTAAGAAGGACAAAAAATATAATGAAAGCATGAAAGTGTCTATGAAAAACTTTCCTTAACTCATTGTGGTTTTTCCCACAGTCATGCAGGCACCAAACGTGATCACAACCGAACCTATTTTTAACTAACATAGTAGACAGTATGACACCGGCAATATTATAACCACTGGCAATATTTTATATCAGTCCTTATCATGACATCCTGGATATTCATATAAGCTCATTATTATGATATTATAGCACTGGATAGTGACCTTATGTATGTAATGTGTGGAGTAAATCGATAGGTGAAAATACATATTTTAAGCAGAGGCTCAGTAGAAAATGAAATATTTTTTTGTAACTTGTTTTTGCTGAATAGTCTGTAGTAGACAACAATTGTACAGAGAAAGGCTTATTAGGCTATTTTGAAAAGAGCAAACGGATACACAATTACTATATTTGTCACAGTGATGATAGTATTTAGGAAGGGTTGGTGTCACCTAGAAGTTGGGAAAGGGCTGTGGTGTTTAGTATAATGTATGTCTGGTTTCCAGGAACCTATGGTGTGCAGATGAGGCGGTTGGGTTGGTGTGCATTGTGCGTGCGAGGGTGGTCACAATGCAATCACATCCCAGAATAACATAATGATTTACAGGTGGTGCGCGGTCAGGGGCGGCGTTGCGGCTTCCTGCGATAGGAAACCTGCAGTGGGATGTCTGTATACACAGTCTGACTGCATATACAGGGGTCAACCTCTATTTAGAGGTTTTTGCATTGCGATCGCATCATTGGGCAGCGATACACATGCTATATTTCGTATAATATATATATATATATATATATATACACATATATATATATATATAATATCACATATATACACACACACATAAATATGGGTTAGGTCTTATATGCTGGCGGTCAGAATACCGACCGCAGCATCCCGATGGTGAAAATCCCGACAGGGGCAAGGTATGTATACCTACCTTTCCGTAATGCCTCCCTAACCCTTCCTTCCTGCAGTGCGCACGGGGGTGCCTGGTGGCACAGGCACCCCCTAATGTCCGGCACCCCCCACACTGCCTGCTGCAGCACAGTGATCGCCGAGCCTGCAGCTCATTCCTGTGCCTCCCCCCCACTGCTGCGCCCGCCACTGGGTAATATATGCTGACATTGCTAAGTGTACATTATGTGTCGGTGGCCTCACAGGGGGGACTGACGTCACCTGATGATACCGCGCGCCCACCTGTCATACCGCGCATCATACTGCGTGTCCGCCTATGCTCTCTTCCCAGCCGCCGTACTCTCCTCCCAGCCGCTGCGATCTCCTCCCGCTCTCAATCATTGTGTGCGACCACACCCAGCGTTCCTCTCATGGGGACTCGGAGCCACCACCGGAGGACACATTCTGCTGATGCAGTTCAGCAGAGACTCTGTTATTGAAACATACTGTAAGTCACTATTCATGGTATCTTGGGTTCCATTAGCAATAGCCACAGTTATATGGCCGAATCCATCAATATCCTTCCCAAACATCATACATGCAGTATTAGAAATCCCATGAAACAAAAAGTGCAGAGATAATAAATAATACAATATGGATGTGACATCAGCATTGGAAGTATAATTTTTTTTTCTTGCTGTTATACTTATGCCACCAGTGGTGCATTTGCCATAAGTTACCTGAGGCACGTGGTGTGTGGCGTAATGTGAATTTGGCACATACCGTGTAACGTAATGTGAATTTGGCACAAACCATGTGGCGTAATGTGAATTTCGGCTCACACTGTGTGGCATCATGTGAATAAGGGCCACTACTGTCAGTAGCTGTGAGCATGGGGACATGTGTGACAAATGCTGGTGTCCTGCATATATAGAGAATCTGAAGGCACAGAAACAGTCAAATATGGCTCAGATGGCGCATGTAAATTTTAAACTTGTGTTATGTTAAAACTCATATGTTTGGGCCCCCTAAATCTCGTGTACTTTTCAGAGTGGCCCACACAAAATCAGGGTGTTGGTGCTGGAGGCTGCAAGGGGTGGGGAATGCATATGCACCTAGGCCCACCACTCTATAGTTCCGCGACTGGGTCAGGGATAGGTTGGGGAAGTGTAAGCAGCGATAGGGTGCAGCAGCAACTAGGACTCAGGGATATGCTTTAGCGGACAGTCAGTACCGGCTGGTGGTCGCACTATTACAGTATGTTTCATTTTATTTCTCTGGGGTGTATTATATCTACTTGTATTATTATAAGAACTAATGATAAATTTGATGAAGCCATGTGATTTTACTAAGAGAATGTAAAATAGTGCTAGACATGCCCAAAAGGTGGTACATCACCTAATAAAATTAGCTGCACACGCCTATGTTTTCGGCGGTTAGGGTTCCAAGCAACGTTGTGATTCTGGCATCAGTATCGACTGCTGCGATCCCGACCAGCAGGATCCAGACCTGATCCCATACATATACGGTATACCTGTATATATATATATATATATATACATATATATATATATATAATGTACTGAAGGAAACGAGCGGTTTTGGAAGAAATTAAGACAGCTGCAACATTTCTTGCAAAACCGGGGAATGCCGCCCATTTCTTCCGTACATTACATGGTTCCCTTTTTGGACCGTGGGAAGGCATAACATAACATATATGTGAAGCGCCGGGCAATTTGTTTTTTATATATATATATATATATATATATATTATATATATATATATATATATATATATATTATATACAGCTGGGCTCTCGGTGAGAGGGGAGCGCATTGCAGTGTCACGGATCGGATTAGAGATCCGATCTCCCCCTTAATCCGGCTCTGATCCTACCCCAGACAGAGTGCAGTTTTAAGGTAGGGCCCTCGCCTTGTCACTCCCAGAGTCCCAAGCAGTAGACAGAGGCGACCCCCAGCATTATACTTACAAATGAAATCAGTGCCATGCCATCAGCAATACTGTCTGTACTAGCTAATATACAGTGAGGACATGTGTGTCCGCCACCTACAGGCATCTCCTCACCACCCCTGTCCCCAAAAGGAACCTCCCCACACCCCTACTCCCTGTCTCCATACATCACCCCTTCCACCTACCTCCTCCATGCTTCCACACTCCCTTCCTCCAGACATCCACTCTCCCTCCACTCACTGCCTCCAGACACCCCCTTCCTGCCTCACAGCTTCCAGAATACCCCTCCTCCCCCACAGATGGTACCACTCCCTGTTACCGGGGGGGGGGGGGGGGGGGGGGGGCAGGAAGTTGCAATATTTCTCTTTACAGCCCTGCATCCAGCACACCAACATGCCACCTCCTGCACAATAACATTTCCCCTCCTGCACACCAACATACCCCCTCTTGCAAAACATACATGTCACCCTGTCCTCTATCACATGCTACCCCCTACCAACAAGTTTTTCTCTCACATGCTACCTCCTGGCCACCAGCTTTTCTTCCAATTTCCCCTGTCCCCCAGTTTTTTCTCATACAAGCTGATTGCTTGTTATGGGCAACTTCTTCACTGACCAACCTCTCTGCTCTTCACTGCTTGACACAGTACATCAATCCTTTTGTCAGATACATAAATATTCTGGTGGGCTCAGCATCCATCTCTATGCTTTGAATACTGCATGTTATGTAGTTAATAGATTTAAATTTGGTTAATTCAATATTGTTATATTTGACTGTCTAACTGCTTCTATTTGCTTTCTAGTTTGATCAAATTATTGTTCTAAACAATATAAATGAACCTGATATGATATTGTGAAAATTGTGTAGATGTTTGTGGTGTGTGAATATTTTTGTGGTCACAAAATGGTAAGTAGAGGGGTTATACAGAATCGCCTCTGAGGTATCACTTTGTACTTTGGGGGTTATTCAGAGTTGTTAGCAAACCAAAAAAGCACACTAATGGGCAAAACCATGTGCACTGCAGGTGAGGCAGATTATTAATGTATTAACATTTTCTTATACAGCGCAGCATATTCCGTTGTGCTTTACAATTGGAAACATCAGTGCTAAAATAAAACTGGGTAATAACAGTCATAGAGGTAAGAAGACCCTGCTTGCAAGCTTACAATCTATTGGAAATGAGACATTAATACTAGAGATGAGTGGGTTTGGTTCCCTGAGAACTGAACCCTCCAGAACTTCACTCTCCAAGTCCGGCTCAGGTTTTCCCACCAGACTCGGAAACCAGAACGAAGCAAAACGTCATCATCCCGCTGTAAGATTCTCGCAGGTTTTGGATTCCATGTACAGATCTGCGCGTCGCCGCCATTTTCACTCCAGTCCTGGAGAGTGTAGCGAGAGGACGTGTCTCTTCAGTGTCTGTGCGGGAAAGTGGCGTGGCGCATGGGGTGGCGACCTGCTCTTTTGTATAATTCCAGTGGTGCTGTCTTGTGCTACATCAGTCCAGTGGTGTTGTCTTGTGCTGCATCAGTCTAGTCACAGTGGTGGTGCCCTGTGCTGCCATAAGTCCAATGCTGCTGTATAAGTTCAGTCCAGTGGTGGTGTCTTGTGCTGCATCAGTCCAGTGGTGGTGTCTTGTGCTGCATAAGTCCAGTCTCTCCAGGAATGGTGTCCTGTGCTGCCATAAGTCCAGTGGTGGTGTCCTGTGCTGCCATAAGTCCAGTGCTGCTGTATCAGTCCAGTCCAGTGGTGCTGTCTTGTCCAGTGGTGGTGTCCTGTGCTGCCATACGTCCAGTGGTGGTATCCTGTGCTGCAATAAGTCCAGTGGTGCTGCTGTATAAGTCCAGTCCAGTGGTGCTGCCATATAAGTCCAGTCCAGTGGTGCTGCTGTATAAGTCCAGTCCAGTGGTGCTGCCATATAAGTCCAGTGGTACTGCTGTATAAATCCAGAGGTACTGCCATATAAGTCCAGCAGTACTACCGTATAAGTCCAGTGGTACTGTCGTAGAAGTCCAGTGGTACTGCTGTAGAAGTCCAGCGGTACTCTGTAGAAGTCCAGCGGTACAGCCATATAAGTCAAGTGGTACTGCCATATAAATCCAAGGGTACTACTGTATAAGTCCAGTGGTGCTGTGTATGTCCAGTCCAGTATTCTGTCTTGTGCTGCATAAGTCCAGTGGTGGTGTCTTGTGCTGCATCAGTCCAGTCACTCCAGTGGTGGTGTCCTGTGCTGCCATAAGTCCAGTGCTGCTGCTGTATAATTCCAGTCCAGTGGTGCTGCTGTATAAGTCTAGTCCAGTGATACTGCCATATAAGTCCAGTCCAGTGGTGCTGCCGTATAAGTCCAGTCCAGTGGAGCTGCCGTAAAAGTCCAGTGGTACTGCCATATAAGTCCAGCAGTACTGCCGTAAAAGTCCAGTCCATTGGTGCTGCCGTATGAGCCAGCGGTAATGCCATATAAGTCTAGTGGTCCTGACATATAACTCCAGCTGTGCAGCCGTATAAGTCGAGGGGTACTGCCATATAAGTTTAGGGGTACTGCCGTATAAGTCCAGGGGTACTGCCATATAAGTTCAGGGGTACAGCTGTATAAGTCCAGCGGTACTGCCGTATAAGTCCAGGGGTACTGCTGTATATGTCCAGTGGTGTTCTCCTGTGCAGTATATTATTTACTCCAAATAAAGAGGTTATTAATATTTAATCCAAATAATTTTTACAGTGTTTGCCCTGTGTGGTGTATGGGTATGCTCTCCTGTGCCGCACATTGTTATATAACTCCAGAAAAATAATGGAGAACAAAAATTTGGAGGATAAAATAAGGAAAGATCAAGAACCACTTCCTTCTAGTGCTGAAACTGCTGCCACTAGTCATGCCATCAACATTGTCTGCCAAGGCTGATGCCCAGTGTCACAGTAGAGGGCATGTAAAATCCAAGAAGCCAAAGTTCAGTAAAATTACCCAAAAAGAGAAATTTAAATTGTCTGAGGAGAAACGTAAACTTGCCAATATGCCATTTATGACACGGAGTGGCAAGGAACGGTTAAGGCCCTGGCCTATGTTCATGACTAGTGGTTCAGCTTCACTTGACGATGGAAGCCCTCATCCTCCCGCTAGAAAAATTAAAAGAGTTAAGCTGGCAAAAGCACAACAAAGAACTGTGCGTTCTAAGATGGTTTCACAAATCCCCAAGGAGAGTCCAAGGCCTATATTTACTAATAATCCGAGTATTTGTCCGACTTGTGTTTTTTTTTCTAAGTCCCAACACGGGAATTCACTAAGCACAAATCTCGGCAGTGTTTGGGCTATTCGTAATGGTTTTAACGGCAAAGTTCAGAAATACGAATGAATAGACATCGGTCAAACGCGGCTGTTATTTCATACAACACGGGTATTCATTATTCATTCGTATTTGGGTGTTATGCTCTGAGTGCTCAATTGCGGTCGTATTTTTTTGCGATTCGTTTAAAAAAAGCGCCCAAAAAATAGACCTGCTTTTTTCAGGCGTGTTTACATGTGTTGCCTCTTACAAATCACTCACACCTGAATTAGGATGCCTATAAAAGGATCTTAGGCCCATTTCAAACAACCTACACTGAGAAATGGCAGCAGGACTGTGGACCAGTGATCTTTTGTGTGCTGTGGGATTCCTCAGACTCAGACATCAGCCTGTAAGTAACCAGGGCCAAGAAACTGAACATGGTCAGCAGGTTGTACAGGTTCCGCGGAGGCTGCACAGGCCTCGTTTTTTTTAGGGGCATTTAAACTTGAACGCATTGTCCGATGACAGGGTCATACAGATGTTCCGTCTAAATCGTAACAACATTTTCCGTCTGTATGACCTTGTCAAACTGGGCCTAGACCCTGAAACAGCACGCTCTTGCTCTGTCTCAGGCCTGCACAAACTCCTGGCTGTGTTGCACTTTATGGCTACTGGGAGCTTTCAGGCTGTGTCTGGGGATGTCATAGGAATCTCACAGCCCTCATTTTCAAGAATATTAACACAGGTGATGTATACCTAACTACCTCCTCTGTTTTTGGTTGGTTTTAATTACTCTCAGTGGCCAGTTCTGTCCTAAAATCTCATGTTTTATTTTCTATCAAATATAAACACAGGTGTTGGCTGTTTTGCAGCCCCACATCGATGCCTTAATCTGCTTCCCTACCCAGGAGTCTCAGTGGCATGCTGTCAGGGTAGATTTCTATGAGTTTGCTGGCTTGCCCAATGTGCTGGGAGCAATAGATTGCACACACATTCAGCTGAGACCACCTAGGGGCAGGCAGCACATCTATACTAATCGTCATCTAGACCACTCCACAAATGTGCAGGTGGTTTGTGATGCAAAACTCAAAATAATGAGTGTTGTTGCTGTTTACCCTGGGGGCTGCCATGACTCCTTCATCCTCAGTCAGTCATCCCTCTTTGATAAGTTTGAGGATGGACAAATGCCAGATGGATGGCTGCTGGGTATGTAATTTGATATGTGTAGGACTGTGTATACTTTGTCCAAATACAGTGTGTTACTTATGTGTTGCTGTATCTTAACATGAATCAATTTACTTTATCTGTCTTTCAGGTGATGGAGAATATGGCTGTTTCTCTTGGCTTCTAACTCCATTGTCCCAACCTGATACCCCTGCTGAACACAATTACAATCATGCACATAAGTCCACGCGGAATGTGATAGAAAGATGTTTTGGTATGCTGAAATCTAGGTTTCAGTGTCTGGATAAGTCTGGTGGCCTTTTGTTGTATAGTCCCTTGAAGGTGACTCAAATTGTGTTCTGCTGCTGCTTTCTTCATAACATGTGTTTGCAACAAGATCTGCCACATGTTGATGAGGAGGAGGAGGATGAAGAAAGCAGCCAACAAGCAGAGGAATTAGAAACATCTGGTGATACTTGGAGTACAGATGTAGGGAGGCAGGTTAGGCAAGACCTGATAAATAGTTATTTTTAAGGTAAGCTTTGTTAGCTTCTTTCATTTGTTGTGTAAGCCTAAATATATGTTGCCCCATTTTTCATTTAAAAACCATTACTCAGAATGTGTCTGTCTCCTTGAGACATACAAACATACCCTCGCTTTATGCAAAACAAATGTAGCATGTGTATTGTGTTTATTTAAAATCTCTAAACAACAGATTATGAGTGGCATGCATGAAGTCTGGATAAGTGTTAATAAACTTGTACTGATAATTTATTAAAAGCACACAAAATCCACATAGTAATTTTTTTTAGTATTTTACTTTATGAATGTGTGTATCGTTCTAATGTAACACTTCTCCACATATATGTTAGCCTTGAGGAATACATGTGTCTCTATGTGTGATGCTCCATCATATTTAAGGGACACAAACTTAGTATCATCCAAAATAATTTATTTTGTTATGTTTGCTGGAGTAAGCTTGCTGATTTGTAAGTCAATACACAGTTTTCAACATATATCCATTATTAGACACATTATTTTTGTACATTAAAATATTTACAATTTCTTTGTTTCTGCATCATGTGTGAGAATCTGATTACTCATTTTTAACACACACAAACATGGCACAACAATAATGTAATTCATTTTGGGACTGAATTATCTAAATTGTTTCACAACATATTAGGACCTTTTTAGCCAACTTAATTGTGTTATTCTTGTAATGTCGTCTAGAGAATAAATGTAAAAGAGTTAAAATTCACATTGTAAGTTGTATTGGTCATGGATGAATCTGCATGGCTGCCAATTAGTCTGTCTGCAGGATATGAGAATGATTGGAATCTAGAAAGAGTAATGATTAGAAAAAAATCAAGTGGTATGGGGGGTCATTCCGAGTTGTTCGCTCGCAAGCGGATTTTAGCAGATTTGCTCATGCTAAGCCGCCGCCTACTGGGAGTGAATCTTAGCATCTTAAAAATGCGAACGATGTATTCGCAATATTGCGATTACACACCTCGTAGCAGTTTCTGAGTAGCTCCACACTTACTCGGCATCTGCGATCAGTTCACTGCTTGTCGTTCCTGGTTTGACGTCACAAACACACCCAGCGTTCGCCCAGACACTCCCCCGTTTCTCCGGCCACTCCTGCGTTTTTCCCGGAAACAGTAGCGTTTTTTCCCACACGCCCATAAAACGGCCTGTTTCCGCCCAGTAACACCCATTTCCTGTCAATCACATTACGATCGCCAGAACGATGAAAATGCCGTGAGTAAAATTCCTAAGTGCATAGCAAATTTACTTGTCGCAGTGCAGACATTGCGCATGCGCATTAAGCGGAAAATCGCTGCGATGCGAAGATTTTTACCGAGCGAACAACTCGGAATGACCCCCATTGTTACTGTGCAGATCAAATAACTTTTTCCTCCTCCAAAAAAATACAAAGATGTCAAAGAATAAATGTGTTGCAAAAAATCCTGTTGTTGTTTGTAACACTTGTAATTAATGATGTTCAACAAATTGACAAGGTGCTAAGCGTTATATATATTGCGACAAACCTACACTTACTGTGTTTATTTTCTTCTCTATACAGAAATCGGTGTCTCTATTTTTTTTTTTTTTGGGTTGGCTGCTTGGACAGGCCTTTGCCTTTACCACTGTCATGTTGGCGTGCTTTGGTGGAGCGCCTTGGTGGTGAGGACACTGGCGATAGAATAGGAGTAGTCGTACCAGAACTGCTGCTTGGTTGCTGTTGGTGCTGGGATCTGAGTGTTTCATTGAGGTTAGTGAGGGTGGCATTGAGTACACGTGTTGCAGCATTTTGATTTTCTAGAATTCTGGTGATAGATTCATTGATCATTTGATTGTTTTCTAAGATGTTGATGTAGCTCTGCTGTTGTCTGTGCTGTTCTTCCATTATGCGTTGTAAGTTGCCCATGACATGTGTAATGTCTGCACGCATGATTTCCATGGTATTGGCAATTCTGGTGGTTGGTTCATTTTGGCGACTGATATTTCTGCTGATTCTTCTGAGGTGAGATGGTAGGTTAGCAAAAATTTGGGTCTGCCTACGCAGGCAATCTTGATTAGTGGCCTGCTGTGTAGCCCAACTGTCCCAAAACACTTGATCAGGGCCTTGTGCTACTGGTGTTGTTGGGCTGTGTTGTGGTGGTGGAGTGCTTTGCTGTGGTGGTGTACTCAGGTGCTGGGTGGCTGATTCCTTCGATTAATGGCTGCATTTGTAACATGATTTTCTCATCCATGTCACTGTGTTGCTGCTGTTGCGTCGGGATGCTGGTACCAGTACTAGAATCTGGAATTAGAACCATTTTGGCGTTAGTTAGACATATGTTTGAGAAATTTAAGCAAAGCAATAAACATGGAACACACGTATTTAAATGGTGCTTTCAGATATCCAGCATAGCAACATCATCACTCAGAACTTAAATACAGACATATTCCTGTTTGTGGCAAATGTGTCTGGTTGCTTCATTCTTAAAGCAAGCATATGAGTTGTATGGTAGATCAGACATACTCCACCATAAAAACACACTTTAAATCATGTGTTGCCTTATAGTGTTTAAAACAGAAACATAGTAATGTTTTGGCATGTTGGTGCAAACACATAAGTGAAATTGAGGAAAAAAACCTTACTATTTGCCAAGCTTACACATGTGTTTATGTTGCAGCATCTTCCACACAATCTGCTGCTGTATGGCTGAAGTGGACATACATATCTTACTGGATGTGGACAAGGCCATTTTGCTCAGAATCCATTTGATGTTTTTTTGTTTTCGGTAAGTATAGCAGATTTTGTTGAATTTAGAGTTAATTAGTCTAATTAAATGGATTATTATGAGATGAGTAATTTTTTTAATCATTACAGTTTCTTACTCACAATCAAGATGAGTGGAGTGTGGTTGGCGTCTTGGAGGTGTGTCCAAAATTTGGAGTGGTGGGACCGAAGAAACTGTAAACAGTCTTCGTGGCAGGGTAGACTGCTGTGGTTGTGATTGGACATCAGACCTTGCTTTCTTTGTTGCCACATGTATTATTGTTTGGTGTGCTACAGGAGTCTGCCTTCTGCTGCTCGAGACTTCTTTTGATGGACCTAGGATTTAAAGTGTACTTTTGTTATGGCCATTCCTTTACAAACATAACCTATACTACAATGGATACTTTACCTGCTTCCGCAGCAGCATCATCATCATCAGATGTCATGGGAGTGACTGTAGGCCAACCAGTACTGTTTTTTTTCAACACTGTAAATAATGAAACATGCTGTTGTTGATACATCCACCCATTATGTTTATAAACATTAAATCTTTCAAAAATGGATGCTTATTTATGTGGGAATAATTTCAGAACAAAACCATAAAATATTTAAAAAACACACACATTGGCCAATAGCCATATGCACTATGGAAAGTGCAACACAGGAAATAATGTACAGTACACAAACATAGGACACAGGGGCAGATTTATTAAGCCTGGTGAAGTGATAAAGTTTTAAGTGGTTATAGGGTGCGCAATAAGACCCAGAGGTCAGCCCAGTGATAGTATAAATGAAGTTTCACCTACTTCACAGAATTTCACAATTATACACAGATAATATACTCCACTTTGGCGCTCTCCAGATTTAACATGCCACTTAAAAGGACTAGTTTCTTCAAAAAGCCACAACCTGTATAAAATGTGTCCCTAATGGCATATACCAATTAGGGTGCACACATAAAACAAAACAAAAACACACACAATAGTGTAGAGTCCTTTTATAAAATGGTGGTATATTCAATTTTCAATGCATCACACTCACAAAGCTCCACAAGATTTTAGGCATATCGTAGTTTCTTTATATCAAATGGTCTGTCCAATTCCACAAGATCAATATTCCA
Source organism: Pseudophryne corroboree (assembly GCF_028390025.1). Taxonomy (NCBI): domain Eukaryota; kingdom Metazoa; phylum Chordata; class Amphibia; order Anura; family Myobatrachidae; genus Pseudophryne; species Pseudophryne corroboree. The sequence continues at coordinate 310,883,634 of NC_086448.1, read as the reverse complement.
CTTCTTCTAGGGATTCAATGTCCCGCCACTCCCGATAACATATAACAGAAAAAAAGGCAAATAGTGCAGCAAACCCTTAAACAAACGGGTATTTATTTTTACACAGATGCACTCACATGTTAAACAGATAAAAAGGCATATCTGTTTGCCAAAATGTGTAAAAAATGGGACGCTGTCTGCCGTAATGTGCAAAAAATGGGACGCTGTCTGCCGTAATGTGTAATAAATGGGACGCTGTCTGCCGTAATATGCAAAAAATGGGACGCTGTCTGCCGTAATATGCAAAAAATGGGACGCTGTCTGCCGTAATGTGCAAAAAATGGGACGCTGTCTGCCGTAAAGTGTAATAAATGGGACGCTGTCTGCCGTAATATGCAAAAAATGGGACGCTGTCTGCCGTAATATGCAAAAAATGGGACGCTGTCTGCCGTAATGTGCAAAAAATGGGACGCTGTCTGCCGTAATGTGCAAAAAATGGGACGCTGTCTACCGTAACGTGTAAAAATGGGACGCTGTCTGCTGTAATGTGTAAAAAAGTGACGCTGTCTGCCGTAATGTGTAAAAAGGGGACGCTGTCTGCCATAATGTGTAAAAAATGGGACATTGTCTGCCGTAATGTGCAAAAAATGGGACGCTGTCTGCTGTAATGTGCAAAAAATGGGACGCTGTCTGCCATAATGTGTAATAAATGGGACGCTGTCTGCCGTAATGTGTAATAAATGGGACGCTGTCTGCCGTAATGTGCAAAAAATGGGACGCTGTCTGCCGTAATGTGTAAAAAGGGGACGCTGTCTGCTGTAATGTGTAAAAAAGGGACGCTGTCTGCCGTAATGTGTAAAAAGGGACGCTGTCTGCCGTAATGTGTAAAAAAGGGGACGCTGTATGTCGTAATGTGTAAAAAGGGCACGCTGCCTGCCATAATGTGTAAAAAGGGGACACTGTCTGCCGTAATGTGTAAAAAGGGGGACGCTGTCTGCCGTAATGTGTAAAAAAGGGGAAGCTATCCGCCATAATGTGTAAAAGGGTCTCTACCTGGTGTAGTGGTAGTACCATGCGGCGTAATTTGAATAATGGAGACTACTGTGCACCGTTATATGAATTGGTATTATTTTGTGGCCACACCCCTTCCCCACGAAGCCACGCCCCTATGTTTTTTTTGCACGCGCCTGCGGCGCACACTGACCCTGTTTTACATAGAGGGGTGGGGCTCCGATGCCGTTTCTTGCACACAGCACTAAAATGACTAATTACGGTACTGTTGCTAGGTATCCATTTCCCTGGCCCTGGGCAGGTCCCCCTACCCAGATCCTCTCCAGGGGTGAGGCGGTGGACTTAGATGGGGGGGCGGGGCCCAAAGCATTTTGTCACACATGGGCCCACCGCTCGCTAGTTCCGCCACTGAGCTGATTGGTTGGTAATTTATCAACTTCCACTTTATCACTTCACCAGGCTTAATAAATCTGCCCCACAATTACTAATATATACACTAACAAGCCAAAACACAGACATCTTCATTTAAAAATGTTATGTAATTAATGAAAGATGCAATATTGAAAATGCTCTGTGATGTGGCACTCCAAACACACATTAGCACAATATGAGCCAAAAACCAAACCAAAATAAAAAAAACCATCATAATAGTACGGTAACTAAGTCTGCAGTGTTGTGTCAGGGTACAAATACAGACTCTAAATGAACCAAAAAATAGTGGGTTTGTCTTAAACAAGATTACATACAGTACTAATGAAATTACACATGTAACTGGCTTCAAAGCCACTTTGCACTACTCCAGCCTCTAACATGTCAACCACTGTTTTTCAAACATTGCACATGGATAACTGAAATAAAAAACATAGCCCAACTTGCAAACTGTAAAATGTGCAAAAGGAAAACATTATTGCTGGACAATTCAATGACACACCAAATCCAAACTACACATGGAAAATGTACTGTTAAAAAACCACATGACATACAATAAAGTATTATGTTACATTGGCTTTTGTAGAAAACATTACCTAAAACAATGTCTTTGCTGATGCACACATGAAGATGGGAGTAATATGCAACGTCACATGACACACATTTCCCCAAAAAATAACAACAGAAGTAATGTAATAGAATGTTAAGACAAATACACATGCTCACCATCCTTCCTGGGCAGATCGGAATCACGGACATGGGTAGCAGACACTACTTCAGGAGGTATTAAACTCTGCATGGGCTCCTCATAGTCCAGATATCTGGCAATATAGGACTGTCCACCACCGGTTTTGCGAGCCGACTCCGCCTCCTTGGCCATTTTGGATTTGACACGTCGCTTTATGTCATAGTACCGTTTGCAGCACGTGTCCTCCGTCCGCTTGACCACCCCCTCACTATTTACAGCAGCAACAACTTTCGCCCACAACAACGTCTTCTTCCGTGTTGGCACCTTGGCGGACTCAGGCCCAAATAACTGCCGCTGATACTTCATCAGCTCCCGCACCAATGCCACATTTTCAGCATAACTAAACTTTACATTCCGCCCAGTCTTAATAGTGGTGCCTGGCTGTGGAGCTCTCTGACTGTCACTATCACTGTCACTTGAGGCTGCTGCAGCAACATCACCCACCTCCTCAACCTCACTAGCCTCACTCTCACTCACCTCCTCCACCTGACCAACCTCCTCCCCCTCACTCACACCCTCCACCTCACTCACCTCAGCCACCTCACCCACCTCTGAGTCAGACAAAATTGTGTGGTTCAACAATTAACACAGAAAAAAAAAAAAAAACAACACACTCCTCCACTACCACTGCACAACTCACACACACACACACACACACACACACACACACACACACACACACACAATGACAAGGGACTCTAAATAAAAAAAAACAAGACTACAAGAATGACAAGACTACTTTCTAACACAATACTACACTCAGAAATCGCCAAAAAAACTCCTCACCAAACCAACTACTCACCAACCTCCACAGCACAACCTCCCTCCTCACCACTAACTAAACCCACGAGGTGCGGACGGTTTGGGGCGTATTTATATGGTTGCGCACAGACACCTCTACATCTGAAACACAACCAATCACGAACGGGGATGAAACTAAAAGTGAAAATGCGGCCGTGGTTGATAAATAACCCTGCCGCGTTTAACATAGAAAATAAACCAGTAAAAACAACAAAAACACGGACGCAAACGACAATGACGGCCGTAAATGTGCCAAAAAAAAACGACTGGCATCGACATCGGAAAACACGAAAACCATAAACTCGACTGCTTCGTAAATTAGAGTATATAGTTTCAAAAAGTTGCATGAAAATGCACCTGATAAAAAATGAGTTTAAACACTACACAAACCGACTCAAACACGAATATTAGTAAATAAACCCCCAAGTGTGTCGGCGGTTGCAATGCATGACCTTCCCATCACTGGACGGGAAGAGGTGGCTCCTTCCACCATTTGCACACCCTCTGCAAATGCTGGGAGGAGCAGCCACAGTCCAGTTTCTGATATTCAAATTGAAGATGTCACTGTTGAAGTACACCAGGATGAGGATGGCGCTGAGGAGGAAATTGACAAGGAGGATTCTGATGGTGATGTGGTTTGTTTGAATAAGGCACCAGTGGAGACAGTTGTTGTTTGTGGTATGAGAAAGCTCATTGCCATGCCTGGGCAAATTACCATAAAAGCCAACTCTTTGGTATGGAATTATTTCTCCACAAATCTGGACAACAGGTGTCAAGCCGTCAGTTGCCCTTGTCAATCCGTAATAAGTAGGGGTAAGGACGTTAACCACCTAGGAACATCCTCCCTTATACGTCACCTGCAGCGCATTAATTAGAAGTCATTGTCAAGTCACAATGAAATTAAAGTGAAGTACATTGTCAAGTATGTGCTCTTTGGGGCCTAGTTTTTAAAACTGCCATCCTGTCTGCCATTGCAGTGCCACTCCTAGATGGGCCAGGTGTTTGTGCCACACACTTCTGTTGCTTAGCTTAGTCACCCAGCGACCTCGGTGCACCTCTTTTTTTTCTATGCATGATGTGCTCTTTTGGGCCTATTTTTTAAAACTGCCATCCTGTCTGCCACTGCAGTACCACTCCTAGATGGGCCAGGTGTTTGTGCTGCACACTTGAGTCGCTTAGCTTAGTCACCCAGCGACCTTGGTGCACCTCCTTTTTTTCTTTGCATGATGTGCTCTTTGTGGCCTATTTTTAAAAAATGCCTTCCTGTCTGCCACGGCAGTGCCACGCCTAGATGGGCCAGGTGTTTGTGCCACCCACTTGTGCCGCTTAGCTTTGTCATGCAGCCACCTCAGTGCAACCTTTTGGCCTAAAAACAATATTGTGAGGTGTGAGGTGTTCAGACTAGACAGGAAATGAGTGGAAATGAATGTTATTGAGGTTAATAATACCGTAGGATCAAAATTACCCCCAAATTCTGTGATTTTAGCTTTATTTTGTTTTGTTTTTTAAATCATCCCGATTCAAAACCAAAACCCGAAAAGTGCCCGCTGCACATCTCTAATTAATACACAAGGATAGGTGTTATCTATTGCATAATTGTCCACCAGATCGCACAGGTTCTTGGTGGGCTGTATGATAAGATCACACAGCGATGTTGGCCTTGAATGAGGAGGATGGGAAAGTGAAAAAAGAAAACAATATGTGAGGATGTGTGTGGATGGTACAGTGGGGAGGTAATTTGCAAATGAAAGCTTATGAAGGTTGAGTGAGCGGTTCTGGAATGTGATAGGCTTGCCTGAAGAGGTGAGTTTTCAGGGAACACTTGAAGGTTTGGAGACATGGGGAGAGTATTATTGTGCATGGTAAGGCATTCCACAGAGTGGGTGCAGCCCAAAGAAAGTACTGCAATCATGAATGGAAGCAAATAATGAGTGTGGAAGAGAGACGTATATCTTGTGAAGAATGGAGAGGTCCGGTTGGGAGATATTTTAAGATAAGCAAAAAGATGTACATTGGTGTAGTTTGGTTATTTGCCTTGTGTGTGAGTAAAAGTATTTTATATTGAATACAGTAGAATACAGGTAAACAATGGAGGGACTGAGAGAGTGGCTCTGTGCAGCCGATGAACATCTACCGAGGAAGATTTGCCTCGCAGCTGCATTCAGAATGGATTGTAGTTGTGAGATTCTCTTTTTGGTAAGACCAGTAAGAAAACTATTGCAATAACGCGGGAGATAATAAGAGCATGGATTAGAATTTTTGCAGTGTCTTGTGTAAGGTATGGACATATTTTGGATATGTTTTTTCGATACATGTAACATGATTTTGAGACAGGTTGAATATGGGTAACAAATTACAGTTCAGAGTCAAGGAAGACACCTAGGCAGCGAGCAAGTGGGGTAGGATTGCTTGTAATGTTCTCAACAGTGATAGAGATAGCATGATGGTAACTACTATTGGCCAGTGGAAATATAATTAACTCTGTTTTGGAAATATTAAGTTTAAGGTGGCGAGATGACATACAAGATGAAACAGCAGAGAGGCATTCAGTGACATGGACCAATACAGATGGTGACAAATCTGGGGAGAATAGGTAAATTTGAGTATCATCTTTATACAGATGATACTGAAATCCAAAAGAGCTGATTAGTTTGCCAAGAGATGTGGTATACAGAGAAAAGCAGAAGACCGAAGACTGAGCCTCACAATTCTCCAACTGAAAGAGGTAGCGAAAAGGAGGTGGATTCAGAGAAGCAGCCTCTGAAGGAGAGATTAGATACAGTAGGTAGGATAGGAACCAAGAAATAGCTATATCTTGAAGACCTAGAGATTGTAGTGTTTGTATGAGAATACAAAAAATAAGGTAAAATATACCCAAAGGTATTCGGGCGCTGTGAGACGAGATGGTTTGCTAAGCAGCAGCCAATATTACAGGGGAGTCACTCCCAAGGAGAGAATACAAAAAAGAATGGAGGCTGCGCTAGTGGAGGAAAGAACAGTGTAAACACTCAATAGGTAAATATAAAAATTTATTATAAAACATAAATTCTTTAAAAAGCAGGAATTCTGTGCAAGATAATGTGCCAAATATATGCAAAAAAAATTAAATTTGCCAATGATATGCAAAGGTTGGAGTTTACCCAAAATGCTGGTACAGGATTAATGGAAATTGTTCTCTAGAATCCGTTCCATATTTTGCCCATCAATATAGTGTCCAGTTATGATCCGGTATGGAGGGTACCTTTTAATGTTGCTAAAGAGAGTCCATAAAAGATTTCCATATACCGCTAGAGGGTTAGTGTATTGTCTCTTAGATGTAGAGTACCTCATGCAATGCGGGAATAGGCTGGTGCCTCTCTCGGGCTCCTCCGGATAACTGGTCGGCAGAATGGGCTGGTTCGGGTCCAATTCAGAGATGTCCTGTTCCAACGGGTGAATACCTGACGCGTTTCGCTGCATAAACCCTGCAGCTTTTTCAAACACCTTTCCAGGAGGTCAAATAGAGGGGAAGAGTGCACTATAATGGCGTGTGGGGAACCCCTATTTCTGCAGGTGCGGGGACTAATGCAGAGAAGGTGGGTGTGGGGACTCCAGATTTACCGCTCTCTACCGGCACCTGTATGAAGCAGAGCTCGCCTTGTTACAAGCAATCTCCCCTTCTCAGTAATGCCAGGATGCAGTCACAGCCTAGTGTGTGGGGGTAGGAGAAACAGCTTTGAGACCTCAAAAAGGACCACCCGCCGAGCTCTCCCCCTTCTTACAAAGTCTTACCTGAGTCTCCACAGCTTCTGTCTCATCATCCGCTTCACCGCTTCTTCCCTGCACGTTGTGCAGCTGCTGCTGTGGTGTTCACTTCCTGGACCTGGAGTTGCGGTTATGTGATCGTGGCTCCCAGGCTTCGGTCTTCTTACAGTGTGAGCTGTACGTTGTTTCAAAGGGTATTTAAAGAGCTCAGTTGATGGTGATGTTTGATTGTACAAAGAGGAGTTTGTAGCACTGCTCCTACGCATATCTGCCCGTCTTGACCAGTTTTGTTGGGAACGGAAACCTGATTGAAGTGGATCCAATAAATTGTGTGAATTAAGCAAGTGTGTGATGTGAGTGTAAGCAAGTTGTAAAAGTCAAATTACTTTCTAACAAATATTTAAAATGCCAGCTCTAATATATACTGTGGACACCTGCGCATCTTATTACCATGTGCTATGAATGTGCGCTATACATCTACATCGCAAAAACACTACATCCCATAAGAGAAAATAATACACCCACACATTATCTGAGTTCCAAAGCTCATTGATGTATATATTTGTTATTAAAATGATATGTATTCAATATATCACAATGTAGAGTATATATATATATATATAGTTACATGGTTACAAGTTATACAGTAAGCAATTATTACAAACTAATTCATTACAGACACGGTCAGCAATACAATTACCATATTTTACTCAAATAAAGTCTCCACTCCATATCACTCTCTCTCTCTCTCTCAGTAAAATCATGCAGCCCCTGGACAGACAGCATCTCCATCATCATCTGGGGCAAACAGGAAAAGCAGCTGGCTCTGTGTGTGATCACCTATACACTGAGTCTCTTGGGGGCGTATACAGATCTCTTGTTACTAGTTTGGGGGAGGGAACTTTCTCATTCATGATGAGTCATTGGTCAGTTCATATGCAAGCCTTGAAGACATCAAAAGGGCTGGCCTGAGTTTCCTGTCCATCACATGCTTTAAATGGAATCCTTTTGTTCTCATCAGAATTGTGGCTTTATATTCCTACATTCAAGCATAACTACTTGTTGCAATGAGCAACAACTTAATAGCAGGCATCAAATTGATATACACATTAATCTGGTTGCTTTGATACCAAGCACGACATGTCCATCTTGCTTATGACGTCTGGTGCTTGGTATGTTCAAATTTATGTGCGGTATGAAATATGTGTTGAATCTATCTTTGTGGCATGTCTGTGTAAATGCGTATGTTACCATATTTGCTGTGCTCGCTGCGCGTATTTGCAAGTATAGCGACTCATAATGTGTGGAGTCTGTATGTTCTCTCTATGTAATATTTTTTACTTCGACAGTCCACCATTTGGCAGTAAACAATAACTGACATAAATTATTAATATAAGAAAAATATTTCAGACAATAATCGGTGACCTAGACACACGTATATGTATTCATTTCGCAAATCAGACATTTGACTATATTTGGGGAAGACAGTGAGGAGGACGAGACATCCTCTATATGCACTCGGTGGTCACAGGACCACTGGTTGGGTGTGGGACAACATTCAACCTATAGAGTATGCTGGGACAGTGCTTTGGCCTACAATGTCTGATTTGAATGAACATTTCACACATACATGTACCTACGTCTTCGTACACTGATGTTCGGATTCGATTGAGTTTCTGCTGGGTAGAGGGAGAAAACACAAACAAATCGTGAAAGTGACATATAAAATTTTCATGGTATACATTCCTATCATTCCCTAAACATTGTTTCCATTTCTGGAACGTATGCTAGGTCTGTTTCATCATTGAACAAGGGTTATATGTAGTGTCCTTCCTAGATAACATAAACCTTCGGTGTTCGGGGAGAGCCACTCATAAACCTTTCTTTCACACACATTAATGAGCTCTTTATCTGCTTTGTGTGAATAGCCATTGTCTGATTGTTCCTGATTACCTCCCAATTTCCTGAAATTGGTGAGATTTAAACATACAAAGGATTTATCTATAGTTCTGGTGGATCTTGAGACTAGGGGGTCTACTTATATTATACTCCTTGTCCACCGGTCCCCTCCCCCTTCCGTGTAATTCAAGTACCTCAGCTAACTTTAAAAAAATGGCACTAATCCTGCATCTTTTCGTCTTAGAGGTACCTGTGAGCACATCCAAAATTCCATTTGGTTTAAGACCTTACCCACTAGTGAGTGGTAATCACTCAAGGGATGTCTGCCAAATGCTGCCTTATTGCTAGACTGACATCTCTGGATGCACTCATCTTCAAATATGGTGTCACAATAACTACAAAATACAGTATTCCTCAGACAATAGCCTATCACGTTACCACCGAACTCTGTAACTACTAGACCTTTGATTTTTCTCTGGCTTTAACAAACTGATCGGCTAATCCTGGGATCCTATAACTAAATCACTTCCTTCCTCCAGAACCAGTTCCAGTCCCACACTCGACTCCTCATGAAAAACCTTGCAAAAATAGAATGTCCTGAAAAATATGTTTGTCAGCGGGAAAGAAAGAAAAGAGAAATAGAATAAAACAAATCTTGTCCATAGCAAATCAATTACAACAACTGGTCTTTCTGTAATCCTTTAGCATGCTCAGGTAGTGTTCAACAGTGCCGCCTCTCAGTCTTCTCGGAACAGACTCTCTGGTGATACTTTTGTGATCTCACTCCATTTACGAGTTCCTTACGGACTACCAACTTTCTTGCAATGGGAATTGTGGACCCAAGTCTCTCTCTCGGCTACTTTCACTGGGATAGTGCTGTCAACAAAACTTGGTATGGTCCTTCCCACCTGTCTATTAGGCAACCTGAGCGTAAGAACAATCACACAGTCTCTTGGTTCACAATCAAGACAGTTAGTATTTGGCATACCAGGAATCAACAGTTTCAAGTTCTTTTGTCAAGTTCTCAAATGCTGGCTCATCTCGATAAGGTACTGTACTGTCACCTCATTGGTGTATTTCTGATCATTGTGCGGATTAATCATGACATGATGCTGTCTTCCAAAAAAACACAAAAACACAAGAAACAAAAACAAAAACAAATTTCGAAGAGGGTGATTCGTTAAGTGAAGATCTGGGAGTGGTTCCGATGCTACATAATATTAGTGGCAGTGTCTATGACCACAATAGTCCAGTATCACTTTGCTCCTACTTCTAGGGGTACCATATATACACACAAATTTCTGCATAATTTTCTTTGCGGTAAACACAGCAGCATCCGTGGCGGCAGGAAATGCCTCTACCCAGTTTGAGAAAACATCAGTGCACACCAATACATAACAATAATTCCTAAAGGGTGCTAACTTTACGAAGTCGATTTGTATTACCTGAAAATGTCCGTCTGCAGGAGGGATATGGGATGGCTCTGTTAGTACTACCTTACCAAATGTTCTTCTTCATGCAAGTAAGACAGGTCATTGCTTTCCTGCTTGCCTGAGAAGAGAACCCTGGTACACACCAGTAAGCTCTTCTCCATTTGCACATACCTTCCTTACCCTAGGTGAGTCAGACACCATATGCCGCCTCAGCTAGGCTTGGGAAATACATCCTGGGGGCCACTGGCTTACCTTGTCCATCTCTCCAGAGTCCTGGGGACTCCTAACCATACCCCTTCGACTTCCAGACCTCCTTTTCCTGTAGGGAACACAAATTTGTATCTTAATTTAACTGTTGTGTGTTTGCAATGTAGAGAACCATGAGCATAGCTCAAAAAAAAAAAGAAAAAAGAAAAAACATCTCTAGAGGAGAGAAAGAAGAAGAAAATATCTGGTCTGCGTTCACTAACGGGCATATGAGTGTCTATACAAAATTTCCCTTCACCAGTATTCTCATCCTTCCTCCACCCTTTGTGCATGACAAGGCACACTGCAGTAATACTGGTGTTATCGTGCTGGTGAGATATACTGGGATTGGGCAGAACTCTGAAGGACCAATTAGGCATGTAGTGTTTGAACTGTAATGGGGTCCATGTATTGTACCACCCTGTGTGAACGCAAAAGATGAAGAGGAAACTGTGGAGAAACAGAATAGAGGTTGGTGACAGATAAGTTTGTAGAGGTGGAGAGGATTTTATTAAAATGACAACTGGATTGGGCACTACGGGAAATTGATTACCTACTTTGTCTACCCCCCTTAAAGCTTGTGCATGCTGTGTCACTACTGCGACCTCTTCAGCCATCAGTCCAGTGTCCTGTCCATCCTAAGTTCATAGGGAACCCGGTATCTGTGAGATAATTTCCTCTACCTGTGATGGACATGAATCTAGAACAGTGTAATGCAACATTAGTCTTTGAGGGTATCTAACATACCTTGTACTTCCTAAGCGGGAGTACAATATACGATTTCACATTTAACAAAATCTCTGTTACGTTAGTCAGGGGCCATTTCTGTTAGGAAAATGAAGGAAAGGAAAGGGTTTAGGTAGGGGCCCAATCGTAACTTCAGCAGGTTTTTGTCAAAGGGTAATGTTGCACTTCTTTCGTTCCTCTCATTTGCCGAATTAGTGTTTTCCAGTGATCTTATCCAGATGGAGAATTTTCTATTACTGCAAAAGACGGAAAAAAAAAAAAATAACAAGCTTCTAGGTCATGTGAAGTATTCATTCAATCCTTCTCATCCCGTATTAAGGGTCTGTACATGGTCCAATAAACATTTCAGAGCTCATCTTGACTAGGGGCATTATTAGGAATGAATACTTCTTATATGGTAACTAAAAGAAATACCAGGGGTTACCCTGTCTCTGTCCACTTTCCTACTGGCAAATACTAATGTGCGGACAGGTTTTTCTCCATTTCTGATGTTACTTTCTTGATTTTTATTTTATTTTGGGGTTTTACTATATATGTCCACGAATGACACCATACTTACTAGTTCCACTGGTCTCAGCCACTTCTCCTGCAGGCTACTGCTCTTCTTTTACCGGTTGGATACTCCTCTGAGTGCATGAGAAATGGCTGAAACCAGTCAGGTCGCCTTCTCCTCCTAGGTAAAACTTCGACATTCATTAGTACATATATAGATTACATTCATATTTTTCATATTTTTATTATTTTATATATAGTTTGTATGCTGGCCGTAACTGCTTCCACATCTACATATGGCGGTGTACTTGCTTTCTCTTTTTTTTCTACTTGTTTATTGTTGCTACAAGTTCAAACAGTTCTTATATTTCCGTTCTTGTCTTATATGACTTTGGTTAGACATACTACCTGCAATACTTTAGGATCAAACTCACCAACCCCAGGGAATGATGCCCTATCTTCAGCAGTCATACGTACCCATTCATTGCAAAAAGCCTCCGTGTGTGTGTACCATATTTCCCATACATTAATAAACCTTGCTGACCCTTTTGGCCGCACTTCTTCTGCCTGAACCCTGGCTAAACGTCTCTCGCTTGAGCAACTGGCTCCCATATTTGTGGGCCTTTTCCCACAAACACCAAAATACACAATATAAGCAGATGGTGAAAGTTACTCTTTCGCTCGCTCTTGCCCACACTGGCCAGTACTACGATACACTGTTGATAGTGGATCGCGATGTACCCAACTTAGGGCTGCTATCAGACCTTACAGCACCGCAATTTCTTTCCGTGGAAGTTCTGTTGGAATATTTTCCTGAGAGAGGCAGCGAAAAATCCTTTTTTGTATTTTTCCACTGGAATTTTTGTAGGGGGAAAAATAGAAAACTTCAATAACTATTGCTCACCCTTTCCAGTGGAAGCCCACCAGTGAGATTTCCCGACGTTATAAAAAAAAACCCTTGTATACACAATCACGCCTGCGTATGCTTTCCACAGCGCATATGACACAATAGTATCACGATGTGCTGTGTAGAACACACGGGCGTGTGGTTCAATCTCACAGCGTATAGATGGCTGTTACCTGAAACACCTAGACCACTCTAGACCACCTAGATTTGGGCCACCTAGATCACCTAGACCACTTCAGACCACCTAGACCACCTAGACAATACTTAGGGTTGCGAACCCTTATGCCACTGAGCCTCTACAAACCCAGTGTTTCCACGGGATCCCGATTTCTCCTCAGGGTTCAATACATCCACTCCTGCTTTCACTCACTGAAACACACAGTGTTTTTATTTTCTGTACAGAAAATTTCACTCCCTTCGATTGATGGTTTTAACCCAGAGGCAGTACCGTTTAAACAAAGTCTTACACTAATCTGCTTTTGAAATCGGATAGTTATGTGCTATTGTACTAAACGTATACTATCCCGCCTTTAATTGAACAACTATCGTGTGATTTATACTTAGCGTCCGCAATCCTATGCCACCTTGCATAAACACATGACCAAGCGTGCCTTTACGCCACGTGTGCGACCCTGCGCCATGTGCAAGCTCCTGTACTTTGTCCGTACCACGTGTACAAATGAGTATTCGCAACTCAATAAACCACACAATCTCTATAGATGTGAGCAATAAAACTACTATCGCTCACAAACACAACACACAGTATAAACCTAAGTGACTAGGCCAGAACTGCGTTGCATGTTTTTATTATTACTCCCTTAACACACTAATTCAAATATATATATATATATATATATATATATATGGGTATAGTATGATATGCCGGCGGCCGGGCTCCCGGAGACCAGCATACCGGCGCCGGGAGCACAACCGCCGGCATACCGACAGCGTGGCAAGTGCAAAGGAGCCCCTTGCAGGCTTGCTGTGCTTGCCACGCTGCGGGTACGGTGGTGCACTACGCGTGCCACGCTATTTATTCTCTCTCCAGTGGGGTCGTGGACCCCCACGAGGCAGAATATCTGTCGGTATGCCAGGTGTCGGGATTCCGGCGGCGGTATACTGTGCGCTGGGATCCCGACATTCGGCATACTGAAGACCACCTATATATATATATATATATATCAAATAAATGTATCCGATTTCACACAGATCTATAATGACTGCAATAATTCTTGATTTAAATGATATGATTCAGATTGGATAGCTATCTTGCAGAACATACACTGATATAAATATACACATAATTATGATAATATTATATATATATATATATATATATATATATACACACCATTTACTGCACTCCTATGAGACACCTCACCTTCACTGCCTCTAATTTGCATATCAAAGATATTTGCCTTGCCTGTACTAAAAAAAATAGTTACATAAGTTAATTTGCATTGCAATGGCTATCCTACCCTAGTAAACAGACTCCACAAATCTTGGAAGAAAAGAAAGAAAAAAAAACCTCTCTTTCCTTTTTCTATCTGTGTAAAAAACCCCACTTGATGTAAGGTAATTACGCACAGACAAGAAAAAAAAAAGCATTTACTTATCTCACCATTTACTCTCACTAGGCCCAATTGAAACTATTTGTAATTGTCTATGGCATGGGTTAAATAAATTCATTGGTAACCTATAAATGGTGCTGGATTTCTAGATATGTGGAAACTTTGTGACAAAGGAAACTGATTGTTCTAACTAGACTGAAAGCCAGATATTTAGAAAGTGACCTTCCTAAAATGGCCACTGCTCCTCCCCCTTCCACATCCATGAGGCTTACACAAGATGGTGGACAGGCCATGTGGCTAGGCCAAAATGGAGGACAGACCATGCGGCTCCTTTGTCACAAAGAAATCACACTCTTTACAGGAACCAAGAGTTACTTTAGGCCTGTGTTTAAAAAGTATACAAATTTCTTAGCATGCTAACACAACTATATTATGGCTATGCATCAACTTTTAAATGTACTTTAAATATACTTAACAGATAAACAGTCCAATCTGAATCAAACACAATATGTTTTGCAACAATAAAAATACTCTGTAGAATGTTAAATATTATGAGAAACACATTGTCCCTTGAATTTCATATCAGCGCCTTACTAATAACACAACAAAACACGTGAATGTGATTTTTCAGCATGTCGCGATGCGTCCATCGTTAGCTGGTCGACCACAGCCGCGCTTGTAATGTACAGTGCATTATTAAGAACATGATATCGCGGACGCAGCCCCATCTTTAAAAGTCAAATTACTTTCTAACAAATATTTAAAATGCCAGCTCTAATATATACTGTGGACGCCTGCGCATCTTATTACCATGTGCTATGAATGTGTGCTATACATCGCAAAAACACTACATCCCATAAGAGAAAATAATACACCCACATATTATCTAAGTTCCAAAGCTCATTGATGTATATATTTGTTATTAAAAGGATATGTATTCAATATATCACAATGTACAGTATATATATAGTTACATGGTTACAATTTATACAGTAAGCAGTTATTACAAACTAATTAACTACAGACACGGCCAGCAATACAATTACCATTTTTGCTCAAATAAAGTCTCCACTCCATATCACTCTCTCTCTCTCAGTAAAATCATGCAGCCCCTGGACAGACAGCATCTCCATCATCATTTGGGACAAACAGGAAAAGCAGCCGGCTCTGTGTGTGATCACCTATACACTGAGTCTCTTGGGGGCGTATACAGATCTCTTGTTACTAGTTTGGGGGAGGGAACTTTCTCATTCATGATGAGTCATTGGTCAGTTCATATGCAAGCCTTGAAGACATCAAAAGGGCTGGCCTGAGTTTCCTGTCCATCACATGCTTTAAATGGAATCCTTTTGTTCTCATCAGAATTGTGGCTTTATATTCCTACATTCAATCATAACTACTTGTTGCAATGAGCTACAACTTAATAGCAGGCATCAAATTGATATACACATTAATCTGGTTGCTTTGATACCAAGCACGACATGTCCATCTTGCTTCGTTCCAATAATACACATACATGACGTTACTCCAGTATATAATTTAAAACCTTATGATGTCTGGTGCTTGGTATGTTCAAATTTATGTGCGGTATGAAATATGTGTTGAATCTATCTTTGTGGCATGTCTGTGTAAATGCGTATGTTACCATATTTGCTGTGCTCGCTGCGCGTATTTGCAAGTATAGCAAATTATAATGTGTGGAGTCTGTATGTTCTCTCTATGTAATATTTTTTACTTCGACAAAGTCTCTCAAGTATCTTATAGCAGCAAGGGAGCTGAGAGATGGAACGGCAGCTTGAGAGAGAGTTAGGGTCAGAAATTAGTTTTTTCAGAATGGGACTAATCACTGCATGCTTGAACAGTGACGGAAAGATACCAATAGAGAGAGAAAGATTGCAGATGTTTTTTAAGGTTGGGATGAGCACAGGAGACAGATACAGTGGGGCAAAAAAGTATTTGGACAGCCACCAATTGTGCAAGTTGACCCACTTAAAAAGATGAGAGAGGTTTGTAATTTCATAGGTACACTTCAACTGTGAGAGACAGAATCGGAAAAAACACAGGAAATCACATTGTATGATTTTTAAAAAATTTACTTGTATATTCTTGTGGAAAATAAATATTTGAACACCTACCAAGCAGCAAGATTTCTGGCTCTCACAGACCTGTTAGTTCTTCTTTAAGAAGCTCTTCTATCCTCCACTCTTTACCTGTATTAATGGCACCTGTTTGAACTAGTTATCTGTATAAAAGACACCTGTTCACACCCTCAAACAGTCAGACTGCTACCTCTCCACCATGGCCAAGACCAGAGAGCAGTCTAAGGACAAAATTGTAGAGCTGCACAAAGCTGGGATGAATTACTCAACAATAGGAAAGCATCTTGGTGAGAAGAGATCAACTGTTGGTGCAATTATAAAAAATTGAAGAAATACAAGATCAATGACAATCTCCCTCAACCTGGGGCTCCATGCAAGATCTCACCTCATAGGGTATCAATGATCTTGAGAACAGTGAGGAATCAGCCCAGAACTATAGGGGGGACCTTGTCAATGACCTCAAGAGAGCTGGGACCACAGTCACAAAGGTTACCATTAGTAACACACTACATTGTCATGGATTGAAATCCTGCAGTGCCTGAAAGGCCCCCTGCTTAAGCAAGCACATGTCCAGGCCCGTCTAAAGTTTGCCAGTGACCATCTGGATGATCCAGAGGAGGATTGGGAGAATGTAATGGGGTCAGATGAGAGCAAAATCAAACTTTTTGGTATAAACTCGCCGTGTTTGGAGGGAGAAGAATGATGAATGGCATCCCAAGAACACCATAGCCACTGTGAAGCATAGGGGTGGAAACATCATGCTTTGGGGATGCTTTTCTGCAAAGGGGACAGGATGACTGATCCATATTAAGGAGAGGATGAATGGGGCCATGTATTGTGAGATTTTGGACAAAAACCTCCTTCCCTCAGTAAGAGCATTGAAGATGGGACATGGCTGGGTCTTCCAGCATGACAATTTACCCCAAACACACTCCCCGGGAAACCAAGGAGTGGCTCCGTAAGAAGCATTTCAAGGTCCTGGAGTGGCCTAGCCAGTCTCCAGAGCTCAACCCAATAGAAAATCTGTGGAGGGAGTTGAAAGTGCGTGTTGCCTGGCGACAGCCCCAAAACATGACAGATCTAGAGAAGATCTGCATGGAAGAATGGGCCAAAATACCTGCTACAGTGTGTGCAAACCTTGTCAAGAACTACAGGAAACGTTTGACCTCTGTATTTGCCAACCGAGGTTATTTTACAAAGTATTGAGTTAAACTTTTTGATTGTCCAAATATTTATTTTCTGCAAAAATATACAAATAAATTGTTTAAAAATCATACAATGTGATTTCCTGGTGTTTTTTTTTTTTTTCAGATTCTGTCTCTCACAGTTGAAGTGTACCTGTGATGGAATTTACAGACCTCTCTTTTAAAATGGGTCAACTTGCACAATCGGTAGCTGTCCAAATACTTTTTTGCCCCACTGTATTTACTTACTTGTGATGGTATAAGCTCAAGAGGAGAGGTAGTAGAGTAGCAGGATGAGAAAGTGTTGACACTTCATGTTCATTTGTGGGATCAAATGAAGAGGAGGTGCCAGAGCGTTCAGTTAGAGAATTGAGCAGGTCACTGTTTCAAGAAGAGCATCTCAAATCTTATCAATCTTGCCCTTAAAGTGGGAAGCAAGATCTTGTGCCTTGATAATGGCAGGTGGGACAGATGTAACATGTGCAGAGAGAAATAGATTAGGTAGGTTTCTGTGCATGGTAAATATTGTCTGCTTTATTTTTACACTGCAATTTAGATTTTAGTTTAAATACATCCCAACCGAATCTGAATCTCTCTGCACATGTTAGATCTGCCAACCTACAGTGAATATGGTTTTGCCCATTAGTGTGCTTTTTTTGGTGTGCTAACAACTTTAAATAATCCCCTTTAGCTCTACAGACTGTAGATTCATTGTTAAACTGGAGATACATTGCACAATAATCATGCAAACCAGATTATTGTTCAGAGAATGGTATTGAACAATGACCAATGACAGGTCCTGATTCATTGATTTTCATTAGTGGCATTGTCGTATCGACGTCATGTCTTTGTATTCAGCAGCTGTGTTAAAATATCCAAAAGCTGCAGGAGTCATCTTATGTAAAAAGGTGCTCACTGCTGGCTTCTCTTATCCGTTGCTGTGTCTGCAGGTACAGCATCAGATCAACTACGTTAAGATAGGACATCTGTGTAACTCCCATGCAGGGCTGGCGACAGGGGGGGTCAAAGGGGACAACTGTACCGGGCCCCAGGGGTCAGAGGGGGCCCCAAGGATATGCCACTTAGTGACCGTCAGGGATGTGAGTCGTCTTGTCCAAATAGGGCAGCGAGCTGTAGGTGGTGTGGGCGCAGCCTCAGAGTAAACAGGAGGGCGGGGTTCAGATTGTGAATGTAGATTACTACATGATGTATGGATGCAGTCGCCTCTTTTGATAATCGTGCAGATGCTCCTGCCCTCTTCCCTGTCAGCAGGGCCAGCTCCAGGCCTACTGGCACACTGAGCGAGAAAATTTTGAAGCGCCCCCCTCCCCCTCGCCAGTGAGCACTCCTGGAAAAGTGGGCGTGGCCTTGCAATTTCATATTATCAAACTATAAATAAATATATTTTCACACCCCCTCTATGCACACAATTAGCAGCCTTACACATAACAGCCACAGTAGTGTTCCTTACACATAATGTTTCCAGTATAGTGCTAGCTACACATAATGTCTCCAGTATAGTACCAGATGGACATAACATGCCTTCCAGCAGTAACAGCTGCACAGGACATGCCTCCCAGCAGTGCCAGCTGCACAGGACATGCCCCCCAGCAGTGCCAGCTGCACAGGACATGCCCCCCAGCAGTGCCAGCTGCACAGGACATTACCACAAGCAGTGCCAGCTACCCAGGACATGCTCCCCAGCAGTGTCAGCTACACAGGACATGCCCCCCAGCAGTGCCAGCTGCACAGGACATGCTCCCCAGCAGTGCCAGCTACACAGGACATGCTCCCCAGCAGTGTCAGCTACAAAGGACATGCTCCCCAGCAGTGCCAGCTACACATGACATGCCCCCCAGCAGTGTCAGCTACACAGGACATGCCCCCCAGCAGTGTCAGCTACACAGGACATGCTGCCCAGCAGTGCCAGCTACACAGGACATGTCCCCGCAGTGCCAGCTACACAGGACATGCCCCCCAGCAGTGCCAGATACACAGGACATGCCCTCCAGCAGTGCCAGCTACACATGACATGCCCCCCAGCAGTGTCAGCTACACAGGACATGCCCCCCAGCAGTGTCAGCTACACAGGACATGCCTCCCAGCAGTGCCAGCTACACAGGACATGCTGCCCAGCAGTGCCAGCTACATAGGACATGCCCCCGCAGTGCCAGCTACACAGGACATGCCCTCCAGCAGTGCCAGCTACACAGGACATGCCCCCCAGCAGTGCCAGATACACAGGACATGCCCCCCAGCAGTGCCAGATACACAGGATGTGGCCCCCAGCAGTGCCAGATACATGAATGCCCCCAGCAGTGCCAGATACATAAATGCCCCCACAGTGCCAGATACATAAATGCTCCCAGCAGTGCCAGATACACAGGACATGCCCCCCAGCAGTGCCAGATACACAGGATGTGGCCCCCAGCAGTGCCAGATACATGAATGCCCCCAGCAGTGCCAGATACATAAATGCCCCCACAGTGCCAGATACATAAATGCTCCCAGCAGTGCCAGATACATAAATGCCCCTACAGTGTCAGATACATAAATGCTCCCACAGTGCCAGATACATAAATGCCCCCAGCAGTGCCAGACACATAAATGCCCCCACAGTGCCATATATGCCCCCCACAGTACCTGCTGTGCCGGAGTCAGCAACAAGGAAGGGGAACTGCTGTGGGCCACGGGCGGACTAAATTAAACTACTCAGTGCTCACTATGCGCGCTGTGCGGTGCTGGCGTCTGAGTAGTTTACCATAGTCCCGCCCACACCACTCCCTCGTCCTGACACAGAGGCAGCCACTGACTGCTGGGACTCGGAGGCGGGACGGGACGGGCGGACGCTGCTGTAGGCGCACACAGGACCAGGCTCCTGGCTCCAATATGGTGGAACCAGTGTGCGGCACCCATTAAGGGTGGCTCCCTGCGCGGCCGCTCTATTGGAACATGCCAGGAGCCGGCCCTGCCTGTCAGGTAGTCAGCTGCCCTATCATGCAGTGTAAGGCAGCTTTTGTTGGAGAAATTGAACAAATGCGTGTCAAGAAATATGGTAACAGAGGGGCAAAAAGCTTGAAATCAGGAGTTGTAAAATGATTTCTATTATTGTTGTTGATGTATGAGGCACCACAGTGCTCCATAGTGCCACAAAGTGGGAAAAAATAGGGGGGAAGGAGGGGCCCAGTGGTTACCTACTGTCTCAGTTATAAAGAAGAACCCTAAAGAATTGACAACTGTGACATACATCAGGGACATATAAGGATCTACAAAATAAATCCATCTAGAAAATAAAGGCAGAGATAATAACAGAGAATGCAATCTCAGAAGACGTGTATTTCATTTTAGGTTGTATATACTATTTTATCTTGTGCAATAAATATGATGCTCAGTGCTCTCTGAAAATGATACTAACCTAACGTTACAAGTTGATACTAGATTTATAGGCCCTCATTCCGAGTTGATCGCTCGCTAGCTATTTTTTGCAGAGCAGCGATCAGATAGTCGCCGCCTCTAGAGGAGTGTATTTTCACTTTGCAAGTGTGCAAACACTTGTGCAGCCGAGCAGGCCAAAAAAGTTCTGTGCAGTTTCTGAGTAGGTCTGAACTTACTCAACCGCTGCGATCACTTCAGCCTGTTCGGTCCCGGAATGGACGTCAGACACCCGCCCTGCAAACACTTGGACACGCCTGCGTTTTCCCTACCACTCCCAGAAAACGGTCAGTTGACACCCATAAACGCCCTCTTCCTGTCAATCTCCTTGCAATCGGTTGTGCGAATAGATTAGTCGCTAGAAGTCTTGCAAAGCAACGATGCTGTTTGTACCCGTACGATGCGCGTGCGCATTGAGTGTATACGCCTGTGCAGTAGTAACCTGATCGAAAATCTGCAGCATGCGATCAACTCGGAATGACCCCCATAGTAGCTTTCATACTCTGGACATGTCTTCAGGCACTACTTTTATTGATTTAAGAAATTATTCCAGTGATGTCTTCCTATTTCTGTAATAAATATGATTTAAAAAAACTGTGCTGGTCCTGATGAGCCTGAACAATTAGTACATGTAAGACTATCATACAATGAGCAGCTGATTTAATATTTGTTCGGATATATTGCTATAACTTTCTTATTCTGTAGCAAAACATTTCTACTCTACTATTTCTATTATGTCATTTGTATAGTCCCCTTTGTAATAAGTATTTTGATCCATTTGAAAAACATATGGCGCAGATTTCCTGGTGCTAGAGAACTGAAGCTGGTGAAGCCTGAGAAAATAGGTTTATGGACATGACTGCTACAAAATAGATTTATCTATCATTGTCCACAAGGAGACACCCAATGGACTAAAAAAAAGCCCTTAATACTTAGCATACTCCATTTATGTACCTTTGAGGATCCTTAGCACTTCAACAGTCATATCCTCAACAAAGTTTTAAAATACAAGGGCCCAACATGGGACTACATCTTGCCACCCTTGTCCTTCTAAACAGCATATATTGAACTTCCTCCGCTCTTGTACGTGCATAATAGCTGAACACCTGTCTTGTTGCACTCCACTTAATGTTACTAGCCAAGCAAAGAAGAAAAATAATAAGTAACAGATTCAAAAGAGTAACTTGGGAATAATATACAACGGACACAAGGCTGTCATCACACCTTTCAACATCACATCTCACCCTCTCAGGAGATATCCACCTGCTTATAATTGTCTGCTAAAGATTTAATTTAAAAAGTTAATGGAAATAGGCTGCCAATAGCCACGGTAAATAGAATGCACATTTAAAATAAAGCAGCCATAAAGTGAAAAGAGAGGAAGGAAATACAGTAATGGGATATTATACTGAAAAGATGACTTATGTTTATAGCAATTTTAAAGGCATTTGCTTAGTGCACAGTGACATCATTGGCATATCAGTGCTGAGGTTTTTTCGTGTGAAGACTCGATAGTGATTGTACTGATAAACGAAACGACATAGAGAGACTCTGGCCCTCATTCCGAGTTGTTCGCTCGCTAGCTGCTTTTAGCAGCATTGCACACGCTAAGCCGCCGCCCTCTGGGAGTGTATCTTAGCATAGCAGAATTGCGAACAAAAGATTAGCAGATTTGCGAATAGAAAATTCTTAGCAGTTTCTGAGTAGCTCGAGACTTACTCCTACACTGCGATCAGTTCAGTCAGTTTCGTTCCTGGTTTGACGTCACAAACACACCCAGCGTTCGCCCAGACACTCCCCCGTTTCTTCAGACACTACCGCGTTTTTCCCAGAAACGCCAGCGTTTTTTTCGCACACTCCCATAAAACGGCCAGTTTCCGCCCAGAAACACCCACTTCCTGTCAATCACACTCCGATCACCAGAACGATGAAAAATCCTTGTTATGCCGTGAGTAAAATACCTAACTTTTGAGTCAAATAACTAGGCGCATGCGCTCTGCGAACCTTGCGCATGCGTAGTAAGCGACTAATCGCAATATAGCGAAACTCCGCAACAAGCGAACAACTCGGAATGAGGGCCTCTATGAGGGAGATTCAAATGTTTGAAAAATCGGTTGGGTGTCTGTTTTTTCCTGTCTATTAGATAGGAAAAAAACAGACTCCCAACTGACTTTTCAAACATTTGAATCTCCCCTTACAAGTTTACAGCACCATTTCCACATTTATGTTGTTAAAAAGATTAGCGGTTGTAGGATGTAGGTAGGAGGTGCCAGACACGACATGCTCTAGCCATACAATGGGCAAGTCAGTGTTTTTGCCACATCCATATACAGTACATCTGGAAAGTATTCACAGCACTTCACTTTTTCCACATTTTGTTATGTTACAGCCTTATTCCAAGATGGAATAAATTCATTTTTTCCCTCAAAATTCTACACACAATACCCCATAATGACAACGTGATAAAAGTTTTTTTAAGATTTTTGCAAATTTATTTAAAAAAAATAAAAAATAAATAAGAAATCACATGTACATAAGTATTCACAGCCTTTGCCATGAATCTCAAAATTGAGCTCAGGTGCAACCTATTTCCACTGATCATCCTTGACATGTTCCTACAACGTAATTGGAGTCCACCTGTGGTAAATTCAGGTGATTGGACATGATTTGTAAAGGCACACACCTGTCTATATAAGGTCTCACACTTGACAGTGTATGTCTGAGCACAAACCAAGCATGAAGCCAAAGGAATTGTCTGTAAACCTCCAAGACAGGATTGTCTTGAGGCACAAATCTGGGGAAGGGTACAGAAAAATATCTGCTGCTTTGAAGGTCTCGATAAGCGCAGTGGCCTCCATCGTCCGTAAATGGAAGAAGTTTGGAACCACCAGGACTCTTCCTAGAGCTGGCTGGCCATCTAAACTGAGGGATCAGGGGAGATGGGGAGGTGACCAAGAACCCGATGGTCACTCTTTCAGAACTACAGCATTCCTCTGTGGAGAAGCAAAAACCTTCCAGAAGGACAACCATCTCTGCAGAAATCCACCAATCAGGCCTGAATGGTAGAGTGGGCAGACGGAATCCACTCCTTAGTAAAAAGCACATGGTAGTCTGCCGGGAGTTTCCCAAAATGCAACTCAGACCATGAGAAACAAAATTCTCTGGTCTGATGAGACAAAGATTGAACACTTTGGATGAGACAAAGATTGAACTCTAATGCTGCTGTTCCTCATGTTTGGAGGAAACCAGGCACCGCTAATCACCAGGCCAATACCATCCCTACAGTGAAGCATGGTGGTGGCAGCCACATGCTGTGGGGATGTTTTTCAGTGGCAGGAACTAGGAGACTAGTCAGGAAGTAGACTAGAGTGAAAGATGAATACAGCAATGTACAGAGACATCCTGGATAAAAACCTGCTCCAGAGTGCTCTTGACCTCAGACTGGGATCGACGGTCTATCTTTCAGCAGGACAACGACCCTAAGCACACAGCCAAGATATCAAAGGAGTGGCTTCAGGACAACTCTGTGAATGTCCTTGTGTGGCCCAGCCAGAACCCAGACTTGAATCTGATTGAACATCTCTGGAGAGATCTGAAAATGGCTGTGCACCGACGCTTCCCATCCAACCTGATGGAGCTTGAGAGGTGCTGCAAAGAGGAATGGCCGAAACTGCCCAAAGATAGGTTTGTCAAGCATGTGGCATCATATTCAAAAAGACTTGAGGCTGTAATTGCTGCCAAAGGTGCATCAACAAAGTATTGAGCAAAGCCTGTGAATACTTATGTACATGTGGTTTCTTTGTTTTTTATTTTTAATAAATTGGCAAAAATCTCAAAAAACTTTTTGCACATTGTCATTATGGGGTATTGTGTGTAGAATTTTGAGGGAAAAAATGTATTCCATTTTGGAATAAGGCTGTAACATAACAAAATGTGGAAAAAGTGAAGCGCTGTGAATACTTTCCGGATGCACTGTACTTGATACAGTTATTTGTGTCATTGTTGGGCATAAACCTAGATCTATGGAAATACAGTATGTGCATCTTTGGACGTAACAGCTGTGTGAAAATATGATAATAATGGAAAAAGGCATCTCCTGCCAGCATCGCAGATCCCAATGCTGTGTCTGAAGACGCATCAGATCATCTGCAAGACAGTGGGCGATCTGAGTAACCTTAAGGCCCTTGTAGCTCTAGATGATCTAGACCTTGGCCTCTCAGTCCCAGGAAGCAGGGACAACATGACCCCTTTTTTGTAGCAGAGGCTGACACTGTAGCCTCTCCACCCTCAAAGGACCATAGCCTGTCAATTAGGCTTGAGGTAGGGGGCACCGCGTACCACAACGCAGTTCCCATTCTCCACATGCACAGGCACCCCTCCATCAGAGATATAGGCAAACCATTGGGTTTGCAAACATCTCTGAATTAGGTCCTCTGTACATATTGGAGCATTTGAAAAGTGCAAGAGTAGTGGACAACTGACCATTTTTTCTGACATATGTTACTTGTGACTTTAGCATCTGTGATATGAAATTGCAACCCTTTGCATACCTCACAGAATTTTGAGATGCCGAAACAGGTATTGGAGGAGTGACTGCGTGATAATGGACATGACCATGCTCCTGAGGTGCCCGTTTAACATAATAAACTGTTTACAGTGTTTTTTTTACCCAGAATGCTGGTATAAATCGACATGAATCTGCCAATTGTGTTACAGCAGGAAAGTACTGTCAAATCAGGACTGTTGCCAAAATTTAGACAATTGGGAGCTATGCCTTTGTAACTTACCCTTAAACTCTACTTTAAAGTTGAGTGAAGTTGTGAAAGAATTTTGTGGGAACAAATGTCACTATGGAACATACCTTTTCGCAGGGGTGCGGATGTCTGGTGATTACATTTTTGAGTTCTGCTTTTATTTTGCCATTGCCTGTAATGATTATTCTGTAATATATTTGCAAGTTTTGCATTTTATGGAATTTATAGTCTATACATAGAGCTGGGGCAATCCTGGTGTCAAATAATGCTGCTCTGTGGTGTATTCTTAGTGGAACAAAAATGATGGGTGGAATTCTGCCAGAGAAAGGTGTGACATTCTGCACATAAATGTAGAATGAGGTGAATATTTCACAGAACAGTTTTGAAATGATTGCTCATCTCTACTCTGAGTGTAAAAGAGCAAAGTAATGTTTAAGCAAATAGTTATACTGCCCTCAACTGTCTTAAGGCATAACCAAATTGTCCTGGAAAATTAGAATTTATTAAACATTGGCAGTTCTTTTACAAATGAAGAGTAATCCCCATATATGTCTTACGCACAGAACAGAATTTTCTGGAAATTGTACATAGATGACCTACTATTCATATGGCATGGACCAAAAGAAACCCGGCGGGAGTTTTTTGAGTTTTTAAACAACAATCTTAGAATTCACATAAACATCAAGCAAAGAAATTGTCATCTATCTAGATCTGGAGATTTTTGTATCAAACAACATCATACAAACAAGAACCCATATTTAGGAAGTCAGTGGGAACAATACCCTCCCCAAATCATGCAATCATCACAACAACTGGATAAGGAACATTCCTGGGGTACAATTCAGAAGAATAAAAAGAAAGTGCACTGAACAAGAGACCAGTGGCGCACCCAGGGGGGTTTCCGAGCACCCAGAAACCCCCCTTCACTAAAAAAAATGTTATTTTATTTTTTAGCTGCATGAGTATTATTAATGGCTGTCTAGCGTCCTCTGCAGCCAGCTGTCTTCCTGGTGGCACTTGTAAGTGCAATAAAAGTTTACTTTATTTTAATTATAGTACATATATATCCATGTGCATACATATATACACATGTATATACATACATATAAACACACACACACACACATATGATATATATACATGTGTATATATACGTGTACTGTATGTGTATATATATATATATATATATATATGCATGTTTAATATGCTATGTATATGTGTATATGTATGTGTGTGTGTGTGCGTGTATATATATATATATATATATATACACACACACGGTATATATATGGGGTGGTCTTCAGTATGCCGACTGACGGGATCCCGGCGCACAGTATACCGGCGCCGGGATCCCGACAGCCGGCATACCGACAATTGTTCTCCCTCGTGGGGGGTCCACGACCCCCCTGGAGGGAGAATAAAATAGCGCCACCGTGCCCGTAGCGTGGCGAGCGCAGCGAGGCCACAAGGGGCTCATTTGCGCTCGCCACACTGTCGGTAAGCCGGCGGTCGGGCTCCCGGCGCAGGTATGCTGGTCGCCGGGAGCCTGTCCGCCGGTATACCATAGTGAACCCTATATATGTGTAGATATGTATATATATATATATATATATATATATACACACACACACACACACACAGACAGACTAGTTTTACGGATCCAGCATATACTGGGTCACCTCAGTCCCCACCCCCGTGATTGGCTCCACCCAGTTCTGGAAAAACCCCCATGCAAATCCTGCATTTGCCACTGCAAGAGACACTTACAGCAAAGTAACAAAATTAAAAGAAAATTCACATAAAGATCATACAGAGATGAAGATGTACAAGAAGAAATAAAGAAAATAGCTCTGCTGGACAGAAAATAATTAATACAGTATAAGAAAAACACAACTCAGGAAGATTACAACATAACTTTTGTAACACAATTTAATAGTCAACATTACATACTGGACTCTTTATTAAAAAAGCACTGGCATATCCTACAACTTGATAAACAACTACAACTATTCATTCAGGAGAAACCAAAAATCATATACAAAAAAAAGCGCAAAATCTGAAGCAAGAACAAGTAATGACCCTTTCAGACCGCCTGAGGTGTGTCGCACACGGGAAGCCTGACATGGGAGCTCCCATTGTGTGACCCACATGATCACATGATCTCCAAGCGCCGCCCATACACAGAGTGTGAACGGGAAACGGATTGCATCGACCCGGCTCTCGTTCACACCGCACAGTGAGCCGGGTTGAACACGTGTTCAACCCTGCTCATGACAAGGGTTAAAATTTCAACCCATGCACCTCTCAGACCGCACATGAACACGGGTTATACGCGTTCATGTGCCAATAACCCGTGTTCAGTGGTGGCGGTCTGAAAGGGGTATAAGAAGCTATATCCCAGTAAAGAAAGAAAACAATTCAGAAAGGAATGGACACTTTCACTGCCTAAATTGCCTAGCTTGCAGAACTACAAAAAGAACAAGTACACAGCCTGTCACAATGTTTCGATCAAATGTAACAAAGAATACAGAATTAAACAAAAAACTATATGTGAAACAGAAGTACTGATATACTTACTGGAGTGTCCATGTGGACTCCAGTACATTGGACAGACAAAAAGAAAATTAAAAATCAGGATTGGAGAAGATATTTTTAACATAAAGAAAGGATTACCTACTCACAGTCCATCTAAGCATTTCCTGGATACTCACAAACAAAACCATACAGAACTGAAATTTACAGGGATCCAAAAGGTAACCCCCAAATGGAGAAGAGGCGATGTCTACAAAGAATTAAGAAAAAGAGAAACAAAATGGATTTATTTTTTTACAAACCCTTCAACCAACTGGCCTTAACATCGACTTTGACTGCAATGTATTCCTATAACACCAAAATATTCATAAACCTTACTGTATGTACAAATATAAAAGAATAAAAATCCTTCACATATTATGCCTTTTTTCACAATTATAATTCTTTCATTTCTCTCCCCCCCCCACCAACACACACTATTTTTATATATGCCCCTGCTTTTTGAATATTATTCACACTTAAAAAGGCAATACCTGTTTTTATATATATTTAGGAAACCAGGACTATATTGCAGCAAAATCATAGCAATACCCCATTTAATTGTCACTATGTTGCACATATATAATTTGTGTAGTTAACAATGGCTCTTAATTTTTTAATTGGACTAATAAAACTTGTGCAATAAAAGGAGACCTCAGATCATGGGCACTATCCTTGACAAAGGGCTGACAAGCCCGAAACGTGTTGGATGCTTGTAAGTGCCATGCAGATGAATCTGCGGTAATGTAAACATACTGCGCCGACGGTAGCGAACAGACACACACCGAGCATGAAGGGAACCAGTTGGTGGGAGGAACGAACACCTGCAAAAGGTAGGAAGTGATAGGTACAGCTCAGTTAGCCCGCTCCCAAGCAGCCACCATAGTGCAGCTTCAGCCTCTGACAATTAAACATCGGAACCCCCCACAACACCAGCACACCTCACAAACTTTTGTTTTTAAACCAAATCCTTTAAAAGAGCCTCTAAACATTACACTAACCTTTTTTCTATTCCACAGGTATTGCGTTTATATACTAGATTGCGCTCTCATTATGTCATGAATAACCCAAATATGTCTTGTCAATACCTTTTTTCTGGCTAGACAGCAAAGCAAATTCTGACTATGGGGGTCATTAAGTTCAGCGGGATGGCCAGATAAAGCCTTTCACTCAGTAGACAGAATCCACAGTCCCAAGATAAAAGGAATATTTTTGTAAAACACACAAATTGGCGCAAGGGAATGCTGCCTATGGAAAAAACTGACCAAATTGGATCTCACCACTTATTCAAAATGATATATACACAAAAACAAAGAAAGGTTGGATCAATTATCTCCTTTGGCGCAAGGGAAAAAAGGGAGAATTGAATCAAAAATTCATGTCTGTTACTTTCCTATATATTTTTCAAATTTGACAGAATGGTGAACAAGTGGAATTGTAATGTTCTGCGTACCCCCACTCACGCTGTTAGGCAGTAAGCTGTTCACATAAAGGTATCTTTTCCCTTTCTGATTGGAAATGAAGTCTGAATACTCAAAACCAAATGTCTGGAATAAATCAAAAGCCTGGGTATCGTACCCCAACTCACACAATGCTGGAAATGTAGACTCATATCAAGGTTTCTTTGTCTGATGTGGTTCTTGATGTACATCCACATCACATGATGGTCTCAAAAAAATGGAAATAAAGAAAAGCAACCAATGTGTTGTATTTTCCATAACTTATTATCCGTGCAAAGCTAAATATAATTTAGCACATCCGTGTCTCACTTACACCAAGGATAAAACTGGTGTGTGTATAACGGTTATTTCTATACAATATCCAAACATGAACCCTTCACCAATCTTTAATGTACAGGTGCGTACCGCTGACTCACACAGTGATCAGTAGGTTGACTCCTATAATGGTATCTTTAAGTGACCAATAGCGTCTTATAGGCGTACCCCAGCTCACAGATAAGTGTGGGGAATAAATACCCTCATGATTTCTTTGCTAGGTTCATGCTTTACAATTGTTCTCAGGCCGGATCTCAAAACAACTCTTGAGCTCAAAAAGGCTAAAAGTTTATTTGTTCCTCAGAAATTATGACAATCAGTCCAAACATACATGAATGTGCATAAAACACAATAAAAACATAAAAAAGGCAATAAAAAGTCAATAAAAATGTAAAAACATAAACCATAAAAAATGCAAAAAAAAAAAGACCATAAGTTGTCACTGTTAGGAAGATTAAAGGCTACTCACACAGCAATCTGTCAACGCGTTTCGGTCCTTCGGACCTGCTGTGTGGGAAGCCAGATATTTATGGTACCAGTAGCCAATGGTGTAATCTCCTTCGAGGTTTTACACAGATGATTCGTGGGAAATGTAATTTAAGAACCGGCCACCTCCATATTTTGCTACGATGTGTCAACCCATTCAACACAGACTGTGGAGATTTCAATTATATCAACAGCTGACTTGTTCTCAGACAGATCAGGATGCCAACTGTATACTCATGTAGCCGGCCGTGTGTTGTCAGGAAAAAATACATATGAAAAATAAAATAAAAATAAAATGTCATTTCTATATGTTAAATCACCATATAAGTATATCACACATGTGTACTATTCATTACTAGTATTTATAGAACCACTTTAATTCGAAATCAGAGATAAGGCTGTTGAGTGACAAAATTTTGCACTGATAAATCAATTTAATTTCAGCCTTCGCTAACGTTGAAGCTGTATCTCTGTTTCTAAGGTTCTGTTTGATGTGCCTTAAACCGTAAAAACCTATTATTTCTGACGGGGCACAATTATGGTGTTCTTTGAAATGTGCAAATAGTGTGTGTGTGTAATTAACCCCTTGTTTACATTCCTGATATGTTCCCCAATACGGGTTTTCAGGGGGCGTGAAGTGCGACCAATATAACAAAGACCACAACTGCAACTAATAGCATATACCACATTTTTAGTTTTGCAGGTAATAAAATCTGTGATCTTGATAGTCTGATTATTAATGCAAACTTCATTGATTTTATTGTTCCCTTTGCTATTTCTACAGCCTATGCAATTCAAACATATATACAATCCTTTAGATAGA
The DNA here is from genome assembly GCF_028390025.1 of Pseudophryne corroboree. NCBI lineage: Eukaryota > Metazoa > Chordata > Amphibia > Anura > Myobatrachidae > Pseudophryne > Pseudophryne corroboree. Next base: position 310,852,503 of record NC_086448.1, on the reverse strand, counting down.
ACTTTGGGATATGATGGAGTCACTAATGATGAACTTGACACCAACTTAGATTTGATGTTTGGTGCTTTCCGATAGATGTGAATTGGTTTATCTGGAACCAGAGGTCCAATCAATGAATCCCTTTTAAGCAGATTCCAATGTCTCACAAAGATGTTTTCCACCTGTTTATGGTGTGTGCCGTATTCTGTAATGAAAGCCCATTTGTATCTATTATCTTGTTTAGATTGTACAATCTTTCTTAGTAATTCCTGACGTGGCACCACATCTGTATTTGTTTTAGCTATTTCCACATTTTGTTTAGTATAATCCACAGTCCGTACAAGTGTTTGCCGGACCACGAGACAGGTAAGCCACAGGGAGAGGGGAGGTTATGCTTAGGGTTATTAGACTACGCGAAAAGAGGGTTAGTTTTAGGCTGCGGGGGGCAGGGGGTTAGGGTTGAGCCATGGTAAGGGAGGGTTAGGATTAGGGGGACTTACCTTCCCCTGTCGTGATTCTCACCATCAGGATGCTGCAGTCTGTATTTTGACTGTCTGCGTCCCCAACGCCGGCATTTTGAACACAACCCCACCTAACCACAGACTTTGCAGAATTAACCCATATATTTGGATATCCATATACTAATCTGCTCAGTTCCTGAACAAAGCAACATCAAACAAGTAACCTCAGTTGGAATTCATATCTGTTACAACATATATGTCAGCCAATTACCCAGATGGAGCTGGCAGCTACAGTTTTAATACATACTGTAAATAAACACATTGTAAATCATGAATTTTGCAACACAGTTAAAACTCTGGTAACATTTGAGATTTGTGAGCTTATTCTGCAGTATAACATTTAGGGGACTATTTATTAACATTCATTTTCCGAATTGTTTTTTAGAAAAATGTTATACCCTTTTCACACTATTTTAGATTCACTCAAATGTATTAAAGGGCTTTTGGAGTTGTTTTCATGAAAAACTGCTCCAAACTCTTTAATTCAAAAATTTTTTAGTTATCAGATTGCATTACCCATACTATCAGGAAGCGGTAGTGACCACCGATGTCACTACCGAATACTGGTGGCAGCGGTAATGATGTTGGCGGTGCATAGCAAGAACTAGGGGTATTTTAGCGAAAAATACCCCAATAATGCTGCAGAGGTCATTCACAGGGACAGAGCTTTCTCACAAGCTTTTGTCCCTGCATGTGATTATTGATATATCCATGCAATGTATACAATAATTGCATTGCGAGTGTGGGCGATTTTATCACATGACATCCACATTCTCAGATTCAGATGGTGATAAATCGGCCCCGTAGTGTATAATAATAGCCAGAATTCTTATTGTTTAAAAGTATATTCTTAATTGTAAGTTCATGTCTGCTATTATGGAAGAATGGGAGTAATTCACACCTGATTGTAGCAGCAAATTTGTCAGCTGTTGGGAAAAAGCATGTGCACTGTAGGGTTAGTTTGTTTCTGTGCAGGGTAAATACTGGCTGCTTGATTTTTACACTGCACTTTAGATTTCAGTTTGTACACGCCCCACCCAAATCCAACTCTCTCTGCACATGTTATATAGCCCACCCTGCCGTGTACATGGGTGGTCATTCCGAGTTGTTCGCTCGCTAGCTGCTTTTAGCAGCCGTGCAAACGCTAAGCCGCCGCCGCCCTCTGGGAGTGTATCTTAGCTTAGCAGAAGTGCGAACGAAAGGATCGCAGAGCGGCTACAAAATAATTTTGTGCAGTTTCAGAGTAGCTCCAGACCTACTCAGCGCTTGCGATCACTTCAGACTATTCAGTTCCTGTTTTGACGTCACAAACATGCCCTGCATTCGGCCAGCGACGCCTACGTTTCACCAGCCACACCTGCGTTTTCATCTGGCACGCCTGCGTTTTTCCATTCACTCCCTGAAAATGGTCAGTTGACACCCAGAAACGCCCTCTTCCTGTCAATCACTCTGCGGCCAGCAGTGCGACTGAAAAGCTTCACTAGACCTTGTGTGAAACTACATAGTTCGTTGTAATAGTATGACGCGCGTGCGCATTGCGCCGCATGAGCAGAAGTGCCATTTTTCTGCCTGATCGCTGCGACTGAAATCTGCTAGCGAACAACTCAGAATGACCCCCATGGTCTTCCCCAACTGCTAACAAATTTGTTGCTACGATCTGGTCTGAATTACCCCCAATGTGTTTATTAAAACCTCAGAAGTGGTTTTACATATCTATACCTGAATACTTCTCATTGCATGCATTTGTGAAATTGTTAATGTTTACATTTGTATAACTATTCCCAGTGCCGTTTCTTGCAGCAACCGTGGCACTTTGTGGCTGCATACTGCTCCCCCACCACCTCCCTCTTCCCTAGTACCCCACTCGGGTAGTGGCGTATCATGGAATGACGCGGTTATGCCGTGACATCACGATGCAACCACGTCATTCTGTGACATTCTGCCCCACCCCAAGTGGAGTACTAGGGAGGAGGGAGAGAAGAATATCTGCCCGCCAACAGATATACACCCCCCTTGCAACGAGCACTACCCTTGGCAATGAGCATGGATCCCAGAGCATGAAACCCCTGGCAATGAACATGACACCCAGCACATGACGCCTCTGGCAATGAGCATGACACCCAGCACATTAAACCCCTGGCAACGAGCAAGACACTCAGCGCGTGAAACCCCTGGCAATGAGCATGGCACCCAGCACATGAAACCCCTGGCAACGAGTGTGACACCCAGTGCATGAAACCAGGGGCGGATCCAGAAGAAAATGAAAGGGAGGGCACCATGATAGAGGAACAGTAATAGTTATATTTACATGCACCTAAGGCACGCGTGCTCCCAGATAAGGGGTGTGGTATCACAGGGGGTGTGGCCTCACAGAATACACCATCAGGTAATGATTGGCTGTAGGAGTGCATCCCTGCTGGTTTGACTGCACCTAGCATGGTGGTAAAGGAAGTGGAGGAGGAAGTGCTGGGAAACTGTGCGGTGCAGTGAGGGCTAATGAAGCCTTCTGCGCCATCATAAGTAACAGTCTTACTCGATGCTGGCATTTGAACCCCACGCCTGGGCTGGACTATGTCTGGCTGGCAGTGGGGTAGGTAGGTTGCAGTGTGAGCAGGGGGAGGCTGGAGCTGCAGCTTCAGCATCCCCATTGGTTAGCACATGGATTTGCTGTTAGAGCAGCGGCAGGTCCTAGTGCCTGCCGGCTCTTTTATCAAATCTGAATGACGGAAATAGCAGTAGTGCTGCTGCTGCTGTTCTCCTCTTGAAAAAAAAAGAAGTCAGAAATGACAGGGGGCATGGGCCCGAGTGCCCTCCCCCCTGGATCCGCCTATGCATGAAACCCCTGGCAATGAGCGTGACACCCAGCACATGAAACCCCAGGCAACGAGCAGGTAATTTAAAAGTAATTAGAAGCTTTACTGTAGGGCATAATGTATCACAGGAATTGTGGTTTATGGCATAATATGGTGCAGGAGGCATAATATGGTGCAAGGGGCATTACTGTGTGGGGCTAAATATGGTTGAATGTTGTTTTTTTGCTGTGGTGGCCGAGGTCTGTTGTTGCAAAGTCAAAAACTGTGGTGTAAGGTAGTCTTTTCCTGCGAGACCACACCTATTTTAGTGAGGCTATGCTGATTGTAGGTTCTATGTTTATGGGGGGGGGGGGGTGCATTTTTGAATGTCTACAGGGGGGGGAAATTTAATGCTCGCAAATTGTCTAGAAACCACCCTGGCTATTGCCTTTCTGCATTCCCCTTGGTTGGTTTGCCTCTGTTCTGCTATGAATAGGGATTCCAGCTTCTGGGAGTAGTTATCACTCTCCTCAATTAGCTATTTACTTGCCTCAACCAATCTTCACTTAGGGGTCTATTCATGTAGCAGTGAAAAGCCCTTTATCAGTGATAACAAAGTTTTACACTGCTTCCTGCAATTCACAGAAGGGGTTACTATGGAGAAATCTCAGATATCTACAGCAGTGCCCTAGCTCTGGGTCAGAAATGCTTCCCCATACAGTAGCACTGTATGTGGAAAGTGATTTACAGAAAATTTCTGTTTCTCTTCTCAAAGCAAATTTGCCATCTCAGGATGCCGTAAGGAGGCTTCTGAAGGGAGTAGAGCAGTGGAGACTGATTGTCTCCCAACCTCCTCCACTATCACTCCGCCCACCAATAAGGTGCACCAGGAAAATAGAACTATATTGTTGGTCGCACAGGTAAGTTTATATCAAAAAGAGGCAAAAAAAAGCATTAGCTAAACGTATGTCAGGTGACCTGCGCATGCAGAGTCCACTTACATGAATAGCATATGTTGATTTAATAACTGTATAAAAGTGTCCATTGTCTCGGACGGCCAACTATGGTCATGTGTATTCAATGTATGCCTGTAAAAACTGCCGTGCTCATCAGTGAGAAAGTAACAATTATGTTACACCTATAAGAACAGTTTGCTACAATTGATGATACACTGTAGCAGCATATTAGATGCAACATGAACCCTGTATCAGCCATTGTAATTAATTTTAAGTTACTCTGTCCCTGTTCATCAGTGAAAAGAAGTAGTAATTAGTTATACCTATAAGAACTATTTACTGCAACTGATGATACATTGCAGCAGTATACTGCATGCAAAATAACGAAATCCCGACGCCGGAATCCCGACCATACAATCCCGACAGGGGTGGCGAGCGGAACGTGGCCCCTTGCGGGCTCGCTTCGCTCGCCACACTGCGGGCACGGTGCCTCGCTACTCTCGGTACACTATTATATTCTCCCTCTATGGGTGTCGTGGACACCCACGGAGGGAGAATATGTCGGGATTGTGCTGGTCGGGATTCCGGCGTCGGTATTTCGACCGCCGGGATCCCGTCCAGCGGGATCTTGACCGCCTCCCAGCTACTGTAATAGGTATAAACTACAACCCTGTTTCTGTGCAAAGGGAGGAGATGTACATTTATATGTGCCTAAAAGAATAATAAGTAATGAATGGGATTTGTTCCGTTATATTACTGATATAGATAAGGGAGTGTGATCTTACAGTATCCTCCATATATCTAGAAGCACTAGTAGCAGGTGATGGATATTGTAAGAGACATAATTGACCATCACTAAATTGAATTAAATTTGTATAGACTTTGTTCATACAAGTTATATAACCAGCTGATATAGAAGGGGACTGTGACTCATCAGTGTAGGCATAACAATCTTTGTGTGGGGAGATAGCAACCCCACTTGAGATATTTGTGTTGCTATACTGTATATAAATAATCCCGGGAGGGTGCAGCAACATATACCGTAGCTATTACATGGCCAATGATAGTCACAGTAATAATCTGAGCACTGCAATTACCTATAGTGGTCACTGTACTGTATGCATACATATTTTCATTCTGTGATATTCATGAATACCACATTTTACATCTGATTAACAACATAACGGATACATTGATATAAAACAGGACACATATATATAATCAGTTTATTAACTATATAATCAGTGGACATCTGGTGTGCAGAAGTTCCTATTTTTAATCATATTTCTCGTCTATTTCACATATTCTTTATATCAACTCAATATTTCACTAGCAGCACCAGGAAAATAGCAGGGGGGGGGGGGGGGGGGGGCAGTTAAGCCTGTTGCAGTGCACGGTAAAGCATATACTGGGTCACACACTGCAAATGTACAGTGCAAAGTGGGTGGACTATTGTTAACATTCTATCCACATATATGTGCTCAGCCGCCATCCCCCTCACCTCACCCCAAACTGCCGTTTACACCTCTACACCTGGCCGGCCTGCTCTGCCATCACAGGATTTTCAGTGCACATATGCACATAGACTCGGCCATCAGATGCCTGCACATGCACAGTATATACTCTTCTCTGGCTCTAGTTACTCAAAGCAACCACAGCCAAAGACCAGATCGCTGAGGCCCTACTTTTCAGATTAACTCGCCGGAAAGGTACAGTAAATATACATGAATTGCTACTTAGAAAATGAGTGTCAATTATTTAATGCCAACCTTGATGAATTGACCCTTTAATCTGGCACAACCCAGCCCCTGAAATGAGGTAGAACACCTAACTAAAGCGACTGGCTGATACAGATACACTCTCTACACAGGGGCAAATGCAGGATTTAGGGAGGTAGGTTTACGTTGTGTGCATATATGTCCATGAATGTGTACTATACATATATACAGTATGTATATACATACATACATACATACATACAAACAAACACACACACACACACACACACACACACATACATACATACACATATAGGTTTATACAAAAATAAATATATATATATATATATATATATGCACACACACACCAGTGAGGTGCAGTGAGGTTAGTGGCACACACAGTGGTGCCGAGAGAGGGCACAAATTACCCGGGCCCAGATCTGATGGAGGGGCCCGCTGAGGGTCCAGTAGGGGCCCAGGCCCCCTCCCTCTCACCTAGTAGCAGCAGCTGCAGCTCTTTTTCTCAGCCCAGCACACGCTGCTGTGTACTGGGCTACAGTGTGGCAGAGGTGTTTATAATACTATATTTTTTCAGTATTTTTTTCTAAGGGTACATAACCACACCTCCTGTGATCAGGCCACGCCCCTTGAAAAGTACCTGGGCCCATACCGGCTATTGACTGCGCTGGGCACACATTGGGGTGTAAAGCGGAAGTGGGGTTATGCATTCACTCACCCCAACTCCTCTGACATTCACTGACTCCCACTGTCTGAGGCTGTAAGCTCCGGGGAAGGATGGAGGAAGCTCCAGGAAAGGGTGATCCCTGCTGGCCACAGCTGCAAGATCCAGTGGGGGGGGGGGGGGGGGGGTTCGAGTCTTAGTATCCACGGCTGCAAGCTCCGGTGGGGAAGGATCTAAGTGCCCGCTGCTTCATGCTCAGTCAGGATGTTGGGTCTCAAGCTGCAAGCTCTGGCGGAGGGATTAGTGCCTGCAGCTCAGCAGCACTCCATGGTCTACAGTCCAGGTTAAGGTGCTCAAACAGGTGGTTTTCGCACATTTCAGCTTGTACCTCAGGAGGCTGTGAGCGTAAATGTGTCTCCCAGCTGCATGCACGCTCAAACTGAGCAACAACTGAATTGCTCTATTTGGGGCCATTTAGTGACAGTCAGGGCAACCAACAATCGAATCGCCCCCTTGGAGTTTCTCCACAAGCTGGTAATATCATTCACCATTGCTGAGTATTATTTCCAGGATTATTATTGAGACCAAAAATTATCTTGTTGACTGATACTGACTTTGACTCTTAGTCCATGAAGTGCCCTATACACATTTTGTGAACATTTCCACTATCATTGATTTTGTGTGAACATATCTATTTTATCTGCAGCTAATTAATAAATTATTCAATTTAATATTTAGAAACCTCTGTGCAATAATGTTTCCAGGTAATATTACATGTTTATGACACATTATTATATTGGACTATTAACATAGCATTTTATCCTGTTTATTTTAACTTTTATTATATTTAGCATTATTCACCTTTTTTTCTTTTTCTTTTTTTGTGCATATATATTGTATTGGAGGCTGACACCCTCCTTTAACAAGCTGCACTTTGAGACAGCACCGTTCTGGTTTATTCTCTTACAGCCCACCCTGTGTCACTCCAGTGCCTCCTCATGTAACTCCAGTTCTTCCATGTGTACTCCAGCTCCCCCTGTGCCACTCCAACCCCCTATTGTCACTCCAACTCTCCCATGCCACTCCAGCCCCCATGTGTCACTTCAGTTCCCCCATGTAATTCCAGTCCCCACAACACTCAGCTCTCCCTGTGTCACTCCAGCCTTTCCTATGTCACTGCAGTCCCTCTTGTGTAACTCCAGCCCCTGCTGCCACACTCCAGTTCCCCATTACTCCAGCCCCCTGTGTCACTGCAGCCCCCCATGTTAAACTCCATGTCACCCACTGTGCCACTGCAGCTTCCCGTGTCAGTCCAGCACCCCATGTCACTCCAACTCACTGTGTTGCTTCAGCTCCGCCTGTATCACTCCAGCCCCCATGTGTCACTCCAACTCCCATATGCCACTCTAGCCCACAAAGAGTCACTCCAGCTCCCCCATATGTCATTCCAGTGCCCCCAACACTACAGCTTTCACTCTGTAGCCTGTCTGTTCGCTGTCGCACAAATGACTTGCTGGCTCCTCAAGTGCCGCTGCAGTTTGTGTCTAAATTATAGCACATACAAGGGGCCAGCTTGGCTGTCGCAAAAATCTAAAGTACAGTACCTCTGGAACTCTGGACAACATTGAGGAATCCTGGACGCTGTGGGAGCTGCACCCCAAGAGTGGGCAGGTTTCATTTGGCCCACAGGCTGTAGTTTGGCCACACCTGTAGTGTAGTAAGTTGTGAGCTTTGTAAGTTACACCATCATAGAAATTACATATAAAGTTCTATGACAAGAATATTTTATTACATTCATTCCTTCATATTTATGTTACACAATCATAAATTGGAAAAAAAATTGTTGAAGTCACATTAAAACCTTGACCTTAGTTTCACTAAAAAAGAGCATCATTGGCCACCTTACCAAAGCCCAACTTTATCACATCACTCCTGAAGTGCTGGTAATTCATGCGGGGGTCATAGAAATATTTCATGCAATGCAGATGTAGCCTAATGGTTGGCTTAGAATAAATATGTATGAATATGTATAAATTAATGTTATTATATTATGTACAATGGGTGTATTGGCATATTGTATAACAGTGATAGTGATGCAGGAGGGAGAAGGGACCCAGGGGCGCTGCAGCTGTGCCGTTGTCAATGTAGAGTTGTAGTTTGTAGTGACAGTTGGTCAGGGAGAAGGAACTAGAAAGCCCTCGTGAGAGCACTGGCTGTCAATCACAATGGACAGCTCGCGGATATAGTGGCAAGGGAACAGCGCATGCCAGTAAACTGGGAGGAGTATATAAGGAACAGAAATATCCAGTGGAGGGGTCTGCAAGTTTTACCCCTGTCAGCACTCACACCTGAGTGTTCAGCGCTACTAAGAGCGGTAACACTGTAGATGTTACAGCAACTGTTGAGGGTAGGGAACGCAGCCAGACAAGGCAAGCTGGAAAGCTGAGAGTGGAGGCAGCGGCAACTGTCATGCTGAGGGGGAATACATGTCCTGCACACCAAGTGTTGGGGGTGAACGGATGCGGAAGCAGCTGAGGTGGTGCACCAAAGCGCCGGTAGCTGGTATAGCAGACAGAGAGTGCAGAGCTCCAGCAGCGCAGCAGCAGAAGGGGAAGTGGCGTTATAGTAACCAGGACACCCGCAGCAACCCTTCCTTCTTCATGGAGGCAGAGACCTGGCGAGTGGCAGTCAGTGAGCCGTGAGGGGGCCTGTCAATCTCTGTGTAGAGGAGGAGTCGGGGGAGCACCGTATAGCATCACAACTAAATTATGGAGGTGTAAGTGTACTAAACCAGCCATTATACTACACTAAGCATCACAAGCTACATTTGACCTTTGACATCTATTAGATTGGGTCAGAGGATATCAGTGCCAGGCAGCCATTTTGGAGGAGCTGGTGGCAGTAGCAACTGAGGCTAGGGGAGTGTAATGTGATTTAAGCCCTAGAGACTGGCAACAACAGTGCCCATTCAAGCGCCACTCTAAGGATATATGAGCTGTCTAGTGCTATTGGGCTGTATAGTGTGTACGTAAGTGAACTGTATTATCACCTCACCACTTACATTGCTTTATGTAACTCCTAGCATTACCTGAGTACCGATAAGGGAGAGAAAGTGACTTTAATGTAGTGCCAGCAGTTATTAGTCCTCAAAGACTAATTGCATAATAGAGGAGTACTGACACTGAGGAGTGGTGAGATCAGTACCCAGAACAATTCTAACAGGCCAAGCAAACGTTAAAAGCAGCAGCAGCAGCAGCGCATAAAAGTGAGCCTACAAGATACCCTATAAGCAGAGACTGCTAACAGCAAGGAGCTGAATTAACCCTATATGTTTTATAGTCAAATGTGCTGGTGTAAAATAGAGAAAGCAGCATAGAATATTTTAGGCCTCATTATTTCAGCTGCATTATAATTAAATTGAGAAGCTGTGATAAAGAATTGGCATTTGAACTGTATTTGACTACCCAATATAAAGGACTTTAACAAATACCCTCTTGCGCTGTGATATAGATATGATATGGCTGAGAAATGCAATAAATCCAACTTTATATTTTTATATTTATAAAATTTATTTATATAGAAGAAAGAATTACTTCTCAAATGAAAAACAAGACCGGTCATAATATAAAAAATATTATGCAATGCAAAAAATGTATAATATAAGGAGGTGGATCTAAGCGAATTCTGTGCACAGAAATATATAATAGTATATGTAGATATAGCTCAGTCCATAAGTTCAAATCAATTGATAAAATCAATAGCAGCTGCTACCCGTGTAGCAAAATAAGTATCCATATAAAGTCACGTTGTATCACAATTCCTTATTGTATTGCCACCTAGTAATGAATGCTGAGGTGAGTGTAGACTGCTCCACACTGGAGCCTTACGTGTGGCTTCCGCCAACGGTGTCAGCACGGGGGAGTTCCAATAGAAGACGAGGTGGTATCTGGATTCGAACCCCCAACCTAATCCCTTGTCACCCGTTTAACTACCCTTAGACCATCCTATAAGCTTTACTCTAAAGTGCTTATTTTTCTTTGTACATGCATTGATAGATGCTTGCATATGCTTGTAAAGAAATGATTTCTTATAATATTTTTATATGGTTTATATATATTTTCTAGAGATAATTTAATTATGAGGAGGTTGGATTAGGAGGTGGAACTAGGCAGGTGTAGGAACAGGTGATTTGTATTCATTATCATGTGCACCAATAGGAAGAATCATCATTCCTATAAAAAGGGTCCTGGAACATTTGGAGATTATTCTTTGATAAAGCCCCTGTAAGAGGAGCAAAACGCGTCAGAAATAGAAATATTGGACCCCTGCATTGATAATGGACCCGTATCCTGCTGCAGCTATTTGCCATCACCATCAGCTTGACCAAAACTGGGAGGAGAGAGACTGCGCATTAGTGCCTGCATGCGGCACGAAGAGGTGTGGACTCACAGAGCCTAGAAGTCGGGCAACATCGTTTACAGCAGGCGCCAGCTCAGGTGCCGCTTCCCGCAGCCAGAGACCACCTCGTCTTCGATTGGAACTCCCCCGTGCTGACACCGTTGGCGGAAGCCACACCTAATGTTCCAGTGTGGAGCAGTCTACACTCACCTCAGCATTCATTACTAGGTGGCAATACAATAAGGAATTGTGATACAACGTGACTTTATATGGATACTTATTTTGCTACACAGGTAGCAGCTGCTATTGATTTTATCAATTGATTTGAACTTATGGACTGAGCTATATCTACATATACTATTACATATTTCTGTGCACAGAATTCGCTTAGATCCACCTCCTTATATTATACATTTTTAGCATTGCACAATATTTTTTATATTAAGACCGGTCTTGTTTTTCATTTGAGAAGTAATTCTTTCTTCTATATAAATAAATTTTATAAATATAAAAATATAAAGTTGGATTTATTGCATTTCTCAGCCATATCATATATCACAGCGCAAGAGGGTATTTGTTAAAGTCCTTTGGATATTTGCACTTGGGAATCCCAGTGTATATTTTTTGGCTTGTTGACCCCAAGTCAAGGACTCTCCTGCAGCTTATAAAAATAAAAATTGAATCTATATTTGCATTTTGGGTAAGTGATTACTAAGATTCGTTGGTGTTAAATATATCAGCGCCTGGTTCAAGTTTGTGTTCTACCCAATATAAAGGGAAAGGATATCCAGGAACTGAGGCATACTTACCTACTCTCCCGGAAGCTGCAGGAGGCTCCCGTTTTTTGGGGTAGCCCCCCGCACACCCGGAAGAGTGGGCAGGTCTCCCGCATCCTGCATGCACCCTAGTGATGCGAGCAGGATGGAGAGATAACCTCCCGCATTCGCGGGTCCGTTGGGTGGAGAAGGGGTTAAAATGACGCAAATCGCGTCATTTTAGCCCTGCCCCCTTCCCGCAGACCCACGAATCGCGACATTTCCCGATGCGGGGGCGGGGCTTAGTGATGTCACAGTCCGGCCCCGCCCCCCGAAGACACTGCAGCGTCTCCTCTCCGGGCTTCTCCTGGAGAGGAGAAATAAAATGTAGGTAAGTATGAACTGAGGCTGTGAATATATTTCAACTAGTTCATTTAGCCAGGACTCAGTTTTAACCTTTAGGAAAGAAAGGATATACGTGTATGCTTGTTTCACAAAATATATATACAGTATATGGCCACAGCTTTACCAAGTGAACACGACTCAGTGGCAAACGCAGGATTTGCATGGGGGGGTTTCCAGAACTGGGCGGAGCCAATCACGGGGGTGGGGACTGAGGTGACCCAGTATATGCTGGGTCCGTAAAACTAGTGTGTGTGTGTGTGTGTGTGTGTGTGTATATATATATATATATATATATATATCTACACATATATATATGTATATATATACATATATCTACACACACACACACATATATATATATATATATATATATACATACACACACACACACACACACACACATACATATACACGGGTGGTCTTCAGAATGCCGGCGGTCGGGCTCCCGGCGACCAGCATACCGGCGCCGGGAGCCTGACCGCCGGCATACCGACACTTATTCTCCCTCGTGGGGGTCCACGACCCCCCTGGAGGGAGAATAAAATAGTGTGGTGCGCGTAGCGTGGCGAGCGTAGCGTGGCGAGCCCGCAAGGGGCTCATTTGCGCTCACCACACTGTTGGTAAGCCGGCGGCCGGCCTCCCGGCGCCGGTATGCTGGTCGCCGGGAGGCCGGCCGCCGGGAGATCGTAGTGAACCCATATACACATATACATAGCATATTAAACATGCATACATATATATATATATACACACACACACATACAGTACACATATATATACACACATGTATATATATATATATATATATCATATGTGTGTGTGTGTGTGTGTGTGTGTGTGTGTGTTTATATGTATGTATGTATATACATGTGTATATATGTAGGCACATGGATATATATGTACTATAATTAAAATAAAGTAAACTTTTCTCTATCGTCCTAGTGGATGCTGGGGTTCCTGAAAGGACCATGGGGAACAGCGGCTCCGCAGGAGACAGGGCACAAAAAGTAAAGCTCTAGGATCAGGTGGTGTGCACTGGCTCCTCCCCCCATGACCCTCCTCCAAGCCAGTTAGATTTTTGTGCCCGGCCGAGAAGGGTGCAATTCTAGGTGGCTCTCATAAAGAGCTGCTTAGAGAGTTTAGCTTAGGTTTTTTATTTTACAGTGATTCCTGCTGGCAACAGGATCACTGCAACGAGGGACAGAGGGGAGAAGAAGTGAACTCACCTGCGTGCAGGATGGATTGGCTTCTTGGCTACTGGACATGAAGCTCCAGAGGGACGATCACAGGTACAGCCTGGATGGTCACCGGAGCCACGCCGCCGGCCCCCTCACAGATGCTGAAGCAAGAAGAGGTCCAGAATCGGCGGCTGAAGACTCCTGCAGTCTTCTTAAGGTAGCGCACAGCACTGCAGCTGTGCGCCATTTTCCTCTCAGCACACTTCACACGGCAGTCACTGAGGGTGCAGGGCGCTGGGGGGGGGCGCCCTGGGAGGCAAATGAAAACCTTTAAAAAGGCTAAAAATACCTCACATATAGCCCCAGAGGCTATATGGAGATATTTACCCCTGCCTAAATGTACTAAATAGCGGGAGACGAGCCCGCCGGAAAAGGGGCGGGGCCTATCTCCTCAGCACACGGCGCCATTTTCTGTCACAGCTCCGCTGGTCAGGAAGGCTCCCAGGTCTCTCCCCTGCACTGCACTACAGAAACAGGGTATAACAGAGAGGGGGGGCAAAATAAATGGCTATATATATATTAATATAAAAGCAGCTATAAGGGAGCACTTAATCATAAGGCTATCCCTGTCATATATAGCGCTTTTTGGTGTGTGCTGGCAGACTCTCCCTCTGTCTCCCCAAAGGGCTAGTGGGTCCTGTCTTCGTATAGAGCATTCCCTGTGTGTCTGCTGTGTGTCGGTACGTGTGTGTCGACATGTATGAGGACGATATTGGCGTGGAGGCGGAGCAATTGCCTGTAATGGTGATGTCACTCTCTAGGGAGTCGACACCGGAATGGATGGCTTATTTAGGAAATTACGTGATAATGTCAACACGCTGCAAAGTCGGTTGACGACATGAGACGGCCGACAAACAATTAGTACGGTCCAGACGTCTCAAAAACACCGTCAAGGGTTTTAAAACGCCCGTTTACTTTAGTCGGTCGACACAGACACAGACAGGGACACTGAATCCAGTGTCGACGGTGAATAAACAAACGTATTCCTTATTAGGGCCACACGTTAAAGGCAATGAAGGAGGTGTTACGTATTTCTGATACTACAAGTACCACAAAAGAGGGTATTATGTGGGATGTGAAAAAACTACCATAGTTTTTCCTGAATCAGATAAATTAAATAAAGTGTGTGATGATGCGTGGGTTCCCCCCGATAGAAAATTATGGGCGGTATACCCTTTCCCGCCAGAAGTTAGGGCGCGTTGGGAAACACCCCTTAAGGTGGATAAGGCGCTCACACGCTTATCAAAACAAGTGGCGGTACCGTCTATAGATAGGGCCGTCCTCAAGGACCAGCTGACAAGGCTGGAAAATATAATAAAAAGTATATACACACATACTGGTGTTATACTGCGGCCAGCGATCGCCTCAGCCTGGATGTGCAGAGCTAGGGTGGCTTGGTCGGATTCCCTGACTAAAAATATTGATACCCTTGACAGGGACAGTATTTTATTGACTATAGAGCATTTCTATATATGCGAGATGCACAGAGGGATATTTGCACTCTGGCATCATGAATAAACGCGATGTCCATAACTGCCAGAAGATGTTATGGACACGACAGTGGTCAGGTGAGGCAGATTCCAAACGGCACAGTATGGCCGTATAAAGGAAGAGGACTTGTTTGGGGTCGGTCCATCGGACCTGGTGGTCACGGCAACTGCTGGAAAATCCACCGTTTTTTACCCTAAGTCACATCTCTGCAGAAAAAGACACCGTCTTTTCAGCCTCAGTCCTCTCGTCCCTATAAGATCATATCTGCCCAGGGATAGAGGAAAGGGAAGAAGACTGCAGCAGGCAGCCCATTCCCAGGAACAGAAGCGTTCCACCGCGTCTGACAAGTTCTCAGCATGGCGCTGAGACCGTACAGGACCCCTGGATCCTACAAGTAGTATCCCGGGGGTACAGATGGGAATGTCGAGACGTTTCCCCTTCGCAGGCTCCTGAAGTCTGCTTTACCAAGTCTCCCTCCGACAAGGAGGTAGTATGGGAAAAAATTCACAAGCTGTATTCCCAGCAGGTGATAATTAAATTACCCCTCCTACTACAGAAAAGGGGTATTATTCCACACTATATTGTGGTACTGAAGCCAGAAGGCTAGGTGAGACTTATTCTAAAAATTTTTTTTTTTGAACACTTACAAAGGTTCAAATTAAGATGAAGTCACTCAGAGCAGTGATAACGAACCAGGAAGAAGGGGACTATATAGTGTCCCGGGACATCAGGGATGCTTACCTCTATGTCCCAAATTTGCCCTTCTCACTAAGGGTACCTCAGGTTCGTGGTGCAGAACTGTCACTATCAGTTTCAGACGCTGCCGTTTGGATTGTCCACGGCACCCCGGGGTCTTTACCAAGGTAATGGCCGAATTGATGATTCTTCTTCGAAGAAAAGGCGTCTTAATTATCCCTTACTTGGACGATCTCCTGATAGGGGCATAGTCCAGGGAACAGTTGGAGGTCGGAGTAGCACTATCTCGGATACTGCTACAATCAGCACGGGTGGATTCTAAATATTCCAAAATCGCAGCTGATCCCGACGACACGTCTGCTGTGCCTAGGGATGATTCTGGACACAGTCCAGAAAAAGGTGTTTCTCCCGGAAGAGAAAGCCAGGGAGTTATCCGAGCAAGTCAGGAACCTCCTAAAAACAGTGCATCATTGCACAAGGGTCCTGGTAAAAATGGTGGCTTCCTACGAAGCAATTCCATTCGGCAGATTTCACGTAAGAACTTTTCAGTGGGATCTGCTGGACAAATGGTCCGGATCGCATCTTCAGATGCATCAGCGGATAACCCAATATCCAAGGACAAGGGTGTCTCTCCTGTGGTGGTTATAGAGTGCTCATCTTCTAGAGGGCCGCAGATTCGGCATTCAGGATTGGATGCTGGTAACCACGGAGCCCAGCCTGAGAGGCTGGGGAGCAGTCACACAAGGGAAAAATTTCCAGGGAGTGTGATCAAGTATGGAGACTTTTCTCCACATAAATATACTGGAGCTAAGGGTAAATTTATAATGCTCTAAGCTTAGCAAGACCTCTGCTTCAAGGTCAGCCGGTATTGATCCAGTGGGAAAAACATCACGGCAGTCGCCCACGTAAACAGACAGGGCGACACAAGAAGCAGGAGGGCAATGGCAGAAACTGCAAGGACTTTTCGCTGGGCGGAAAATCATGTGATAACGCTGTCAGCAGTTTTTCATCCCGGGAATGGAAACTGGGAAGCAGACTTCCCCAGCACGACCTCCACCCGGGAGAGTGGAAACTTCATTGAGAAGTTTTTTCCACATGATTGTAAACCGTTGGGAAATACCAAAGGTGGACATGATGGCGTCCCGTCTGAACAAAAAACGGGACAGGTATTGCGCCAGGTCAAGAGACTCTCAGGCAATAGATGTGGACGTTCTGGTAACACCGTGGGTGTACCAGTCGGTGTATGTGTTCCCTCCTCTGCTTCTCATACCTAAGGTGCTGAGAATTATAAGACGTAGAGGAGTAAGAACTATACTCATGGCTCCGGATTGGCCAAGAAGGACTTGGTACCCGGAACTTCAAGAGATGCTTACAGAGGTCTTATGGCCTCTGCCGCTAAGAAGGGACTTGCTTCAGCAAGTACCATGTCTGTTCCAAGACTTACCGCAGCTGCGTTTGTCGGCATGGCGATGGAAAGCCGGATCCTAAGGGAAAAAAGGCATTCCGGAAGAGGTCATTCCTACCCTGGTCAAAGCCAGAAAGGAGGTGACCGCACAACATTATCACCACGTGTGGCGAAAATATGTTGCGTGGTGTGAGGCCAGGAAGGCCCCACAAAGAAATTTCAACTCGGTCGTTTCCTGCATTTCCTGCAAACAGGAGTGTCTATGGGCCTCAAATTGGGGTCCATTAAGGTTCAAATTCGGCCCTGTAAATTTTCTTCCAGAAAGAATTGGCTTCAGTTCCTGAAGTCCAGAAGTTTGTCAAGGGAGTATTGCATATACAAACCCCTTTTTTGTGCCTCCAGTGGCACTGTGGGATCTCAACGTAGTTCTGGGATTCCTCAAATCACATTGGTTTAATACCAGTCAAATATGTGGATTTGAAGCATCTCACATAAAAAGTGACCATGCTCTTGGCCCTGGCCTGGACCAGGCGAGTGTCAAATTGGTGGTTTTTTCTCAAAAAAGCCCATATCTGTTTGTCCATTCGGACAGGGCAGAGCTGCGGACTCGTCCCCAGTTCTCTCCCTAAGGTGGTGTCAGTGTTTCACCTGAACCAGCTTATTGTGGTGCCTTGCACCTACTAGGGACTTGGAGGACTCCAAGTTGCTAGAAGTTGTCAGGGCCCTGAAAATATGTTCCAGGACAGCTGGAGTCAGAAAATCTGACTCGCTGTTTATACTGTATGCACCCAACAAGTTGGGTGCGCCTGCTTCTAAGCAGTCGATTGCTCGTTGGATTTGTAACACAATTCAACTTGCACATTCTGAGGCAGGCCTGCCACAGTCTAAATCGGTTAAGGCCCATTCCACAAGGAAGGTGGGCTCATCTTGGGCGGCTGCCCGAGAGGTCTCGGCATTACAACTCTGCCGAGCAGCTACGTGGTCAGGGGAGAACACGTTTGTAAAATTCTACAAATTTGATATCCTGGCAAAAGAGGACCTGGAGTTCTCTCATTCGGTGCTGCAGAGTCATCCGCACTCTCCCGCCCGTTTGGGAGCTTTGGTATAATCCCCATGGTCCTTTCAGGAACCCCAGCATCCACTTAGGACGATAGAGAAAATAAGAATTTACTTACCGATAATTCTATTTCTCGGAGTCCGTAGTGGATGCTGGGCGCCCATCCCAAGTGCGGATTATCTGCAATACTTGTACATAGTTACAAAAATCGGGTTATTATTGTTGTGAGCCATCTTTTCAGAGGCTCCGCTGTTATCATACTGTTAACTGGGTTTAGATCACAAGTTGTACGGTGTGATTGGTGTGGCTGGTATGAGTCTTACCCGGGATTCAAAATTCCTCCCTTATTGTGTACGCTCGTCCGGGCACAGTACCTAACTGGCTTGGAGGAGGGTCATGGGGGGAGGAGCCAGTGCACACCACCTGATCCTAGAGCTTTACTTTTTGTGCCCTGTCTCCTGCGGAGCCGCTGTTCCCCATGGTCCTTTCAGGAACCCCAGCATCCACTACGGACTCCGAGAAATAGAATTATCGGTAAGTAAATTCTTATTTTATTGCACTTGCAAGTGCCACCAGGAAGACAGCAGGCTGCAGAGGACGCTAGACAGTCATTAATAATACTCATGCAGCTATAATAAAAAAAAAAAAAAAAAAAAAAAAAAATATTTTTTTTTAGTGGAGGGGGGTTTCTGGGTACTCGGAAACCCCCCCTGGGTGCGCCACTGCGACTGCTAAGGTTAACCAGGGCCGAAACTAGGATTTTCGTCACCCGGGGCAAGGCAATATTTTGCGACGACCCCCCTAGTTATGGCCCTGGGTTAACTATATCAGTTTCCTGAGGAGTTTTAGTGCTGGATCGAACTGCTACAGTTGCATTACACTAAGGCTAGGAAACAACTTCAAGACTTGACTATTGCTAGTGTTTTGCTACTTAAATACTAAAGAGATACTTTCTACTAAAAGTGAAAACAAAAAAAGGAAACATACTGTAAGTAGCACAGTAGTGGATATTGGTGGTCATTCAGAGTTGATCTAGCTGCATTTGTTCGCAGCGCAGCAATTAGGCTAAAAAATGGCAGTTCTGCGTATGCGGCGCAATGCGCACGTGCGACGTATGGGTACAATAAACAATGTATTTTCACACAGGGTTTAGCGAAGCATTTCAGTCGCACTGGCTGCCACAGAGTGATTGACATAAAGTGGGCATTTCTGGGTGTCAACTGACCGTTTTCAGGGAGTGTTCGAAAAAACGCAGGCGTGCCAGGGAAAACGCAGGTGCGGCTAGGCAAACGCAAAGGCGGGTTTGTGACATCAAATCCGGAACTGAATGGCCTGAAGTGATCGCAAGCGCTGAGTAGTATTTTGAGCTACTCTGAAACTGCACAAAAATGTTTTGCTGGTGCTCTGCGATCTATTCGTTCGCACTTCTGCTAAGCTAAAATACACTCCCAGAGGGCGGCGGCATAGCGTTTGCACGGCTGCTAAAAACTGCTAGCGAGCGATCAACTCGGAATGACCCCCATTAACTGCTATATAGATACAGAGTTACTACATCAAAGGATATTATTAGTTCATCTCCATTTAATACGTTTTAACTGTTTCAAACTCATGGAATTTATGGGCCCCAACAGTGCACAACTACATTAAGAGTACCCGGGTCACTCATTCTCTGTTGAGAAAAAGAGAGTTTTTTTATTGCATGCAAATATTATATGTATAGGTATTTGGTAAAATATATATGACCTTTCGTCATGTTGGACAAAACACACTGATGTCTAAAGTGTTGCTGTGAAATTAAACTGTTATACTTACTGCTTACTTTGTGAAGTGGAATTTGATCCATGGAATCTGGAAGAAGAAGAACAGGTATAATACAAATGGTAAATGTGTAATTAAATTAAATAAGTACACAGAGAGTAGGCTTACCCAAGCAAGCCTAAATATAGTATCACAGCTTGGGTGGAGGCACATTTAATATTTCTAGTGTAACCATTCAATAGATAGGCGCCAACAGAGGGTTACACAGAATTCAATGCTTGTGACATATTGGGGGCTATTCAATTGTTGGAGATAACTAATGGGTGTCTACTGGAGTTATTCAAATGTTGCTCCAATCAGACGCCTATTAGCCACAGCATTCACATTTCAGTTCACACCACCGGAGGCTGTGAGCTGAAATGTGTGAAAAGTCGGCTGTTTGGTGGACCAACCAGGACTTTTCCCTATTGCACCCATTAGTTTATGCAGCTAAACCCTAACTGTGCGCATCAAGCACAATAATTAAAGGGTGCCCAGAACAATTAAATAGCAACAATGGGCGCCCTTTAATTATTGCTAAATAACAAGCATTTGAATATCCCCCTTTGAGTGTCACAAAACCAACATATTTTTGCTTTGATTTTTTTTTTCAGATATCGCTTCTTTGTAAAACTTATGTGTCTGGATCCTATTTTGATACTTTCTAATCAGCTCACTATAAAATGAAAATGAAAACCATATTCTTAATTCTGTAAAAAATAGATCCACTTACAGTAACAGGTGTTTACCGCCTGTACAGTATATGATATTGTTACTATTTCCTTTTATTAACCACTTACTTATATACACGTTTCACTATAAATTCTAAAAATACATACAGTATTCAGAGTCTTTCATCGAATCTCAAAATGTCATGGTAAATATCTTCATTTGCATCATCATCTCAGCCTTTACCCTCTCAGCATGCTGTGCTCACACCTTTCCTTATGCTTTCTCTAAGCTGAGCTTTCATCCGTTCAGCCTCCCAGCACTGTATAATTTTCCATTACCAACCCTGGGCTCATTTACCTTGCTAATCCTCACTTCTTCTTCACACCTCTGACATCGCCTATGTAGCATGTTGGCAAGTATGCTGTTTGTTGATCCTAGAAACAATGTTTTCTAATGTTACTGTTTTTATGTATTTTTATGGCGATAAGAAATGTTAACACTGGGCTGGTGGTGTAGTGTGAGGGGCCATCATTGCTTTAACTTGAGCAGTCATTTTGTAGAATTGGCTCCAAGGGTTGATTTATAAGCACCCGTGTTTGAAGACAGATGGTGCCACTGACGTCAAACCTGTATATCATCGTTTAGTGTCATCTGTCAAACAACAACTGTCAGAATTTCAGATAAATTCATTGTGTACTTTTGTTTTGGTAGCTGTTGGAAGTGAGCAAGTTTGAGTTTTTTCTAACTATGGAGAAAGTGCAGTACCGATCGGTGATTAGATTCTTGTTTTTGGATGGGAAGACGTGAGGAAATCAAAGAAAATTTGGAAGCCGTTTATGGAGACCTTTTACCTTCGATAGCAACCATCATATATTGGTTCAATGAATTTAAGCGTGGTCATACATCCGTCCTCGATGAAGAGCGTCCAGGTCGCCCAATTGAAGTGACTACGGATGAAATGGTCTACAAAATCCATGATATCGTATTGGCAGACCGGCGAGTGAAAATCAGAGAGATTGTTGAGATCAAAGGTATCTCATTTGAACGTGTGCAGAATATCCTACATGAACATTTGGGCATGACAAAGCTTTCGACAAGATGGGTGCCGCATTTGCTGACTGTGTTTGGACCTGTTTAAGTGCAATCCAAAGGCGTTTCTGCACAGTTTTGTGACTATTGATGAAACATGGATCCATCAGTACATGCCAGAAATGAAGGAACAGTCAAAACAGTGGACTTCACCAAGCGAACGTGCACCAAAGAAGGCGAAGACGGTTCCATTGGCCGGAAAGGTCATGGCCACCGTTTTCTGGGATTTGAAAAGCATAATCTTCATCGACTATTTGGAAAAGGGAAGAACGATCACAGGGCAGTATTATGCTCAAACATTGGGCAGATTCGACGATGCATTGAAGAGAAATTGGCCCCACTTTGTGAAGAAAAAAAGTGCTGTTCCACCACGACAATGCGCCGGCAAACTCCTCCCACGATGCCACAGCAAAATTAATGGAGTTGGGCTATGAATTGCTGCCACATCCGCCATATTCTCCAGATTTAGCCACCTGCTACTTTTTCCTGTTTACAAACATGAAAAATTGGCTCGGCGGAAAGAGATTTGCATCGAACAAGGAGGTCATATCCGAAACTGAAGCCTATTTCGCAGAGATCGACAAATCCTATTTTTTGGAGGGCTTGAAAAAGTTGGAATATCATTGGGCCAAGTGTATTGAGCTAAAAGGGGACTATGCTGAAAAATAAATCCCAATTTTCCCAATATTTTTTTTTCTTGCCTAACATGGGTATTTATCAATTAACCCTGTATATGAGTGTAGTGAGTATATCTGCATGGTGTCTACTCATTGCCTTGCTGCATGAGGTGTCTGCTTTATGGGGAAACCCAGAATAATTGAATATATTTTCTGCTGCGGGGTACACTGGGCTCCACAAGGATTGGACAATGGGGTGTAGAGTAGGATCTTGATCCAAGGCACCAACAGGCTCAAAGCTTTGACTGTTCCCAGAATGCACAGCGCCGCCTCCTATATCACCCCGCCTCCCAGCACAGGAGCTCAGTTTTTTAAGTTGGTGCTGCAGTAAGCAGGCACTTAACAGAGGGGCTGCTCCAAGCAGCCCTAAGAAAAGCTTTTTATGAGGTAAAAAGTGAAGACTTCAAGGGCAGCAGCGGTGCTAAATGTCTTGTGACATTCACTGCTGCAGCTCCAGCTCTCCCCAGCGGCGCTGTACACTCCCGAGCCCTGGTTGCCGGGTATCTACAGCGGAGGCTCTGGTTTTCTTCACGTTAGACACACATGGCTGGGGCTCTCCAGGATCACGTGGCCATGCTTCGGGGGGTGGTAAGTGGGTCCCCCTTGCGGGACCCGGTCTTTATCGCGATCCGGCGCGGTCAGTGGGAGGCGGGACACTGTGGCAGTACAGGCGATCCCACTAGATCGCCAGGGCATGGGCGCAGGTCAGGTTTTCTCTCTAAACCAATTCTTATATCGCCCACAGTACCCGGTGGTTTTGCCAGCAGAGGGGATAAGGCTTAGACCTGAAGCCCCTCCCCCAGCCCCAGGGCACCATTTCTAGCAAATGTTCCCGCCCTGGAGCTGCATATCTGTCTTTTCCTCACTCCCTGTCAGTGTCTGCTGCACCATTATCCCTCAGCTCACTGTTCCTGGGACTGCTTGGGCAAATCCTCCTATGTAAAGCCGCCTGGTTGTCAGTGCTGTGGCTTTACATGACACTTAAGTATTCTACCTGCCTTTTTAGACAGTGATAGTTAAGAAAGAGTGCACTCAGTCAGGGTTTTATAGTACAATTACCCTGTGATATACATTTAGTTCTTACTGTGTACTGTTATATCTATTATTATATAGCTGTGTAAGCTAGTCCAGTGCAGTATTATTGTCAGTAATAACCTCTGCATTGTACAAACTGTGACTTTCTGTGTGTGCATTTGATAGCTGAGTGGTGTCCATTTCGTGTCTTTCACTCAACCTGCTATCCCTATATTCCATAACCTGAGGGGGCTTGGTGTGTCAGGTGTTATCCAATATAGGATTTTCACAAAGATATACTGTATTACGTATTTTTCTCTGTGATTTAGTCACCATATCTCTCCTTTATCTCTGCTAGTGCTGACTACACTGTGCAGGGGTTTGGGTTCAGAGGTATAGTGCTGCTGATAATTGTACTGTGTTAACCTCATACTGCAAGTTATATCATGTCTGCTTCTGAGGGTAACGGTTCTGGGGCTGAACACACTGCCGGTGTTGCTGACGCCACAGGGCCATATGAGGAGAATATAGCAGCTTTGGGCTCTGGTTCTGGGGGCTCCTTGCCCCCCAGTGGGACCGTGGCAACGGAGCACATACTGACCCACCGTGGGCCGCTTTTTCCACGCTTCTGCATATGCTAGTTCATAAACTAACTTCCCCTGTGGGACCCCCAATGCCGGTACAACCGTATGTGGTCCCTGCAGCTAACCCGCCGTGGGCAAACGATTTATCTGCTCAATTAAAGAAGTTGAACCAGTCCTTGACTACTAAAAAGTCTGACCAACGCTCGCCTAAGTCCAAGAGGTCCTCTAAGCGAGCACTTATCTCCTCACAGTCCACTGCTGTCATTTACACCTTGTCTCATGAAGACGGCACATATACTGACCCCTCAGGTTCTGACTCAGATACGGCTGATGGGGAGCGTAGTTCACATGTGGATGTTCCTGATCTTTTGGAGGCTATTAAGTTAATTCTGCAGATTACGGATGATCCCGAGCCATCCGTCTCTCCTAAGAAACCAGATAGGTTCAAGCGTCAGAAGGTGGTTACGCAAGTTTTACCTCACTCTGACCACCTAGTGGACATACGTCAGGAACCCTGGGAAAACCCGGGTAAGAAGTTTGTGCCTCAAAAGAAGATGCTGGCTCGCTATCCCCTCGCGCCGGAGCTGTCTAAAAATGGGGAAACACCTCCTCCAGTAGACTCACTTGTGGCTAGAATGGTGGTTTCCTCAGCTCTACCTGTTACTACCGTCACGTCTCTAAAAGAGCCTACGGATAAACGTGTGGAGGGTTGTCTGAAAGCGATTTACACCCTCGCGGGTGTTGCTCAAAGGCCCACCATTGCAGCGACATGGGCTGCAGAGGCTATTGAAGCATGGGCCTTGGAGTTAGAAGCTGAAATCTCTTCTGACCATGCTAGACAATGCTTGTCATATATTGTCACAGCTTCTCGATATATTAAAGAGGCGGCTTCTGATTCCGGTATCCTAGCAGCCAAGGCCTCTACTACGTCAGTCCTGGCTCGCAGGATATTGTGGCTGAGATCCTGGTCTGTGGATCTGGACTCTAGAAAAACCCTGGAGGTACTCTCTTTCAAGGGAGATATTCTGTTTGGGGAGGACTTAAATAAGATTGTGGCTGACTTGGCTACTGCCAAAACTGCCTGTCTGCCTAATACTGCTCCTTCTGTGTCGAAGGCTAAAGGTACGTCCTTTCGCCCCTTTCGTCCTTCAAGTAAAGCAAAAGGTCAGGCGTACCATAAGCAGGCCCGCACTTCCAAACCTAGTAAGCCGAAGCCCAAAAAAGCCTGGGCTGCCCGTCAGCCAGCTGCCAAGACCGATAAGCCTGTCGCATGATGGGGCGGGCCTCCCCCTGGGGGATCCCAGGGTGGGTGGCCGGCTTCTAGGGTATACCCAGGAATGGTTGAAGACCACTTCAGATGCCTGGGTACGGGAAGTCATCACTTGAGGTTACGCCATAGCCTTCAAATACTGACCCCCTCATCGATTTTGCCAGACAGACGTCCCTTTGGACCAGACAAAGGCAAAAACTCTACACTCAATTGTACAGACCCTCCTGGATACAAGAGTCGTAGTACAGGTGCCTCTTGCTCAGAGGGGCCGAGGGTACTATTCTCCGCTGTTTCTAGTCCCAAAACCGAATGGGTCCTCCCGGCCCATTCTCAACCTCAAGGCATTGAACAGGTTTGTGAAGGTTTCCAAGTTCCGTATGGAAACCCTTCCCTCTATAGTTCTGGCCTTGGAACCTGGGGACTACATGGTCTCCCTGGACATACAGGATGCTTACCTGAATATTCCTATAGCAGTGTCACATCAACAATACCTGAGGTTCGCTATTGGCAACCTACATTACCAGTTTCGGGCGTTACCTTTTGGTTTAACAATGGCTCCGCGAGTCTTCACCAAAGTTATGGCGGTGGTGACGGTGGTACTCCGCCGTCAAGGGGTCAGGATACTGCCGTATCTGGATGACTTGTTAATCCTGGAAAATTCCCCAAATCTTCTAATGTGTTATCTGGATATGACAGTCCGGTTTCTACAAGCCCACGGGTGGCTCATCAACTGGAAGAAATCCTCCCTGGTCCCTGCTCAGAGCATGGTGCACCTGGGAGCGTTGTTGGACACTCACAACCAGAGGTTGTTCTTGTCTCTGGAGAAAGTCCTGAAGATTCAGGACAGGATTCGTTGCTTCCTTTCTCGTCTGCAAGTGTCGATACATTCGGCAATGCAGGTGCTCGGCCTAATGGTATCAGCATTCGACATGGTGGAGTATGCTCAATTCCATTCTTGCCCCCTCCAGAGGCTGATTCTAGCCAAGTGGGACAGCCTGCCTCACCGGATCAGACCTCAAATGATCTTCTTGACTCCGGAGGTCCGTCTGTCGCTACACTGGTGGCTCCGGGACCAACAATTGTGCAGGGGTCGTCCCTTCTGGATATACAACTGGGTCCTGTTGACAACAGATGCCAGTCTAAGAGGTTGGGGCGCAGTGCTGGAGCAACACTCCCTTCAGGGTCGGTGGACCAAGGAGGAATCTCTCCTCTCGATCAACATTCTGGAATTGCGGGCGGTCTTCAATGCGTTGAACCTGGCCCAGCATTTAATTCAGAACCGTCCTGTTCAAGTACAGTCAGACAGTGCCACCACAGTGGCTTACATAAATCATCAAGGCGGCGCTCGAAGCTGTTTGGCAATGAAGGAAGTCTTACGGATTCTACGTTGGGCGGAACGCCATCTACCGGACATATCGGCAATATTCATTCCGGAAGTCCTGAATTGGGAAGCAGACTCTCTCAGTCGTCAGGACATGCATGCCGGCGAGTGGGGCCTCCATCCAGAAGTGTTTCAACTCCACGTGGAAAAGTGGGGTCTTCCAGATGTGGATCTGATGGCGTCTCGACACAATCACAAGGTTCCGGTCTTCGGAGCAAGGACAAGGGATCCTCAAGCAGCATTTGTGGATGCGCTGGCAGTGCCGTGGAGGTTTCGGCTGCTGTACGTGTTCCCTCCGGTGTCACTCCTGCCCAGGGTAATTCGGAAGTTCAAGCAAGAAAAAGGAAATCTGCTTCTCATAGCTCCGGCATGGCCCAGACGGCACTGGTTCTCAGACCTGCAGGGCCTATCGTCAGAGCATCCAATTCTACTTCCGCAACACCCAGACCTCCTCGTTCAGGGCCCCTGTGTCTACCAGGTCCTAGCCCGGCTATCTTTGACGGCGTGGCTCTTGAAGCTTCCGTCTTGAGGGCTAAAGGGTTTTCTGAAGGGGTCAGTAAAACTTTGTTGCAGGCCCAGAAACCGGCTTCTGCTCGGATTTATCATAGGGTCTGGCATTCCTACTTTGTTTGGTGCGCATCTCACAATTATGACGCTTCCAAGTTTACTACAGCCAAACTTTTGGCTTTTCTGCAGCAAGGACTAGATTTAGGCTTGCGTCTGGCCTCCCTCAAGGTTCATATTTCTGCCTTGTCGGTGTGGTTTCAGAGAAATTGCAACTTTACCTGATGTTTATACTTTCACTCAGGATGTGTTGCGTATCCAACCTCCCTATGTCCCGCCTGTGGCTCCTTGGGACTTGTCGGTGGTTTTGGAGGCGTTGCAGGAGCCTCCATTTGAACCTCTTGGTTCAGCTGACAGTAAGTGGCTTTCCCTTAAGGTGGTGTTCTTGCTGGCTATTGCCTTTGCTAGAAGAGTGTTGGATCTTGGTGCCTTGTCTTGTAGTTCCCCATATCTGATTTTTCACCGTGACCGGGCGGTTCTTAGGAACTCGTCCCGGATATTTACCTAAGGTGGTTTCTTCGTTCCACCTTAATCAGGAGATTGTGGTTCCGGCCTTTGTTTCTCCTGATTTGTCTCCCAAAGAGCGGTCTTTGGATGTGGTACGGGCTCTCCGTATCTATGTGAAGAGAACTGCTTCTATTCGAAAATCTGATTCTCTCTTTGTTTTGTTTGGATTTCACAAACGTGGCTGGCCTGCTCACAAGCAAACTCTGGCCAGATGGATTAGAATGGTGATTGCACATGCTTATGTGAAGGCTGGTCTCTCTGCTCCTGATCACATTAAGGCCCATTCTACTCAGTCTGTTGGACCTTCTTGGGCGGCCCAACGTGGTGCGACCCTTGATCAATTGTGCAAGGCGGCTATGTGGTCCTCAGGGAACATGTTCATAAGGTTCTATGCCTTAGATACTGCCGCTTCCCAGGATGCTTCCTATGGACACCGGGTTTTTGTGCCCGCTACAGTGCATTCCCCTCCCATAAGAAACTGCTTTAGGACATCCCCATTGTCAAATCCTTGTGGAGCCCAGTGTACCCCGCTGCAGAAAACGAGTTTTATGATAAGAACTTACCTTTGTTAAAAATCTTTCTGTGAGGTACACTGGGCTCCACAAGGCGCCCACCCTGACGCACTTAGCTTCTTTGGGTTGGTATGGCATTAGCCGCTGACACTTCTCCTGTTGTGAGAGTGTGGTGTATGTGGCTACTAACCGTTGTCGTCTCTTTTCCTGCTACTGCATTGGGCTGGTTAACTAAAAACTGAGCTCCTGTGCTGGGAGGCAGGGTGATATAGGAGGCGGCGCTGTGCATTCTGGGTACAGTCAAAGCTTTGAGCCTGTTGGTGCCTCAGATCAAGATCCTACTCTACACCACATTGTCCAATCATTGTGGAGCCCAGTGTACCTCGCAGAAAGAGTTTTAACAAAGGTAAATTCTTACCATAAAACTCGTTTTTGAATTGTGGGTGAAAACTTATGCAAGCATGAGAAGAACATATAAATTTCACACTTATAAGGCACTGTTTGAAATTGAACCAGTGGCGGCTGCTGTGTCTGCAGCTTCAACCACACATTGCAGGAGGGGGCCGGTCCTCACATCTAAACATACATACATACTTACCCAGAGATCAGCAGCCACCGCTGTGCATATCACTAACCAGCCGCCAACGTACAGGAGACATCACTCTGTTCTTCTACAAGAACGCCCCCCAACTCCCATTGGCTCACAAGAGTCATGGGGCGGGCTTATAGAAAATGACAGACAAGCTGAGTGATGTCTCTTATGCAGCGGCAGTAGTCAGTGATACACACAGTGGTGACTGCTGATACCTGTGTAAGGCAACCAGCACATATTTTACATACAGCATCACATATATGTTTATATGTGCTCACCAAATCCCCCTGCAATGTGTGGTCGGAGCTGCAGCCCAGGGGCAGCAGGCACCACTGAATTAAACCCATGACCACTGGCGTATCTATAATGGGTGCAGGGTGTGCCGTGCACCCTGCACCCATGTAATATACTTACCGCACCATCTGCCCAACGCTGACTGCAGAGCTGCAGAAATCATCTGAAAAATGTCTGCAGCAGACATCTCACCAGTGATTTTCGCATGCGCAGCAGAGATGCCCTTGGGAAAAAGGCACGGCCACCATGTTCCCAGAGACCTGTGCATGTGCAGTAGACTGTGTCTACTGCACCGCCAAGGAGAAGGGGACGTGCACATGGGCCGCCTCCTCTCTTAACCACTTGCCTGGCATGGTTGCATCAGATGCGACCATGCCTGCAAGTGCTCTATCTGACCTGGTCGCACAGGATGCAACCAGTCAGATAGAGAGTGTTAGCAGCGGCAGGGAAGAGAAACTTCCCTCCGCTGCTGCTGTCAGAGGGACCGGAAGGTCCCTCTGCTTCCCTGCACTCTCCCCTACTGACTGCCGTGCTGCCGATCACTGCTGATCGGTCAGCACGGCAGCACCCCCCGCCCCCTCCAGCGGCTGCAGACAATCGCAGCTGCTGGGGAAGTGTAAATTAACCCCCCAAGCTCCCCCTGTGTACCTGGAAGCTTTCCCAGCTTTCAAAATGAAAGGAGCGATGGTCGCAATGGTTCTGATGGTCACAATGTTCCAGATCGATGTTTCGATGTTTGGGGGGGGGGAGGGACTTTTAAAAAATATATATTTTTTTTTATTTTTTTTTATCTAAAATCATTTTGGATAGGGTTAAATTCTTGTTATTCACCTAATTCAATCGTAAAAAAAAAACCCACAACAATTTCAGAGCGGTTTTTGGTGAAAAAAGTCATCAGTTAAGTGGTTAAACCACCCCTGCCCAGGATCACTGTGCTGTGAGGCAACAATGCTACTCACTGTGCTGTAATGGTGAGTGAAATGTACTGCATTGGTATATTTGCTTTATATCTTGAAATAAATCCTGAAAAAAGTGAATGGCATAATGAAAAATAAAATAGAAAAATAACTCCACTTTTCTGTTTTTTTATTTATTTTTCGAGAATACAGCACAGAAACCTTTCCGACATTCAGCATTTTTGATACACTGGCACTGCTTACTGTATTCATTAAAAGTTCTCTTGGGTGTTGACCTGGGGAACAGACAATCATCCAGCTGAAGCAGGAGTGAGAACAGCGTGGCTGTGGGGGTTTCAGGCATTGCAATCTCAAATACTTTATTTAAGAAATAAATAAAACATTTCTGTGGTGTTTCTCATTAAGGTGATTATGGCAAAATAATATGCAGCTGGCTAGTTATAGCAATGTTTTAATTCCTAGTGTATTCTTTAATCCCATGTATCATTTTAAGAAGGTGATGTATTATTTTTCATGACGTACATTATTAATTTAAAAACCACATATACTGTAGTCTTATTCAGAGTCAGTTGCATCTGGAATTGCAAAATGCACTCACAAATCTATTTGCATCTTTGCGACTGACCCAGAGTCAGTTATATATACAAATATTGATCTGAGAGTCCTTCCCATTAGTTGCTGCTTCCTCTGGTTGTCATACCTGGCTGAAATCAGACTGAATAGTGACTGGAGGTGGGATCTCTGTGTGCATTCACAAAAAGTGAAAAATAACAGTACACAATGTAATCACAACACAGTTAAAAGCCCAGTAGCAGGGCCTATCAGGGCCTACCCTAACGCTGACTAGGCTGAAGCCTAGGGGCCCCGCAAGGACTAGGTGGCCCATCAATTTGTTATTGTGGAGGCACTGTAACCTGTGCCCTAGGGCTCCAATGGTTACAGGCACTTTGCACTGTGGAACAATAGTACACTAGCGCTATTTCAAAAGAAAAAAAGAAAAGGAAGAACAATTGCACTACGAGAAAAGAGGCCAGCAGACTTTATTTCAACTGGGCATCGGTGTCCCTGTGAACACTGAAAGTGTAAATGATGGCAGAAGCTCTGCTTCCCAGGCGTCAGCTGTAGTGGGGTGAAAGATTGAAGCATATGGATTTAACATGTGTCAATAAGGCTCTATCCGATAGAGTAAATATACAGAATAAGTGGATTGGATACCGTAACATGCGAATAGAAGCATATGCAAAGAGGTAATGTACTATACATTTTTTAATTACAGCACATTGAAATATACTGTACATGTAGGCTTCCTCATCCCAATTGAGTAAGGCTAGGTACACACCTGAGGGACCCACTGGCCAACCCACAGACCACAGGACTAATTTCGGTAAGCTATACATACTTACCAACTGGCCACTTGAAATGTGGGCCAGACATCACAATTGGATGGGCATTTAAATTTCCCCCTCCCAATTATGATGTCATTGTTGGTGGTTCCTATATCCACATAGAAGGTCGGTGGGTCATCCATACATACATACTGTACAGTTGTACCAATATATCGGTATGATATGTCTGAATCTGCTGTATTACAGGGGTGACTTGATATGTCTGTAAACTACGTCATTCGCAGACATGTCAGCTAACCACATGCACCGATGCACTAACAACATATTGTATCGTACTATTGTGTGGCCACATCCCTTCCTTGCGAGACCACACCCCTTCTATCCCTCTGCAAAGTATGATTTATAGATTGCATGGGGGGCGCAAAACACCCTAGCACCGGCACTGATTTTATGTTAGCTCTGTGAGTGATTAGTGTTTTAACAAATCCACTGATTTTATAATCAGTGACTACTAACTCTATGGTCAAGAGAACTGTACTTACTTTTATCTGTAAAAGTAACATTTATTATACATTTTATTATTATTTATTTATTACCAGTTATTTATATAGCGCACACATATTCCTCAGCGCTTTACAGAGAATATTTTGGCCATTCATATCAGTCCCTTCCCCAGTGGAGCTTACAATCGATATTCCCTACCTCATGTACACGCACACACATTCATGTTAGGGTTAATTTTGTTGGGATCCAATTAACCTACCAGTATATTTTTGGATTGTGGGAGGAAACCGGAGCACTCGGAGGAAACCCATGTAAGTACGGGGAGAATATACAAACTCCACACAGTTAGGGCCACGGTGGGAACCAAACCCATTACCTCAGTGCTGTGAGGCAGTAATGCTAACCATTACACCATCCGTACTGCCATTTTGTAGCACACATTTGCATTATAAGGGATTATTTGGGAAAGACAGGCAAAATTGAAGCAAAAAATGAAAACCATGTATGAAATAAGGAGAGACCAAAGTTTATCAGTTAGACTTTATTAAGATTATAGTGGTGAGATGAGATGGACTAACCGTAAGTGAGCAATCAACAGTTTGTGAAGTTTACTTAGTAAAAAAAAAAGTATTCATTTAATCCTTCGGTCTTTTTTTCTTCTTCTTTTTTTTATATCATAGCAAAAGGTCAACAAAGTATTTTGTAGCTACTGTGTTTAACCAGGCTTGGTCACATTTGCTTGTGCATGACATAGCACAGGCTTAGATCTGCATACTTGCAGTAACAAGAGGAGCATCAACCACAGGATTTCAAACATTTGCTGACGTGAGTACATAAACAGTACAACTTGTGAAACTCCAGAGAACACTGTTTCACGCTGCAAACAGCGGCATTGAAAAACACACACATCCACCAAAATATGTCCTAAACCATCCTTTCATTATCTCTACATCTTCCTTCAGCTTGCCACTAATGACACATGTCTCTGGAAAGTGTTACAAATGAAAATACATTGCAAAACAAAATATACACTAGACTAATTAAACAATCCCAATTATTGTTGGCATCCCCAGCAAAATGAGCATATATAAAATCTGCTATACCTGCTAGACCTTGTGGGACTACATGAGGTCATTGTCAAACCCAAATTTATTTTTCCAAATGTAAGTGATGCCATGAGATTTTAGTAATCACTACATAAATAGTTATGCTTCACTTTTTCCATTACTGCTTTGGAACTATCATTTTCCTATGTTCCCAAACTATTTATTATATATGAAGCAGGAGATACTGTAATTCATTTTCACCTTATACATCTCCATGTACATTTGTTCATTACTTGTTTATAACATTGGGGTTGATGTATGAAGCAGGTAAAGAGTGGAGAAGTAGAGAAGTTGCCCATGGCTTCTACCTAACATTTTATTTAAAAAAAAAGTACTTGATAAATGCTACCTCAAAGCTGCACTCGCCACAGGTTCTATTCCTACTCTGCAGAAATAAAACGATACGTGAAATACCACTGGACCAGCGCCTCACTTCTCATGGACCGATATATCTCAACCTCCGTATTACTCGTACCATGAAAAAGAAATGGTATGTAGACATAGTGTGATACTGTATAAAAGGTAGCAATTTAATACATGACACACATTACATAACCAAACATGACATTTAAAAAACAATTAAGAACAAAACAAGCCACACTGTGGTGGTGCAGACATTCACTGTTATAACTGGCCTCCTAGGCAAAGATGTTAAAAATGGCTGATTACCGGCTGTAAGTGAGAACTGGCTCACACCAGTTCTAAAGGCATGAAAATTCAAAGGAAGTCACCAAGCTGCAGCATAGGGATTCCCTGGTCTCAGCACTCCTTTACTCGCCAGAACAGTTCTTTATGCCATTAGCGTCCACACAGGAGGTCAGTCAAAAGAGCACCCACGCGTTACGACCCTCCTCGGGTCTTTCTCAAGGTCAGCTCCAATGTGTATGTCTGAAAAAGGTCTCCGGTTTATATCCCTACTTACTTCCTCCCATTGGTCCCAGCGCAGCTGATCTCTATACATTTGAATCCTAATCGTCCATGATCCTGTGCGCTAGGATCCTCCCTAACTACTGGGTGACTTCCATAGCAACCCCACTTGTGGCTCATCACTGACGGCTCCCACTGACACTTCCGCCCAATCGCGACCACGTGACGGATGCGTCATCACGCATTGCGCGATACTCCCCTCTGACTTTCCCGATCACATGACTCGTCTTTCTCGTCGTTTAGTGGTTGCTGGTATATCGAGGGTCCTCCTCTCTGGTATCCATGGTAACGCGGACATTCATTAACCACGGATCCTCCTCTCCGGTTTCCACGGTTACATAATCAATCGTTTAAGTCATCCATTGAAGTTCTTATTCTGAACTAAGGCGCAATGAGCAAGCACCTTATTTGGGATTTGTTGTTAGGTCCCCAATTAACATATAACTTCTGACGTAGATGCATAAATAAGGGTTCTTATCACGTGGATTAATCTCTTATTGGACCTAGAGATGAGCGGGTTCGGTTTCTCTGAATCCGAACCCGCCAGAACTTCATGTTTTTTTTCACGGGTCCGAGCGACTCGGATCTTCCCGCCTTGCTCGGTTAACCCGAGCGCGCCCGAACGTCATCATGACGCTGTCGGATTCTCGCGAGGCTCGGAT
Source organism: Pseudophryne corroboree (assembly GCF_028390025.1). Taxonomy (NCBI): domain Eukaryota; kingdom Metazoa; phylum Chordata; class Amphibia; order Anura; family Myobatrachidae; genus Pseudophryne; species Pseudophryne corroboree. The sequence continues at coordinate 310,817,995 of NC_086448.1, read as the reverse complement.
TCTATCGCGAGACTCGGATTCTATATAAGGAGCCGCGCGTCGCCGCCATTTTCACACGTGCATTGAGATTGATAGGGAGAGGACGTGGCTGGCGTCCTCTCCATTTAGATTATAAGAGACTGAGAGAGATTCACTGGAGCTGACTAGGAGGAGTACTGTTACTGTAGAAGTGTAGAGACTGAGTGGAGAGAGTTTACTAGTGAGGACAGTGCAGTTTACTTTATAATCCGTTCTCTGCCTGAAAAAAGCGATACACAGCACACAGTGACTCAGTCACATACCATATCTGTGTGCACTGCTCAGGCTCAGGCCAGTGTGCTGCATCATCTATTATCTATATATAATATTATATATATCTGTCTGACTGCTCAGCTCACACAGCTTATAATTGTGGGGGAGACTGGGGAGCACTACTGCAGTGCCAGTTATAGGTTATAGCAGGAGCCAGGAGTACATAATATATTATATAGTGAGTGACCACCAGACACACAGTGCAGTTTATTTAATATATCCGTTCTCTGCCTGAAAAAAGCGATACACACAGTGACTCAGTCAGTCACATACCATATCTGTGTGCACTGCTCAGGCTCAGGCCAGTGTGCTGCATCATCTATATATATTATATATCTGTCTGACTGCTCAGCTCACACAGCTTATAATTGTGGGGGAGACTGGGGAGCACTACTGCAGTGCCAGTTATAGGTTATAGCAGGAGCCAGGAGTACATAATATTATATTAAAATTAAACAGTGCACACTTTTGCTGCAGGAGTGCCACTGCCAGTGTGACTAGTGACCAGTGACCTGACCACCAGTATATATAATATTAGTAGTATACTATCTCTTTATCAACCAGTCTATATTAGCAGCAGACACAGCACAGTGCGGTAGTTCACGGCTGTGGCTACCTCTGTGTCGGCACTCGGCAGCCCGTCCATAATTGTATATACCACCTAACCGTGGTTTTTTTTCTTTCTTTATACATACATACTAGTTACGAGTATACTATCTCTTTATCAACCAGTCTATATATTAGCAGCAGACACAGTACAGTGCGGTAGTTCACGGCTGTGGCTACCTCTGTGTCGGCACTCGGCAGCCCGTCCATAATTGTATATACCACCTAACCGTGGTTTTTTTTTCTTTCTTTATACATACATACTAGTTACGAGTATACTATCTCTTTATCAACCAGTCTATATATTAGAAGCAGACACAGTACAGTGCGGTAGTTCACGGCTGTGGTTACCTCTGTGTCGGCACTCGGCAGCCCGTCCATAATTGTATATACCACCTAACCGTGGTTTTTTTTTCTTTCTTTATACATACATACTAGTTACGAGTATACTATCTCTTTATCAACCAGTCTATATATTAGCAGCAGACACAGTACAGTGCGGTAGTTCACGGCTGTGGCTACCTCTGTGTCGGCACTCGGCAGCCCGTCCATAATTGTATATACCACCTAACCGTGGTTTTTTTTTCTTTCTTTATACATACATACTAGTTACGAGTATACTATCTCTTTATCAACCAGTCTATATATTAGCAGCAGACACAGTACAGTGCGGTAGTTCACGGCTGTGGCTACCTCTGTGTCGGCACTCGGCAGCCCGTCCATAATTGTATATACCACCTAACCGTGGTTTTTTTTTCTTTCTTTATACATACATACTAGTTACGAGTATACTATCTCTTTATCAACCAGTCTATATATTAGCAGCAGACACAGTACAGTGCGGTAGTTCACGGCTGTGGCTACCTCTGTGTCGGCACTCGGCAGCCCGTCCATAATTGTATATACCACCTAACCGTGGTTTTTTTTTCTTTCTTTATACATACATACTAGTTACGAGTATACTATCTCTTTATCAACAAGTCTATATATTAGCAGCAGACACAGTACAGTGCGGTAGTTCACGGCTGTGGCTACCTCTGTGTCGGCACTCGGCAGCCCGTCCATAATTGTATACTAGTATCCAATCCATCCATCTCCATTGTTTACCTGAGGTGCCTTTTAGTTGTGCCTATTAAAATATGGAGAACAAAAATGTTGAGGTTCCAAAATTAGGGAAAGATCAAGATCCACTTCCACCTCGTGCTGAAGCTGCTGCCACTAGTCATGGCCGAGACGATGAAATGCCAGCAACGTCGTCTGCCAAGGCCGATGCCCAATGTCATAGTACAGAGCATGTCAAATCCAAAACACCAAATATCAGTAAAAAGCCTCTTTTTTTCTTTGCGTCATGTGCTGTTTGGGGAGGGTTTTTTGGAAGGGACATCCTGCGTGACACTGCAGTGCCACTCCTAGATGGGCCCGGTGTTTGTGTCGGCCACTAGGGTCGCTAATCTTACTCACACAGCTACCTCATTGCGCCTCTTTTTTTCTTTGCGTCATGTGCTGTTTGGGGAGGGTTTTTTGGAAGGGCCATCCTGCGTGACACTGCAGTGCCACTCCTAGATGGGCCCGGTGTTTGTGTCGGCCACTAGGGTCGCTAATCTTACTCACACAGCTACCTCATTGCGCCTCTTTTTTTCTTTGCGTCATGTGCTGTTTGGGGAGGGTTTTTTGGAAGGGCCATCCTGCGTGACACTGCAGTGCCACTCCTAGATGGGCCCGGTGTTTGTGTCGGCCACAAGGGTCGCTAATCTTACTCACACAGCTACCTCATTGCGCCTCTTTTTTTCTTTGCGTCATGTGCTGTTTGGGGAGGGTTTTTTGGAAGGGCCATCCTGCGTGACACTGCAGTGCCACTCCTAGATGGGCCCGGTGTTTGTGTCGGCCACTAGGGTCGCTAATCTTACTCACACAGCTACCTCATTGCGCCTCTTTTTTTCTTTGCGTCATGTGCTGTTTGGGGAGGGTTTTTTGGAAGGGACATCCTGCGTGACACTGCAGTGCCACTCCTAGATGGGCCCGGTGTTTGTGTCGGCCACTAGGGTCGCTTATCTTACTCACACAGCGACCTCGGTGCAAATTTTAGGACTAAAAATAATATTGTGAGGTGTGAGGTATTCAGAATAGACTGAAAATGAGTGTAAATTATGGTTTTTGAGGTTAATAATACTTTGGGATCAAAATGACCACCAAATTCTATGATTTAAGCTGTTTTTTAGTGTTTTTTTAAAAAAACACCCGAATCCAAAACACACCCGAATCCGACAAAAAAAATTCGGTGAGGTTTTGCCAAAACGCGTTCGAACCCAAAACACGGCCGCGGAACCGAACCCAAAACCAAAACACAAAACCCGAAAAATTTCAGGCGCTCATCTCTAATTTGGACCACATGAAAGAACCTCTAATATCCTAGTGGATCAAAGAATACAAGACATTAGAATATTACAATGGTAATACAATAACAATCCCACCTAATGGGAAAGTATATATATGAAGTGTGCATCATGCTTATGTTAAGACACAATGGTGATAGAAAAGTAGAAAAGTAAAGGGACCTATGGAGAACTACAGAAACCATTTGACCTCAAAATCTGAATTGAGGCCCTTTGGCTGCAAAGTCCCTAGCTCGTAGATGGCTTTCATTTCTGCCTTTGCTAGTTGGTTTGGCAGATCTCGCCTCCTCCAGTGACCCTTTACCCACTGTAAGCCTATAAAGCGCCTAATTGCAGTTGTGGAGCAGCCATGTTGCTTCCTAAAATGGTCTGAGAGTGCATGCGTCTCCCGGCCTTTTCTGATGTTTATTAAATGCTCTCCCACCCGTATTTTAAGGGCTCTAGATGTCCTCCCGATGTAAAACAGGCCGCAATCGCACTCTATGGCATACACCACATTTCTAGTATTACATGTGATGAATTCTCTGATGTTAGATTTTTTGCCATTGATTGTAACTTCACTAGTCTTGCTTTGATTCTCCATTTTAATTTCTCTACATCCTATACAATTCATGCATCTATAAAACCCCTTTGATTTTACTCCACCTTGTGGTACTGGTGGTAATGCACTTCGTATAAGGGTATTTCCTAAGTTGGGGGCCCTCCTATATATACATTTAGGTTTTGCGGGGAGTTGTTGTCCTAAAATGGGATCTTTCTGTAGTGTTGTGGACACCCACGAGTGGGAATAATCCTTGTTGGTTGGCATGCCGACCATCGGGATAGTGAGCTGGTGGGATGTAGGTGGAGGTGTTGTGACCGGCGGTCTCCTGACAGCCGGTCAAATAACTACATCCTGTATAAAAATGACAGGAACTTCCCAGTAATGGCTTTATACCAGAAGCTGAAACATTGCATTTCTTAGTAAAATAAATAAATTCTTACAGCACTGGACAAATGTCTTTAACCACTAAGCTGGCTAATATTGTTTCCAAAAATGCCCAGAAATTTACTTTTTAATGACTGAATTAGGTTAAGTACACTGATTTAAAATATATACAATATGATTTATATTTAAAAAAAAAAGTAAACTGTTTCTTTTAAAAAACAAAAATCAGAATCATACTGTAGGTAAACGAAGCGATATTTGGAACATCGTGACCATAGATGGTTGGAACATCGCAACTTCACTTTTTCAGCGTCTGCTTCTCTCTGCAGCCTGCAGGGGTAAGAGGTTGCTTTTTCTAATTTCCCCAGTGGCTGCTAATGTCTGCAGTTTTCCGTGAGCACAGCGTGCACTGGGTGGAAAGAACCTGGGAGTAGGGGGACTGGAGGCCCCCCTGAGAGTGGCAACTGTCTGCAGCTGCACAATGGGCTTTCTGACAGATCGCATTACATGCGACCATTTCAGAGAAAGCCCAGCCTGGTGTGGTCACATCTGATGTGACCATGCCAAGCAAGTGGTTAAAGTTTGGAGAGAGCAATATTGTATGTTAAAAAAACAAAAACGTTGGGACACACAGAAACTATGAACAAAATTGTTAGTAGGTGAGTATAACCAGAACATGCAATCCAACATGTGCCAGCAGGGCAATCACAGTAAACTACAGAGTTGTCCTCATACACTATTGCAGCAGTCATGTCAAACATCCCTTCTCGGCGTGCCAGATCCTGTGTAATTTGGCTTGCACTAAGCATCTTTTTATCTCAAATTTGTGAACTAGTAGCAATGTGATGCCATAAAATCACTTCACAAGACTGCACTGATTAATTTGCTGTGCATCACTTGCATATCTGTGTGACTGAATCTGTATAGGAAGTTCTATGATGCAGCTGCTGTGGCTTTTTTCATGCCACGTTCGTTGTGCTTCATATTCAGAGTCAGACACATACATTTATAGAAGTGTGGCATATCAAATTAATTATTGCAGTCCCATGAAGCGGTTTTGTCACATTGCATTACGAATAAGACACACATTTCAGCGGAAAAGTTACTACAGCGTTCGGGACAGCTCACTGGCATCAGTCATCTTGCATTGCATGACATATTGAGGCTAGGGGGTAAATTTACTAAGAGATTTTTTATGTTACATTCGATTTTGAGGTGATTTTGTGGTAAGCTGGAAAATGGTGTGTGTGTCCCTTTAAAGTTCCACTTACAGGTCTGCAGCAGCAAAGGGGAAGTGCTGGCATAGCAGTAGTTTAGTGTGGACCCTGGTCTGATCACATGGTCTTGATGCTGATGGCTGATTGGACAAGACAGGCTGGGAGAAGAAGAGCCTTTTAGGGAGGAGGAAGAAGAAAAAGAAAAAGAAAGAAGAAGGAAGAAGAAGGAAGAAGAAGGAAGAAGAAGGAAGAAGAAAGAAGGAAGAAGGAAGGAAGAAGGAAGAAGGAAGAAGGAAGAAGGAAGAAGAAGAAGAAGAAGAAGAAGAAGAAGAAGAAGAAGAAGAAGAAGAAGAAGAAGAAGAAGTTGTTGGCTGGAGTGACCGGAGGTGCTGAGCAAAGAGCAGAGTGGGAGCAGATAACAGATGCCTACCGCAGAGTAACACTGGTCAGTGAGAGCAGCACTGCAGAGTGGAAGCAGCGGGGTGCTGCCGGGAAGCCATGTACCGGGTGAGTGAGTGTGAGATGTCGCAGGTGGAGTCCTAGTGAAAGGCACAGATGCTGCGGCCATCATGTTACACTGAGGAACTGTTGTAGCTGGTACAGCAAGTGAATACCTCCGCTATAAGGGTCTAAATGAGTACATTTAGACTGATTGACTTAAATAACTAGCAGATCTGATACCCAGCCCAAGTATCAATTGTTACCCGCTATGCATTGTTAAGAGTATGTGGACAGCATAGTGCCATTTTCACAAGCTACTCCCTGATAAAGGGCCAGTACAGACAACCATCTCCCCTGTGCTAACATTGTTGAAACATTAAGGACCGAGTTATTGTGCAAGTGCGAGTCAGATATTTAATCTGGAAAGGACTGAGTTATTTCAGCAAGTGAAAGTAAATTCCTTTAATTGAAAGAGACTGAGTTTGTTTAACTAAGGGACCCTCATTGTCAAGTGAGTTATATTTGTCAAGAGACACTTCCCTCCGTTCGCTAACTACACCCTCTTTGAATAGAACTGAGATACATTGCCATTATTTGCAGCCCAGGATTCTTTATGTATTAGTGTGCCACTTCCCCCATTGCAACGCTGTGGCATTACAGAATTCTACAGAGTTCCAGCGTTATTTACCAGTGAAGAGCATTATACCTTGACTAGGGAAAGCTAGAAATGTAGTAATTGTTATTGTTAAATGTGTTTTTCATCACTCTCCTCATTACCTCATTATAGATTGTAATTGTGATTCTAATCGCCCAATATCTGTGGTTCAATTATGTGTTGCATTTTTGAATGATCCATTGTGATGTGAACTGTAGCCAGTTGTCTTCTCTTTATTCTTCTTTGATGCCCAATTCATCTTGTGATTATCTAAATTTGATGCCAATTAACCATTCATCTTCAATCCAGAGTTCATTGGTGCTCAATAAAAAGACATCATGTTGGAATTGCTGACTTACTCCTGTTTCGTATTAGTCTATCCTACCTTTCTGAACATGGTACTATGGAACAAGGTATGGGGAGGAACATTTCAGGGTGAAGGTCCATCACATAACCACACAAACTTTTGATGCCTCTCTCAACAACTCAGACATACCCGCAAACCAGAAATGCTACAATTTGGTGGTGATTTTGACACACAGGTATTTACTCGACTTCACACACAAATAGAACCTCAAATAGACCATCAACACTTATACATCAATAGGAAAAGCTAATTTACTAAGAGTCAATTTGAAAACAGAACCTTAATAGAAACGAAAATTAACCAAAATTCACCATTTTCAAAAGAACCATTAGAAACAGTTCTATTTGTTTTAAAATCATGTGGAATTGTCTGAGATCTCAATTAGTGATGTGCACCGGAAATTTTTCGGGTTTTGTGTTTTGGTTTTGGGTTCGGTTCCGCGGCCGTGTTTTGGATTCGGACGCGTTTTGGCAAAACCTCACCGAAAATTTTTTGTCGGATTCGGGTGTGTTTTGGATTCGGGTGTTTTTTTTTCAAAAAACCCTAAAAAACAGCTTAAATCATAGAATTTGGGGGTCATTTTGATCCCATAGTATTATTAACCTCAATAACCATAATTTCCACTCATTTCCAGTCTATTCTGAACACCTCACACCTCACAATATTATTTTTAGTCCTAAAATTTGCACCGAGGTCGCTGGATGGCTAAACTAAGCGACACAAGTGGCCGACACAAACACCTTGCCCATCTTGGAATGGCACTGCAGTGTCAGGCAGGATGGCCCTTCAAAAAAATTGTCCCCAAACAGCACATGATGCAAAGAAAAAAGGAGGCGCACCAAGGTCGCTGTGTGACTTAGCTAAGCGACACAAGTGGCCGACACAAACACCTGGCCCATCTAGGAGTGGCACTGCAGTATCAGGCAGGATGGCACTTCAAAAAAATAGTCCCCAAACAGCACATGATGCAAAGAAAAAAAGAGGCGCAACAAGGTCGCTGTGTGACTTAGCTAAGCGACACAAGTGGCCGACACAAACACCTGGCCCATCTAGGAGTGGCACTGCAGTGTCAGGCAGGATGGCCCTTCAAAAAAATTGTCCCCAAACAGCACATGATGCAAAGAAAAAAAGAGGCGCAGCAAGGTGGCTGTTTGACTAAGCTAAGCGACACAAGTGGCCGACACAAACACCTGGCCCATCTAGGAGTGGCACTGCAGTGTCAATCAAGACAGGATGGCACTTCCAAAAAATTGTCCCCAAACAGCACATGATGCAAAGAAAAAAAGAGGTGCACCAAGGTGGCTGTTTGACTAAGCTAAGCGACACAAGTGGCCGATACAAACACCTGGCCCATCTAGGAGTGGCACTGCAGTGTCAATCAAGACAGGATGGCACTTCCAAAAAATTGTCCCCAAACAGCACATGATGCAAAGAAAAATGAAAGAAAAAAGAGGTGCAAGATGGAATTGTCCTTGGGCCCTCCCACCCACCCTTATGTTGTATAAACAGGACATGCACACTTTAACGAACCCATCATTTCAGCGACAGGGTCTGCCACATGACTGTGACTGAAATGACTGGTTGGTTTGGGCCCCCACCAAAAAAGAAGCAATCAATCTCTCCTTGCACAAACTGGCTCTACAGAGGCAAGATGTCCACCTCATCATCATCCTCCGATTCCTCACCCCTTTCACTGTGTACATCCCCCTCCTCACAGATTATTAATTCGTCCCCACTGGAATCCACCATCTCAGGTCCCCGTGTACTTTCTGGAGGCAATTGCTGCTGGTGAATGTCTCCATGGAGGAATTGATTATAATTCATTTTGATGAACATCATCTTCTTGACATTTTCTGGAAGTAACCTCGTACGCCGATTGCTGACAAGGTGAGCGGCTGCACTAAACACTCTTTCGGAGTACACACTGGAGGGAGGGCAACTTAGGTAGAATAAAGCCAGTTTGTGCAAGGGCCTCCAAATTGCCTCTTTTTCCTGCCAGTATACGTACGGACTGTCTGACGTGCCTACTTGGATGCGGTCACTCATATAATCCTCCACCATTCTTTCCATGGTGAGAGAATCATATGCAGTGACAGTAGACGACATGTCAGTAATCATTGGCAGGTCCTTCAGTCCGGACCAGATGTCAGCAGTGGCACTCGCTCCAGACTGCCCTGCATCACCGCCAGCGGGTGGGCTATGAATTCTTTTCCTCGCACCCCCAGTTGCGGGAGAATGTGAAGGAGGAGATGTTGACGGGTCACGTTCCGCTTGACTTGACAATTTTCTCACCAGCAGGTCTTTGAACCCCTGCAGACTTGTGTCTGCCGGAAAGAGAGATCCAACGTAGGTTTTAAATCTAGGATCGAGCACGGTGGCCAAAATGTAGTGCTCTGATTTCAACAGATTGACCACCCGTGAATCCTGGTTAAGCAAATTAAGGGCTCCATTCACAAGTCCCACATGCCTAGCGGAATCGCTCTGTTTTAGCTCCTCCTTCAATGTCTCCAGCTTCTTCTGCAAAAGCCTGATGAGGGGAATGACCTGACTCAGGCTGGCAGTGTCTGAACTGACTTCACGTGTGGCAAGTTCAAAGGGTTGCAGAACCTTGCACAACGTTGAAATCATTCTCCACTGTGCTTGAGTCAGGTGCATTCCCCCTCCTTTGCCTATATCGTGGGCAGATGTATAGGCTTGAATGGCCTTTTGCTGCTCCTCCATCCTCTGAAGCATATAGAGGGTTGAATTCCACCTCGTTACCACCTCTTGCTTCAGATGATGGCAGGGTAGGTTCAGGAATGTTTGGTGGTGCTCCAGTCTTCTGTACGCGGTGCCTGAATGCCGAAAGTGGCCCGCAATTATTCGGGCCACCGACAGCATCTCTTGCACGCCCCTGTCGTTTTTTAAATAATTCTGCACCACCAAATTCAATGTATGTGCAAAACATGGGACGTGCTGGAAATTGCCCAGATGTAATGCACGCACAATATTGCTGGCGTTGTCCGATGTCACAAATCCCCAGGAGAGTCCAATTGGGGTAAGCCATTCTGCGATGATCTTCCTCAGTTGCCATAAGAGGTTGTCAGCTGTGTGCCTATTCTGGAAAGCGGTGATACAAAGCGTAGCCTGCCTAGGAACGAGTTGGCGTTTGCGAGATGCTGCTACTGGTGCCGCCGCTGCTGTTCTTGCTACGGGAGGCAATACATCTACCCAGTGGGCTGTCACAGTCATATAGTCCTGAGTCTGCCCTGCTCCACTTGTCCACATGTCCGTGGTTAAGTGGACATTGGGTACAACTGCATTTTTTAGGACACTGGTGAGTCTTTTTCTGAGGTCTGTGTACATTTTCGGTATCGCCTGCATAGAGAAATGGAACCTAGATGGTATTTGGTACCGGGGACACAGTACCTCAATCAAGTCTTTAGTTGCCTCTGAATTAACGATGGATACCGGAACCACGTTTCTCACCGCCCAGGCTGCCAAGGCCTGAGTTATCTGCTTTGCAGCAGGATGACTGCTGTGATATTTCATCTTCCTCGCAAAGGACTGTTGGACAGTCAGTTGCTTACTGGAAGTAGTACAAGTGGTCTTCCGACTTCCCCTCTTGGATGACGATCGACTCCCAGCAGCAACAACAGCAGCGCCAGCAGCAGTAGGCGTTACACTCAAGGATGCATCGGAGGAATCCCAGGCAGGAGAGGACTCGTCAGACTTGACAGTGACATGGCCTGCAGGACTATTGGCTTTCCTGGGTAAGGAGGAAATTGACACTGAGGGAGTTGGTGGTGTGGTTTGCAGGAGCTTGGTTACAAGAGGAAGGGATTTAGTGGTCAGTGGACTGCTTCCGCTGTCACCCAAAGTTTTTGAACTTGTCACTGACTTATGATGAATGCGCTGCAGGTGACGTATAAGGGAGGATGTTCCGAGGTGGTTAACGTCCTTACCCCTACTTATTACAGCTTGACAAAGGCAACACACGGCTTGACACCTGTTGTCCGCATTTGTGTTGAAATAATTCCACACCGAAGAGCTGGCATGTCAATGGCCATATTCCTCCCACGGACAGCAGGTGTCTCCCCGGGTGCCTGACTTAAACAAACCACCTCACCATCAGAATCCTCCTTGTCAATTTCCTCCCCAGCGCCAGCAACACCCATATCCTCATCCTGGTGTACTTCAACAGTGACATCTTCAATTTGACTATCAGGAACTGGACTGCGGGTGCTCCTTCCAGCACTTGCAGGGGGCGTGCAAATGGTGGAAGGCGCAAGCTCTTCCCGTCCAGTGTCGGGAAGGTCAGGCATCGCAACCGACACAATTGGACTCTCCTTGGGGATTTGTGATTTAGAAGAACGCACAGTTCTTTGCTGTGCTTTTGCCAGCTTAAGTCTTTTCTTTTTTCTAGCGAGAGGATGAGTGCTTCCATCCTCATGTGAAGCTGAACCACTAGCCATGAACATAGGCCAGGGCCTCAGCCGTTCCTTGCCACTCCGTGTCGTAAATGGCATATTGGCAAGTTTACGCTTCTCCTCAGACACTTTTATTTTGATTTTTGGGTCATTTTACTGAACTTTTGTGTTTTGGATTTTACATGCTCTCTACTATGACATTGGGCATCGGCCTTGGCAGACGACGTTGATGGCATTTCATCGTCTCGGCCATGACTAGTGGCAGCAGCTTCAGCACGAGGTGGAAGTGGATCTTGATCTTTCCCTTTAACCTCCACATTTTTGTTCTCCATTTTTTAATGTGTGGAATTATATGCCAGTATCAATAGCAATGGCCTACTACTATATTTACAGCGCAAAACTAAAATGCACCACAGGTATAGAATGTAGATGGATAATAGTATACTTAATGGATGACGAGTGACGACACAGAGGTAGGTACAGCAGTGTCCTACCGTACTGCTATATATAGTATACTGGTGGACACTGTGTCAGCAAACTGCAAAACTAAAATGCACCACAGGTATAGAATGTAGATGGATAATAGTATACTTAATGGATGACGAGTGACGACACAGAGGTAGGTACAGCAGTGGCCTACCGTACTGCTATATATAGTATACTGGTGGACACTGTGTCAGCAAACTGCAAAACTAAAATGCACCACAGGTATAGAATGTAGATGGATAATAGTATACTTAATGGATGACGAGTGACGACACAGAGGTAGGTACAGCAGTGGCCTACCGTACTGCTATATATAGTATACTGGTGGACACTGTGTCAGCAAACTGCAAAACTAAAATACACCACAGGTATAGAATGTAGATGGATAACAGTATACTTAATGGATGACGAGTGACGACACAGAGGTAGGTACAGCAGTGGCCTACCGTACTGCTATATATAGTATACTGGTGGACACTGTGTCAGCAAACTGCAAAACTAAAATGCACGACAGGTATAGAATGTAGATGGATAATAGTATACTTAATGGATGACGAGTGACGACACAGAGGTAGGTACAGCAGTGGCCTACCGTACTGCTATATATAGTATACTGGTGGACACTGTGTCAGCAAACTGCAAAACTAAAATGCACCACAGGTATAGAATGTAGATGGATAGTATACTTAATGGATGACGAGTGACGACACAGAGTTAGGTACACAGCAGTGGCCTACCGTACTGCTATATATAGTATACTGGTGGACACTGTGTCAGCAAACTGCAAAACTAAAATGCACCACAGGTATAGAATGTAGATGGATAGTATACTTAATGGATGACGAGTGACGACACAGAGGTAGGTACAGCAGTGGCCTACCGTACTGCTATATATAGTATACTGGTGGACACTGTGTCAGCAAACTGCAAAACTAAAATGCACCACAGGTATAGAATGTAGATGGATAGTATACTTAATGGATGACGAGTGACGACACAGAGGTAGGTACACAGCAGTGGCCTACCGTACTGCTATATATAGTATACTGGTGGACACTGTCAGCACACTGCAAAACTAAAATGCACCACAGGTATAGAATGTAGATGGATAGTATACTTAATGGATGACAAGTGACGACACAGAGGTAGGTACAGCAGTGGCCTACCGTACTGCTATAAGTATATATATAGTATACTGGTGGACACTGTCAGCAAACTGCAAAACTGTCTAAAATGCACCACAGGTATAGAATGTAGATGGATAGTATACTTAATGGATGACGAGTGACGACACAGAGGTAGGTACAGCAGTGGCCTACCGTACTGCTATAAGTATATATATAGTATACTGGTGGACACTGTCAGCAAACTGCAAAACTGTCTAAAATGCACCACAGGTATAGAATGTAGATGGATAGTATACTTAATGGATGACGAGTGACGACACAGAGGTAGGTACAGCAGTGGCCTACCGTACTGCTATAAGTATATATATATATAGTATACTGGTGGACACTGTCAGCAAACTGCAAAACTGTCTAAAATGCACCACAGGTATAGAATGTAGATGGATAGTATACTTAATGGATGACGACACAGAGGTAGGTACAGCAGTGCACTCTGCACTGTACTCCTCCTATATAATATTAATTATACTGGTGGTCCCCAGTCCCCACAATAAAGCAGCACACTGAGTACAGATATGGAGTGTTTTTCAGGCAGACAACGTATACTGGTGGTCACTGTCAGCAAAACTCTGCACTGTACTCCTGCTATAGCTGCTCCCCAGTCCCCACAATTAAGCAGTGTGAGCACTCAGCACAGATATATTATGCAGCACACTGAGCACAGATATGGTATGGAGCGTTTTTTTCAGGCACAGAACGGATAAAAACTGGTGGTCACTTATCAGCAAAACTCTGCACTGTACTCCTAACAGCTGCTCCCCAATCCTACCCACAATTAAGCAATAAACAACCAATCAACTGTCTTCTACAATAAACGGAGAGGACGCCAGCCACGTCCTCTCCCTATCATCTCCAATGCACGAGTGAGAAAATGGCGGCGACGCGCAGCTGCTTATATAGAATCCGAATCTCGCGAGAATCCGACAGCGGGATGATGACGTTCGGGCGTACTCGGGTTAGCCGAGCAAGGCGGGAAGGTACGAACCTGCCTCGGACCCGTGTAAACAAGGTGAAGTTCGGGGGGGTTCGGTTTCCGAGAAACCGAACCCGCTCATGACTAATCTCAATATGACTGAAAAAACATGGGAGAAAAGCATGCGGGGCACTCTGGATGCATAAATCATGGCATTTCCAGGCACAGCAATGATTTAAAAAAACATGGATAGGCAAATTAGAAGAGGAATGAAAGTGTTTATGGGTAATGCAGTGCATGTGACTTGTTTTGGCCAATAGGTATGCACTTGTTTAATGAAGTCGATTTTGAGTCGTTTTTGAGTCCACCAGATTTAAAACTTCAAACAGAAATCACATCACCCTGCAATTTTAAAATGGAACGCAAATCAATTTTGTGGGGACCTTGGGTCTATTTTGGACAATTTTAAATAGAATCCAAATCGACTTTTAGTAAATATACCGTCAGGTGTACGAGGACCAGTGGCTGTTCCATATGCAGGAACCAGTGAAGCATCAGCAGCAATAGACAGGACGTTGGATCATCAGCCCGCACCCAGCCTCCATAGGCAACAAACTTCTATTGGCTAGCTAACTATTTGTCTGCCCCATATTCATATGTCATAGATATGGTGGGCAGTTAGCTAGCCAATAGAAGTTTGTTGGCTATGGAGTCAGGGGGACGTGCTGATGATCCAACGTCCTTTCTGTTGGTGCTGCTCAAGTTACCGGTGTCTTTACGCTGACAGTGAATCCCAGCCAGCGATGTTTAGCAGCATTTGAAGGGGCCGTTTGATGTGACTCCCTTATTTGAATTTTTGACTGTGCTTCAGCCCCACATCTGGAACCACCCCTGAGGATGACACATCGGAGGTAATGTCTAAAGTGTAGTGGCAATGCATGATATATTTGCCAAACTGTGCCCTACATGTAGTAGCAATTTCTGAAACATTTGCCCAACATTGCTCAATATGTGCCTGTAACACACAGAAAATGTACCTAACTCTGCTTCTGTAGTGCCCCGAAACTCTGCCAACTTCTTGCGCAGTGGTCAGTACATATTATCAATATCTATTCATTCTCTTACCATTTACTTTTTTTTTAAATGAGGGAGAGAATGATTCTGTTTACTGTGGGTTTGATAGGAATGGTCAACAATGTGGAGAACAAATGACAGCTTGCTAACAACACAAGTTTCAGGGAAGAAATCAAGAAAGGATAGGGCTGGCTTAACAGGATTTAATTTTGAGGATATGTGGGTTTTTTTTTTGTTTCTACACATTATAAAACAAATATCCATTTCAAAGCATGTTTTTGCACTTTATTTCCTCTAACAATAACCAGATGGCAATGACAAATAAGAATATACTTGTGCCATGTATAGCACGATAGACAGTAAGTTGATTATGTAAATGCTTAGCATACTCTGCACATACAGTTTTGCATCCATCTAATTCAATTCAGTGGGGAGAATAACAGCCACATGGCAAAGATAAGGTCCATGCCGGAATCCCAATCATAAGTATGCTGGGGTGGCTTAGGGTTAGGCTATGGGGAGGGAGGGTTAGAGGTAGGCTGCAGGGGTAGGCGTAGGATCAGGTCGCGGGAAGGGAGGGTTAGCTGGTAGGGTGTTACGGTTAGACTATTTACCAGGTGTCAGGATACTGCGCGTTGGGATGGCGCTGTTAGTAGTCTGACCACCGGCATCCCAAGCACCGGGATCTCGATACCATCCCATGCAAGATGTACATCAAATAAACAATATAGATCTATTTTATCTCGTACTAGTCAATTGATATGTATCTTTTTCCTGACAGCAATAAATATGTTAAATTGTTCATACTGTTCTCATGGAGGTTTTAAGTGATAATGTTTTCATAATTTCTATGAATACATATGAAATTATTTTTGCTGACTGTTCATGTATGTGAATTGTTGATGACAATAAAGTTTGTATGTACTACATATTGATAGTTAGATAAATATGCATATAAACATCCAGCAAAGTCTAAATCCAATCTGCTCAACTGGATGCCACATTGGTGTGCCCACTTAGATACCTCAAAGGTTTGCCAAGCAGGATGTCCCAATGGTGTTTCTGGAATCATCTTCTAAAACCTCAGAATCCTTCTGTTCTAATGTCTGTCAGAGTCCCTCCAATGCAGGTGGAAAGAAACTTTTGGTGCACTGGGAGCTTTCGCCTTCTACAGTCACTTTAAGTTATATGAGCTGGATGTAGTGAGTTGTTAGTCAAACCCTTATGGTGACCAACTGGTAGGTTTGTTACAGATCTCTCTCTCTCTCTATTTTTGCAAGATATGCCTTCGTCTGCCCACCCAGTTGGCAGATTTATGTCTAAAAGTGCTGTATGTGTGGGTTAAAGTGCTGTATGTGAGGTAAATGTTGTTGAATCTAGTCGTAACTCCATACTGAGAGAAACAAATGTAAAATATATAGTTATAGATGGCAATTTTTTGGTATTTACACCTCAGAGGATTATATACTGTATATATATATATATATATATATATATATATAGAAAGAAAGAGAGAGAGAGAGAGAGAAAATGGAGTGCAAGAGAGCGCCTACTAGTGTTTAACATAAAATCATTTTTGTGTAACAATTCACCCTGTGAGGCGTGAAAAATTAGAGAGGTTTTTAAAAAAGAAATAACTTAGCTCTTTTAAAAATATTCAGTTCGATGACACTTTGGAGCATGTAAAATTAAAAAAAAAACATGGTGCGTACTGTCTCTTAAATATTTACAATAAGCTCTTAATTAGGAACCTAGCTGGTCCCAAGAATCATGAGAGAGCATATTTATATAAAAAGGTAAACAAATTTAATACATGGTCCTGAAGCAAATGCAGGTAACAAACGTACAAGATAAAAACATAAAAACGGCTTATCTGTCCACTATGGGAAGTGAAGGGTGAGCCGCAAGTCCCTGTCCCAATGCGTTTCGTCCTAGTGCAGAGGACTTCATCAAGGGGAAGTGAAGGTTCTGGAGTTGCCATCTCAGTCTCCTGAACTCAATATCATTGAGCCACTCTGGGGAGATCTCAAACGTGCAGTTCATGCAAGACAGCCCAAGAATTTACAGGAACTGGAGCCTTTTTGCCAAGAAGAATGGGCAGCTTTACCATCTGAGAAAATAAAGAGCCTCATCCACAACTACCACAAAAGACTTCAAGCTGTCATTGATGTTAAAGGGGGCAATACACGGTATTAAGAACTTGGGTATGTAAACTTTTGATCAGGGTCATTTGGGTAGTTTCTGTTGTCATTATGATTTAAAAAGAGTAAACACAGTTGTTTGACAATAAATGGCTTCACCCAACCACTAACCATGAGTGAAAGAAAAGTTTGTGAGTTATCATTCATATTCTCTGACAAATGGCCAGAAAAATAAAAAATTCTGCTAGGGTATGTAAACGTATGAGCACAACTGTATGTATATATATATATATAGTTGCATCTGTAACTTATTCTAATGACACTACGATGCCCTTCCCTGGTGTACATCTGGGCATTCAAATATGCAAGGACTGAGAAACCCACTTTTATGGCAGTATTCAATTCTTTCTGCCCCCTTCCACACCCATTCTGTTTCTGCTGATGGGCGTGGTATAATCATTTCAGCTCGTTACCCCCAGGGTTTACGCAGCTAAACCTGATTACTATGGGCGCGATATGCGCGATAACTTGGATCACTCTAGGAAAGAGATTGGGCGTGATATATCATTTAAATACAGCAGTTATATGCAACCACTTTCAGCAATATGGTCACACTACGTTACATCTGTGTCTCATTAGCCAACCCCCTGTAAACACACAGGAATGCCCAATGCATTTCTAATACAATTCTAGGTACCTGTGACTGACTGTGTACTGCAACTCTGTCCGAACACCATCATGGTGCATGCATGCGTGGTGCAACTCAGATACAAGCGCAGATGAAAAACATTGCACAAGAAAAAAATAAAACACATCCCCCCATAGAAAACAATAAAACAAATTGGCCCCCACAGGGAAAACATAGATGTATAATATATCTTTTGGTATTACAATTTCTTTAAAATTGCCACTGCTGTTTGAAAGGCCCAGTGACACCAAGAGGTTTTATAATTATTGGCTGTAACATCTACATATTCTTTTATTTATTAATATTTATGTAGCACAAGCATATTCTATTGCACTTTCTTTCAAAGTTGGGCAGGGGCAGATTGAGAACTGAAAGATGCCCTGGAAATATTTGTTGAAGTAGCCTCACATGGGCAGCACCAGATGTACCATGGTGGCAGCACCACCCCTCGCATGTCAACAAACAAAACAGGCCCTGCATGCACATCGGCCCACCGTTGGTCATCACTGTGAACAAACCGCCCCTGGTGAGTGCCGAATTGTATATGTTCCTTAATATCCTAACTAAAGATCTTATTATCTAACAAGCTAAAATGCCCAGAATACTTATGAAAGAAGTACTGTAGCTTTTCCTGAAGGGTTACCCAGGTTGTGTATATGATCTTTGTGTGCATAAGCTGGAGCCCTTACTACACTGTGTGATGCAGTGCTCATATGTACAAATGTCAAAAGTAAAAGTTCCTCCCATGCAATTGTAGCTTGCATAATATGAATAAAAAATGGGTTTATTGCACCAGAGCAGAAATCTGCAGAGGTACAGACTCTCATCCAAAAGGTGCTGTGGCACCACAGTTCTCAGCAAAACTCCAGTTTCTTGTAGCTTCTCTCACAAGGACTGATATCAGCTTAGCACTGGAAACTGGCTGCTGACTCTGGGAGAGCTGTGCTGTTTGCTTCACTCTGGATGGCTATAAATCAGTCCGTACAGGTCATAGGGAAACACTATCTCCACCCTGGTGTCTCATTATCAGGCTGCTGAACAGCTGTTATGTGGCTATGTTTCTCTGCTCTTTGCAGTGGGTCTTATTTACAGCTGGGATGTTGTCTCTCAGCTCTCCAGCAATGGCCTCCTACAACACTGTACTCACCCTCCTGCACCAGCCAATCTCTTTTGCTCCACTCCTCCAGAGCTTCTCTCTCAAAAAGCATGCTACAAGGCAAGACTCCACCTTTTGTTTTTCAAGAGCTTTTGTGCTCTTCCTAACTAGAGCAGATAGGGGTAGGTAGAGGATATTAAGTAGAGCAGATCAGGGCAGGTAGAGGGTGTTAGCTAGAACAGATCAGGGCAAATAGAGGATAACAGCTAGAGCAGATCAGGTCAGGTAGAGGATGGCAGCTAGAGCAGATAAGGGCCCTCATGCCGAGTTGATCGCTTGCTAGCTGCTTTTAGCAGCAGTGCAAATGCTAGGCCGCCACCCTCTGGGAGTGCATCTTAGCTTAGCAGAAGTGCGACTGAAAGGATCGCAGAACTTCTCCAAAAAAAGATTGTGCATTTTCTGAGCAGCTCGAAACTTACTCCTAGCTAGCGATGACTTCAGACTGTTCAGTTCCTGTTTTGACATCACAAACACGCCCTGTGTTCGGCCAGCCACTCCCCCGTTTCCCCAACCACTCCTGCGTTTTTATCTGGCACGCCTGCGTTTTTACACACACTCCCCGAAAATGCTCAGTTTCCACCCAGAAACACCCACTTCCTATCAACCACTCACCGATCAGCAGTGCGATTGAAAAGCGTCGCTAGACCTTGTGTGAAACTGCACAGTTTTGTGTGAAAGTACGACGCGCATGCGCAGAAGTGCCGCTTTTTCAACTAATGGCCGCACTGCAAACAAAAGCAGCTAGCGATCAACTCGGAATGAGGGCCAAGGGCAGGTAGAAGATGTTAACTAGAGCAGATCAGGGCAGTTAGAGGATGTTAGCTAGAGCAGATCAGGGCAGGTAGAGAATAGCAGCTAGAGCAGATCAGGGCAGGTAGAGGATGGCAGCTAGAGCAGATAAGGGCAGGTAGAAGATGTTAACTAGAGCTGATCAGGGCAGGTAGAGGATGTTAACTAGAGCATATCAGGGTAGGTAGAGGATGTTAATTAGAGCAGATCATTGCCGGTAGAGGATGTTAACTAGAGCAGATCAGAGCAGGTAGAGGATGTTAGCTACAGCAGATCAGGGCAGGTAGAGGATGGCAGCTAGAGCAGATCAGGTCATGTAGAGGACGGCAGCTATAGCAAATCAGGTCAGGTAGAGGATGGCAGCAAGAGCAGATCTGGGCAGGTAGAGGATGTTGGCTAATAGTTGCATTTTCAGTACCTGGTACTGTGAATGAGCACAAAAACAAAATTACATTCTAAGGGCCTCATTTAAAAATGGTAAAGCTAGTGCTTCACAGACATTTTCCTGAACACAGGCAGAGGCATTCGGGGGAAGGAATGGGGTATGGCCCCTGTTTTTCAGGACTGCCGAGGCCAAGGACTGAAGTTTACTCAGTTGGCAGTCTGTGGGGACCATCGGTCGTGGTGTTGATCCCAGACTGCAACATGGTTGCAGCGCTGGGTTCGCAAATGCAAATGTTACACACCTCCTACTGCATTTGCTTTGCTAAGGATCACATTTGCAAAGCTGCCTGCAAGCAGCTTTACAAATGCGATCCATGCTGAATTAGACACCAAGTTGAGTGGTTAAACAAAGTATTTTCATAAAGTGGTTTAAAAATAGGATTCAAATAAATGTAGTGACCGGGAACCCCAATTAGTGCACTGTGTCGGCACAGGTTACTATTCCAAATCGTAGTCCACGTGGAACGTAAAGTATGAATAAGTTCCAAAAAATAAAAAAATTGTGAAAAACTTGTGTTGACATTTTCCCATGTCGACATAGTACATGCCAACCTAGTGACCATATCGACCTATAGACCATGTTGACCTAATGTATGTCGACATAATGACTGTCGACCTAAGTGTAGTCGACCTAGAGACCAGATACCATAATGAATATGATGCCATTACCACTATCTAGCTACTTCTAACTGGATGTTTGTATATTCAAGAAAAACAGAGTTGAGGCTGCGCTGTATTTGATGAATGTAACGACACTGATAGTGTATCTAGTAAAAACACATTTTATTCCTAAAACAATAGTATGTACTTCAGTTTAAAAATGAATTCATCATAAAAAATGCATGCATATCAAGAATAAATGATTATTGACATAGGCGTGCGCAGCACATTTTATTAGGGTGTGCACAACTGGAGTGGCGTGCCTAGCACCGCCTACTGGGCATGCCTAGCACCATATATTAGCAAGATGAGGTGGACAAGTATATAACCTGCATATGGATTACAGGACCTGTGAGCGCTGCAGCCTTTCACTGATACACATAAATATAAAAAACTGTAGGTCTGCTTATGCTGTGATCTATCACCAATGGAAGGGCTTTTCTCTACTACGGAGTTGTCCCCCTTACTCAGCCACACAGCATTTTCCACTAAGCTCTCCTTTTTCTGCTTGGGTGTATCTTTTCTTGCATGTGCTTTTTTTTTCAATCCTTCATTCCCTTTTCTGTTCTCTACTGTACCTTTTCCAGTTTTTTATTTGCTTGACTCCCCTCACCCCATAACTGTTCTTTCCCCCACCCTTAGTCATTTCTACTTTTCTCTTTAGTCATCCATCTTCTGCCACAGCTAATTCCCTGCGCTGTCCTCCATTACTGTCTCTCTTCTCCCCTCATCTGATTTTATATCTCCTGCTGCCAGCTAACTGCACAGCAGCAGCTATGATTGGCCCAAACAGCGGTGGTTAATTCCTGTTCCTACATAAACCAGTGTGCTTATGTAGAAAGTAGATAGAAACATAGAAATAAAGAAATTGATGGCAGATAAGAACCACTTGGCCCATCTAGTCTGCCCATATAAATATTGTACAGTTCTCTTCAATAGCAAAAGTATATTCTACAGCAGTGACATGCAGTACATACATCCTACACCTGAGTATAAGATGAAATAGGTAGATACAGCAGATGTGGTCTATATATGAGTGTCTGCTGCTGAGAATATGTTATGAAACTGGGGCCAGGCAACTACTGTACCACACTACAATCAAGTGATAGCCCCACTACTATCCATTTCATTTCTGTTTCTAAAATATGTGATTTTATATGATAACACATGTACATTATATAGACAACCAAACCAGTATGGTAACAAGTGCCAAGTGCCATGCACATCAGCCTGGCACACACAGGGATAGCTATAGTGAAAGGAGCCCAGACATCTCATCACAGCCAGAACTTCTCCCTAACTGACGTGTACATGGATAGAGGATAAGGTATACACCTGACAGTGGAACAATGGTACATGTACAGTACTTACTGCATAGCACAGCCTCCTAACATAGAACAGCAAGTTTCCCAACATTGCAGCGCTGGCCTCAGTCCCTGGAGATATCGTTTATTCTGTACTCTGCTAATACCCCCTCAGCCTGCTCTCTTCACAGACCGCATCCACATTATGGCAATCATCTGACAGGCGCACTTCTTACAGTGAAGTGGCTTGAAAGTAGTGTCCAGCGGCCAGCGCTTCCTATATGATAAGCTGGAGGGGGAGTAGCTCACACTCACTGACTCTCCGGGAGTGGGTATCGGCACCCGGGGATTTCAGTATCGGCAGTCACTCAGGCTACTGCATCCATGCATAGACATGAGCCTGTGAACTGGAGCAAAGCGGGAGTGCGGGGCTGGATAATTTGAGATAGTGACTGCACTGACTGCATTTTAAATGTTGTGCCGGACCGCAAGCCAACAGGAGCTTGCGGACCATCAGTCAATCAGGAGCTCCTCCTGCTGCAGCCACTCCTGATTGGCTGACAGTCCACGAGCTCAGCTGTGAGTCTGACCGGTGGCGCAGCAGGAGGGGATGACTGTAATAGCCTGGGCAGCGATGCTGGAGGTGATCCAACCATCGCTATCAGTGTGCTGCTGTAGTAGCACTGCTACAACAGCAGCACACAGACAGCGATGATCAGATCGCAGACGTGACATACGAAGGGGTGCCGGACATTAGGGGGTGCCTGTGCGCACCAGGCACCCCCCGTGCGCACGCCTATGATTATTGATGTATACTTCATGCAAACAAATAGATGGGATTACCCAATTCGCCAGAATATGGAAATGTGAGATAATATGGAGTCCGTTCGAAGATTAGTCCCCTATATTGGTTAAGTCCAGCATTAACAAAGTCTCAGAGATAAGCAATGTCCAATGGAATGGCAAATTACCGTTAGAGGGTGATGTTCTCCAGGATCTTTTAGTGATGAGCTCCTCATGCAGTACGGTGAATGCACTTCCTTCGTGCAATTTTGCTAATTGTGTTCTCAGAGTTAAAGTTGGTAGTCTGGACAAAGTTAGGGGATGGTCCGGTCCTCCGCTGAAAAGGTTCCTGGCGAGGGTCCCTTGTACACCTGACGCGTTTCGCTGCAGTCAGCTTGCAACTTTACCTTTGATTAACTTTGTTAATGTTGGACTTAACCAATATAGGGGACTAATCTTGGAACGGACTCCATATTATCTCACATTTCCATATCCTGGCGAATTGGGTAATCCCATCTATTTGTTTGCATGAAGTATACATCAATAATCATTTATTCTTGATATGCATGCATTTTTTATGATGAATTCATTTTTAAACTGAAGTACATACTATTGTTTTAGGAATAAAATGTGTTTTTACTAGATACACTATCAGTGTCGTTACATTCATCAAATACAGCGCAACCTCAACTCTGTTTTTTTGCATTATATTCGGGAGTGACTTCCCTTTCTTTGGAGGCTGCTGCTTGGTGAAATATCCTGTACCTAAAGCGCCCGAGCACCCCTGGGTAATCTATTCTGTTTGTATATTCACCCCGTCCAGCAGGCATTTCTTCATTTATTAACATTAAGGCTATATTCTAGAAATGTGCAGTTGTCTATTTGGATTTCCTATTTGATCATATCTGTTTGGACAACTACAGGATTCCCATTAGATTTATAACAGTAAATAATGGATATCAGAGTGTTTGTATTTAAGTCCATTTCACATGGAAAATGTGACTTTTGCACTTATTAATAACAATGTGAAATCACTATTCCCTCTGACCTTTTTTACTTCTGAAGAAGTCGCTTACACTTATAGGAGGTGGGGAAATACATCAAGACTTTTATTTTTATTTTATTAATATACCAACACCAATTTTTACCACATTAGCCGGATTTCTCACAGACCTAAGAAAATATAGCTCTGTCATTGGAGATGGCTGCATGATTGGACAGGCACCAGCAGCCAAGAGACACAGATAACAACAATAGGCGGATGACAAGGTGACGGTGGTGTGACGGTGTACTGGACTGGGTGCTCACTATGGGGGTCATTCCGAGTTGATCGCTCGCTAGCAGTTTTTAGCAGCCGTGCAAACGCTAAGCTGCCGCCCTCTGGGAGTGTATCTTAGCTTAGCAGAAGTGCGAACGAAAGGATCGCAGAGCGGCTACAAAAAAATATTGTGCAGTTTCTGAGTAGTTTCAGACCTACTCAGTGCTTGCAATCACTTCAGACTGTTCAGTTCCAGATTTGAAGTCACAAACACGCCCTGCATTCGGCCAGTCACGCCTGCGTTTTTCCTGGCACGCCTGCATTTTTTCAAACACTCCCTGAAAATGGTCAGTTGACACCCAGAAACGCCCACTTCATGTCAATCACTCTGCGGTCAGCAGTGCGACTGAAAAGCTTCACTAGACCTTGTGTGAAAATACATCGGCCGTTGTGAAAGTACGTCGCGTGTGCGCACAGCGCCGCATACGCATGCGCAGACGTGCCGTTTTTTTCCCTTAATCGCAGTGCAGCAAACATTTTCAGCTATCGATCAACTCGGAATGACCCACTATATCCACCTATAAATCTATCTGGCCAGATCTTAAATTGGACAAGGCAACCTATTATTATCTCCAGTGAAAAGTATAAATGCTTGAGTAAGCAAATTGAAATAATATTGACTGCATGTACTTGTTGATTTGCTGATATACTGCTTAAAGTGATTTTGATCTGCATAAAAAGGATTTAATTGCAGTACTAAGAACTTTCTGCATTTGCTTACTACTAGCAGTAGCAACTAATCACAATAATATCATTACTGCTACTAACATTTCTGCTGATGGAGAAGAAAAGCCACTACTAATAATCTGAGAGATTGTCTCTTTTTTATAACAATATGTCAATATTTTTGGATTCATTGTGGCAGATTTAATACAGAATGATTGATAATTAAAAAGGAATTATTCCCCTTTTGTAGTAGTTTGAGCTCCCATGGTTTATCTTTCTATTCTTATTATAATATATTATTATTGTATACCGGCTGGTGTGTGTACATTGTATTTTAATATTAAATATTATTGTATATAAAAATTACCTGCTCCCAAATGCTGTTTTATTTTATCTTGTATGTATCTGTTTACCAGGGGCTGAGTATCCTTTGGAAAACAGCAGCAGGGAGGACAGGTTATTTAAACACCTAAGTGCTTCATCCTAGTTTTATTTGGTTATTACCTCTAATCTGACTTAATTTATCACACACTATCATTATATTATATTGTAACTTTCATATTAATAATTAATGCTGCAAAACAATCAAATCAATGCATCCTTTTTCTACATTTCACAAAAATGAATCTCCTGATACCATAAATATATTTAAATGTTTTATTTACTTCCTATGTGCATTTATGATCTTTTTTATTTGATTTAGTAAATCTGACCACGAACAAGCTAATCAAACTGTCTACTTTCTGTCACATATTTCATTGCCTTTGGCAGCCAGATGATATAAAACTTTATGATCCCAGAATGAATAGTGTTCCTGGTGTCTTATGACATGGAAAAGAACACATTTGGTTCCAAGATTCCTCTATAATTCCTGAGTGGAATACCCCCTGACACATGGGAAACCCACTGACTCTCAAATGTAAGGACCTATGCTATGAATACTATCCTACAGAGAAGTTCTTCTACATGTTCTATGTAAGGAATAAGCATAGAATGAATAGGAAAGAAAGGGTTACTGAACTAATAATGAATAACGTATGTCTGTTGGTGTATCTTTATATGTATATTCCATACTATTTATTGATATGAAATTATATTTTCTTGTACTATATGGAATAATTCCATGATGTGACTGATTATCTAAAGATAGACATGTGTAACCATTTATATTACAAAGAAAAATAAGGCCCAAGAGCAAGATAGTGCTTAACAATAAATCAAAACTACCACTAACCTGATAATAGATACTCTGCAAAACAGTACATGAATGTCATCCTGCCATTTTTTCCTCGATGTCATCTCGCCAAACCCAAATGTTAAAAATGTTCCCACTGGCCAACAGTAGTTGTCGATCTGACATCTCTTTTTCTGTTGACAACGCAACAATAACCCTATACTGCGAGCTCGCTGCCTAGGTGTCATCCTTGACTCAGAACTGCCTTTTATCCCCCCATATAGATTCTGTATCAAAATCATGTTATATACATCTAAGAAACATATCCCCAATAAGTACATTTCTCACACAAGACATTGATTATTGCAATAGTCTCCTTAGTGTTCTTCCCATAAACAGGCTTATATCCCTACAATCTATTTTGAATGCAGCAACTAGGCTGATCTTCCTCGCAAAATACTCTTTTTGCTTACCTCATAATTTCTCATAGCTTGACCACTGCCCACACTCATTACCTTCTCCCATTCAAAGTTGTGGAACCTTTTTTCGGGCTGCACCCAGTCTGTTGAACTCCTTCATTTTAGGCTCACATGTGGGGTCTATTTACTAAGCCTTGGATGGAGATAAAGTCAACGGAGATAAAGTACCGGCCAATCCGTTCCTAACGGCCATGTCACAGGCTGGGTTTGAAAGAGGACAGTTAGGAGCTGATTGACTGGTACTTTATCTCTGTTGACTTTACCTCCATCCAAGGCTTAGTAAATAGACCCATCTTCAAGCTTACCCTGATAATCCACCCCTTATGACAAGTTAAGCAATTTCCAGAACTGCCCACATACTGTAACCTCCTAAGCTATTCTACCAACTATTCTCCCTAAGCTATTCTACCAACTATTCTCCCTAAGCTATTCTACCAACTATTCTCCCTAAGCTATTCTACCAACTATTCTCCCTAAGCTATTCTACCAACTATTCTACCAACCAGCTATTCTCCCTGGGCTAACATTGCTGTGTGACTGGATCTGACAGTCCACCAAGAACTTTTGCAATGTTGCTGGACCAATTTGCAATATCTATCACTTATCCTCATGTTTCCTGTTTCCCTATAGACTGTAAGCTTGCAAGCAGGCCCTTTTTAGTAAATGTGTGTTTTAGCCCTGGAAACATAACATCAATTGAGATCGATTTTCATCAATTTGAAATAGATAAAAATGGATGGAATATGGGGGGTAATTTCAAGTTGATCGCAGCAGGAATTTTGTTCGCAGTTGGGAAAAACCATGTGCACTGCAGGGGAGGCAGATATAAC
Organism: Pseudophryne corroboree; assembly: GCF_028390025.1. Classification (NCBI taxonomy): domain Eukaryota; kingdom Metazoa; phylum Chordata; class Amphibia; order Anura; family Myobatrachidae; genus Pseudophryne; species Pseudophryne corroboree. The sequence continues at coordinate 310,790,596 of NC_086448.1, read as the reverse complement.
ATGTGCAGAGAGAGTTAGATTTGGGTGGGGTGTGTTCAATCTGCAATCTAATTTGCAGTGTAAAAATAAAGCAGCCAGTATTTACCCTGCACAGAAACAAAATAACCCACTCAAATCTAACTCTTTCTGCACATGTTATATCTGCCTTCCCTGCAGTGCACATGGTTTTGCCCAACTGCTAACAAAATTCCTGCTGCGATCAACTTGGAATTCCCCCATGATCTTTAGTAAGTATACCTCCTAGAGTCAGCTCGACCAATTAGAAAATGAAAATTTTTCACACCTTGCAGTCATGGTCATCTTCGCCTATATATCCATATGACTGCAATAAAAATTAACTTTTTGATGCCACAAAATGGCATATACTCTGTGGGGGAGCATGTTTGCACATTCACAATCATTATAAATACTAAGCACTTAGGCCTCCAATCACATGCATAATTAAGTACTTTTCCCATTAATTTCAATAGCCCAATTAATGCAATACATTATCAAATCCCATTTAAATTATTGTACTATTGAAATAAATATCTTTTAGCTATTAACTTAATAATTAATTGTGAAACGTGAACAAACCCCTATGATAGACAGCCTGGGTTGGTTACTACTAAAGCAAGGGGACCAATGGCAGAAAGTGCCAGAGACAGTGGAGTCAGTCACCACTGGGCTCTATTTCTGAAGGGGGCACCTTGTCCCTGACCTTCTCCATTGCCTCTGGTGCATTTCCATCACTGTGCGCTAGCCACCTACAGCATATCTCATTGAAAAGAGAGGCGTGGTTTGCCTGGCTCCCACATGCCAAACCAACCAACCACCGCAACCACCCCTTCCTTCCCCTCCACTATAGGTGAGGTCCAGAAGTGGCTGCAGTGTAGGGTCTCGGGAGCAACTGTTGAGACTGTAAGAAGGGACTGATGAGGAAGAGTGATGGGGAAGAGACAAGCAGAGTGCAGACTGAGGCAGTACAGCACAGGAGAACACACCTGGCTCAGGCATGACATGAGGTAGTAACAGCACATACTGTAAGTTCCTTATATACTGTATCAGTGCTTGTGACAACGGCTGGGTGTGTGAGTGTGTGTGTGTGTGTGTGTGTGTGTGTGTGTGTGTGTGTGTGTGTGTAACTGTGTACTGTATGTATACTGTATGTGGATATTTGTGTGTGTGTGTGTGTGTGTGTGTGTGTGTGTGTGTGTGTATGGCTGTGGAGGTTTGTGTGTATGTAGCAGTGTGGTTATGTGATTGTGTGTATGTGGCTGTGAGTGCATATGTGACTGTGTGCAGGGCCAGTACTAGGGTGTTCAGTGCTCCCCTGCAAACTATAAATTTGGCCATCCCATACTTTACAGAAGGTCGGTGAGCAACAAAAAAGGGGTATGGTCTCACAAGGAAGGGATGAAGCCACACAATAGTACCCCCATTTCAAATTATGCCACACAGTAGCACAATCTTATTCACAATACACCACATATAGTAGTGCTGCTTATACACATTATGCCCCCAGTAGAAGTGCCGCTTATACACAAAATGCCTACAGTAGTGCCGCTTATATACATAGTGCCCCCAGTAGTAGCGCTGCTTATACACATAATGCTCCCAGTAGTAGCACAGCTTATACACATTGGGCTCCCAGTAGTAGCATCCTTATCCACGTAGTGCCCCCAGTAGTAGCACCGCTTATACACATAGGGGGTAATTCAGACCTGATTGCTGCTGTGCGTTTTCGCACAGCGGGAAATCAGGTCCAAACTGCGCATGTGTATGCACCGCAATGCGCATGTGCGTCGAATGGGTACAAAGTGGATAGCTGCTCAATGATGGGTTTGTACAACGGATCCGTTCACACAGGCAATCGCAAGGAGATTGACAGGAAGAAGGCATTTGTGGGTGTCAACTGACCGTTTTCAGGGAGTGCCTGGAAAAATGCAGGCGTGTCCATGCATTTGCAGGGAGGGTTCCTGACGTCAATTCCGGTCCCGGACAGGCTGAAGTGATGGTAGCAGCTGAGTAAGTCCTGGGCTGCGCAGAGACCGCACAAACTCTGTTTGTACAGCTCTGCTACACATGCGTTTGCACAGTTGTACATCTAAAATACATTCCCCCTGTAGGCGGTGACTATCTGATCACAGCAGTGCAAAAATCACTTGCTAGCAATCGGGTCTGAATTAGGCCCATAGTGCCCCCAGTAGTAGCGTCCTTATACATAATGCCCCCAGTAGTAGTGCCACTTATACACATAATCCCCACACACATCTCACTCACTCACTCACTCACTCACTCGCTCGCTCACTCACTCAGGGCCAGATGTACTAAGCCTTGAAAAGTGATAAATATCACGGTGATAAAGTACCAGCCAATCAGCTCTTAACTGTCATTTTTCAAACCCAGCCAGTGACATGGCAGTTAGGATCTGATTGGCTGGCACTTTATAACTGTGAAATTTATCACTTTTCAGGCTTAGTACATCTCCCCCTCACTCTCTTTCCCTCCACTTACCTAAGGCTGGCTGGATCTGTAGCAGTCTCTTCTTCCTTTTCACAGCAGCTGTGTCCCGTGTAGCTCTGTCCCTTCTACTCCATGTAGCTCCTTCCCTCCATCCTGTGTTTCCCCCTTTTCAGGTCCAGAACACTGCCGCTTTGACAGGGAGGGGGTGGACACTACAAGTGGCTGGTGTCGCTTCATCAACGGACTTCTGGTATGAATTTACACCCCTGAAGGGGACAAGTAAAAACTAACCCTTGGCTAGATAATTTAGCTGACCTACACCATTAACAGGGAATATAAAGAAAGACTCTAATGGGGGACGGGGGGAAGCTGGACTACAAACTCTGCATTGAAAAGGAAAATATATAATCCAATGTGACAAATCCATAATTTGTAATCTGAATTTAAATCATGAATAGGTCTTAATTTCAAACAAAAGGAAATCCAAGCAAGATCTTTTTTTGATCCAAAAAATAATCCAAGTGATTTAACCTTTGTGTAATTCACTAGAAATAAAAACATAAAACATTAAGGGGTCTATTCATTATCGCTTAATTTCTACAAAATTACCTTAAGTGTAAATTATAATTTTTTTTGTAGAAATTGGCATTCATTATAAAGGTAACGCAAGAGATATCATGGTTATATCCTGCTTAGATTTCCGTCCTGATCTGGACTGCTGTCCCCATACATCAAGCTCCGAAAATACAACATTTTCAGAAGCTGAACAGCAGGAACTTTTTCGGATGGTGCTTATTCCCAGACCTTTTTCATCCCTATGGCATAACTCCCAACTTTTTTCTGGGAGTGAAGACGGACAGATGTGCGCACCTGAAATTAGGGGGTGTGGCCTCTTAGCTAGGAGTCGTGGTCTTGCAGGAAATCCCATATTAACGAACTACGGCCTCATTATTGTCACTGTGGGGGCATATCCAGCGCTGTTTGAGTTGATGGACTACCTCCAGTCCCCCTCTCTCCCGTGAATAGACACTGTGCACATGCACATAGCATCTGTTCACCGCTGCTCTGCTAAGCAAAAAAGCAAGGATCAGGGTGCCCCCAAACTCCCCTCCCCCACACTATGATACACTGCGGTATTACATGGGTAGTACAGTGGGCCCGTGCCCGAAAAACTGGACAACGCTGCCAAAATCGGGACAGTTGGTAGATATGCTGTGGCAATAAGACCTGGGTTGTGTTTTGGATCCCTCCGCATAGCCAGTTATATTAGTCAGCTCTTTCCACCAGAAGTCACGCATGTGTGAACCCATAGTGCTTAGTATTGTAATCCCCTGAATCCTACTGATAAAGCACCTCCTACATGCAAAATGTAGTTACAAATTCTGAGTAATGTATTAACACTTAATGTGCATTAAGTGCACGAAGCATCCTCCCAGAGCATCCATTCAAGGCACTGAACAAACCAAATGCTGGTGACACATGGTAGTAATGGTGCCAACCCCAGGGCCTGCATATTACATATGCCGAGTTACATCTCTGCCCTCATAAATATCAGCATGAACAAAATGGGGAGGGAAATTATCAACTCAGGCCCTCATTCCGAGTTGTTCGCTCGTAAGATTTTTTCGCAACGGAGCGATTAGTCGCAAACTGCGCATGCGCAACGTTCGCAGTGCGTCTGCACCAAGTAAATTTGCAAAAGAGTTTGTTTTTTTACTCACGGCCTAACGAAGAAATTTCATCGTTCTGGTGATCGGAGTGTGATTGACAGGAAGTGGGTGTTTCTGGGCGGAAGCTGGCCGCTTTATGGGTGTGTGCGAAAAAACGCTTGCGTTTCTGGGAAAAACGCGGGAGAGTCTGAAGAAACGGGGAGTGTCTGGGTGAACGCTGGGTGTGTTTGTGACGTCAAACCAGTAACGGAACTGACTGAACTGATCGCAGTGGAGGAATAAGTCTCGAGCTACTCAGAAACTGCTAAGAAATTTCTATTTGCAATTCTGCTAATCTTGCGTTCGCAATTCTGCTATGCTAAGATTCACTCCCAGTAGGCGGAGGCTTAGCGTGTGCAATGCTGCTAAAAGCAGCTAACGAGCGAACAACTCGGAATGAGGGCCTCAGTACAGTAAGGATGTTTTCAAATAATGGCCACAGTTTATATTATATCTTAAATTGATATTACCAACTGATAGAACTTAAATCATTTTCACCACAATTATATTATATGAAATTGTGGCTGTTTATTTAGATTATTTTCTTGACTTTTCCTTTTGGATTACTGCAGGTCAGAAGATTGCCATTACTTGTAAAGAGGTAAACTACAGGTGTGTCGGTTTTAGTATTGAGATTTGTATTTTATTGAAAATGAAACTTTCACAATGAATACTAACTGTTGAGACAATATTTCATTTTGTTTTAACAGATCTTTACATTATTAGATTGTGTCCAAAAAGGATACAAGGATAGAATTCACTACTGACATGGGGGGTCATTCCGAGTTGTTCGCTCGTTATTTTTTTCTCGCAACGGAGCGATTAGTCGCTAATGCGCATGCGCAATGTCCGCAGTGCGACTGCGCCAAGTAAATTTGCTATGCAGTTAGGTTTTTTACTCACGGCATTACAAGGTTTTTTCTTCGTTCTGGTGATCGTAATGTGATTGACAGGAAGTGGGTGTTTCTGGGCGGAAACTGGCCGTTTTATGGGTGTGTGCGAAAAAACGCTACCGTTTCTGGGAAAAATGCTGTGATGTGGTTTCATTATTAACATCTCCTAGGAGTGTCGCCTATTGTTTTTGCTGAATATATATATATATATATATATATATATATAGGCAATGGACGCGGCACTCCTGGTGTCTGGATCAATAAAGACTCTTAGCAGGCAAGTAGTAGCAGACAACGTTTCAATGACGTTTAATATGTCATTTTCCTCAGGTCTAAAACAACAATGGTACATGTCTTACCTTATAAAGTGTGCATCACCCTGTGAAAAAGGCTCGCGGTCAGCGGGACGCCGCCCGCCCCCTCCAGCGTGCCGGAAGTGACGCTGCGTCACGTCACTTCCCCCGATCGTGCTCCCCATCACCATGGTGACAAACAAACAGAAAAGGGCAGCTGCAGATAACAGATTAAACGGATCAGACAGCGGAGTACCATACTAGTCTTAGCACATACCGCATTACACAATACCATATATATAGCACTTATAAAGTACATGCTTATTGAAAATCATTAAAGACATAGATACAAGCAGATTAATGAGGCCAATGCTAAAACTAGTATGTTTAGAGTGATTATACACATACTGATAGAAATGTTGGACATGACATGCAGGATGTTATTAGCAAGTATACAATACACCTTAGTACACCTATAGGAAACTATTGTATCCATGGGACTCGTTTAGTCCTCGCGGAAACACTGTATCTAAACGGTAGATCCACCGTGCTTCAAGCCTCAAAAGTTTGGCCCCACGATCCCCCCCACGGATAGATGCTGGCACATGATCGATCATGCGGTATTTAAGTGTAGTTAGTTGATGCCGATGGGAGGCAAAATGCCTAGCAACGGGCTGTTCGCTAGTACCCTTGGTGATGGCCAATTTGATAGCCGACCTGTGGGCTGCCATGCGTTCCTTGAACATGCATTGTGTCTTACCTATGTATGACAGCCCACAGGGGCATATCAACTGGTAAACGATAAAACGAGAAGTGCATGTTAATGTATGCAATATGTACAGTGTTTTCCCAGAGTGGGGATGCTGGAAGGTGTCACCCGCAATCAAAAACCTGCATGTTGTGCAGGTACAGCGAATATAACCCCTATGCCTACCCCTATTAGAAGTAGTAGCAGTAGGATACTTGGTGACATCTGTTTTAACCAGAATGTCCCGGATGTTTTTACTGCGTTTGTAACAAGACAACAATTTAGTGTTACCTAACCGTAGCTCGGGATCACTCTGTACAATGGGCCATAGTTGTTTAGATATTTGGTTTATGCCTGTACTGGCTGAATGATATTGCATCACCCATGGCATAATAGGACCCGAGTTGCTGGCTCTCTGAAATGGACCTATCAATGTGGCTCTATCAATATTTAATGCTTTTAATTTAGCCTCCTGTAGCAACTGCATGGGGTACCCACGCGCTCTAAATTGGGCAATCATCACATCCATTTGTGAACTGGCTGTTTCTGGGTCAGATGTAATGCGTCTGATGTGCAACAGCTGGGAAAACGGTAAGCCCCGTTTGAGTGGTTGGGGGTGAAAACTACTGTAATGTAAAACATTGTTTTTATCAGTAGGTTTACAGTAAAGGGAAGTTACTAAGCGACTTTGCTGGATAGAAATTTGGACATCTAGATAATTGATGACCTGATTACTGATTATGTACGTCAATTTAATGGGGTGTTGTTTGGCGTTGTGCCTATGAATAATCGCTTCAAGTTGGGACTGGGGACCCTGCCAAATGAGTAAGAGATCATCGATGTAGCGGCAGTAAAACAATATACGGGCCGCTACATCCTGATCTTCAAAAAATATTTGCTGTTCAATGTCGAACATAAAAATGTTGGAATATGAAGGGGCCACAGAGGACCCCATGGCACACCCCTTCCGTTGTAAATATATGTGCCCATCATATAGGAAGACGTTTTTTTGTAACGTCATTTGTAACAGTTGCATACATAACTGAAGGTCAGGGCCCTGGTACTCACCATGGTTCGCTAAATAATGCTCAACAGAAGCCAACCCCATTTCATGTGGAATGACTGTATATAAATTTTGCACATCAATGCTACATAACAACACTGGTGTCTCAAACATGGGTAACTGCTGTAATTTCTGTAGTAATGTGGTGGTGTCAAGCAGGAAGCGGGGATGGGCTTGTATGCACGGTTGCATGATGGAATCAAGAAATAAGGCTACTGGTTGAAATAATGATGCTCTGGCGGATATAATGGGACGCCCAGGGGGATTATGGAGGGACTTGTGGATTTTGGGTGTCGTGTATAATAAAGGCAACTGGGTGCGATGCTATAAGCGCATCACGTAACTCCCTAGAAATTTTGCCTTCACTGACTGCACAATCTAAAATCAAAATAAGTTGGTCTTTATATTCGGCAGTCGGATCCCTGCTGAGACGACAGTATGTGTCCACATCTTGTAGTTGATGCTCTATTTCAGATTTATAATCTTGTAGATTTTGGATCACGAGTGCTCCCCCTTTATCCGCCGGGCGGAAGATTAGGTTTTCTTGTGCTGCCAGGTGGCGCAGGGCATAATTTTCTGCTTTCGTAAGGTTATAGGAGATATGCGTATTGGACAACATGTGCGCATTGGTTTGTTCATCTAACAACCGTGCAAATGTCTTAATAGAGGCATTATAGGACTGTGGCTCGAATTTGGACTTGGGTAATATCTTCTGTAATTTCGCTGGTATTTCAGGGCGCTCAGTGCTGGTAGGCTGTTTATTGAAATATTCTTTTAATTTCAATTGTCGCTGTAATCGATATTTCTCTATCTGCCAGTCAAAAGGATCTAATTTCCGTGCTGGGACGAATGACAAGCCCCTAGACAGCACCTGGCGTTCAACAGTAGATAGATCATAATCAGATAGATTCACTATTAGCGTCTCTGATGCTTGGGGGGCCTCCCCACTCTGCCTCTGCCATTGTTTGCTCCTTCTTGTATACGGACGCCGGCATCTCTTTTGTCTGGGACCAAAGTCTGTGTCGTGACCCCTAAAGGGTGAGCCCCTGGTGCTGATTGACTCGCTGAATCAGACTCACTAGATGTGGGGGGGTGTTCGTGAGATGTTTCAAGGTCCCTCTGTTTGTATCGTCTGCGACGAAAAAAAGTTTTTTTGTGGTCATAGCGTGTGGATGCGTCAGTCCATTTATATACGTTGTGGTTGTCATAGTCACCATCAACTTTACTGTGCTTTTGTGCCTTGAATTTAATGAGGTCACGTTTATAGATTTGTAGTTGCCCATTTAGTTTTTCATACCAGTCGGTACCCGTGTCGGCCTGCAGGATTGGTTTGTGTATAATCTCATACTCCACTATTTTGGCCTTGATGTTGTTCATCTCTTTAGTGGATTGCTCTATTATTAAGAGCATTAAGTCCATGGAGCATTTATTAAGGATACCCACCCACTTTTTACCAAAGCCTAGGTCATTTCGGCCACCCGTGGACTATTCAAAGGTCGGATTCTTCACTGGATTATGTGAGTATAATTTTTTTCTCAGGTATCCCTAGGATTCAACATGAAGAAGAGGACCGAGCCTCGTGGGAACATAGGTAAGTATGTGTGTATGTTGGTGTGCATGTATGTAATAAAGTTGTACTGTCACGGTGTGCGTGTCCTGTTTTTATTGGGGTATGTTTTTAGTAGTAGTACTACAGGTACCAGCGGGCCCGGTTTTCCACCGCATGCTGGTACTTGTGGTTCTCCAAGTACCAGCTTGCGGGGGAGGCTTGCTGGGACATGTAGTACTGCTACTAAAAACAATATTCACAATTTCACACAAGGCTATCAGCCCCCCATCCGCCGCCCTTGGATGGGGGGGACAGCCTCGGGCTTCACCCCTGGCCCTTGGGTGGCTGGAGGGGGGGACCCCTTGATTGAAGGGGTCCCCACTCCTCCAGGGTACCCCGGCCAGGGGTGACTAGTTGGGGTTTTAATGGCACGGCCACAGGGACCGATATCAAAGTGTCCCCCGGCTGTGGCATTATCTCCCCAGCTAGTGGAGCCCGGTGCTGGTTTCAGAAATACGGGGGACCCCTACGCTTTTTGTCCCCCGTATTTTTGGAACCAGGACCAGGCGCAGAGCCCGGTGCTGGTTGATTAAATATGGGGGAACCCCTGTCATTTTTTTCTCCATATTTTTTCAACCAGGACTGGCTCAAAGAGCCCGAGGCTGGTTGTGCTTAGGAGGAGGGACCCCGCGCAATTTTTTCCAGATTTTTTAAGACTTTAGTCAACTTTTTAAGGTACACAATGAAGCCCTGCACGGATCTCACAGATCCGGCCGGGATTCCTTGTGTTTTTTCAGGCAGTGTTTTACTCATCACTCCCGTAAAACACTGCCTGATATTACGAATCACATCGACATCGGAAAAAACGATTGTGCAAAACTCGGCAGCTTAGTGAATGATCGTATCAGGATTCAAAAAGTTGCAGTAAAATGCACCCGATACCATTCGAGTTTAAACACCCTTCAAAATGGCCAAAACACGAATCTTTGTAAATATACCCCACTCTGTCCTAACTTAGAGAGCTACAACCTCTAAGCTTTTTCACATTGTTTTTTTTTTCACACTGTCTAATCTTTTATGTTTTGTTCTAATATTTTGCCTGAGCCTTTAAGAAAAACAAAACCCATTTGAGGGTATTTCAAAATAAGAAATATAGAGAAAGGATAGAAAAATACAACTGATATTAATTTGATGTAATGGATAACATACAGAAAGATCTGAGTGCACCTTGAGAAACAATGTACCTTTTCTTCTTCCTTCTTCTGTAATAGAGAGATTGCAGTGAATTATCAGTGAAGTAATCTGTGATCAAGACAATGCTGCTAATTAAGACTATAGTTTAAGTGATCAGACAAAATTGAGGACTACATTTGAATGACCCTGCCTGATGACAAATGGACTGGATGTCCTTCTTGCAATGAATGATATCATTATGTATAATGATCAAATTAAGCATTCTGTGACTGATCCAAATAAGCAATCTGATTTCAGTTCCCCCAGTGAGGTTATCCAGGGCAGAGACTTCTGGGGTTTGAGTTTGCCTTCCTCTAGATCAACACATCTAGAATTTTACTTTTTAAAAGGTGACCTTCACGGAACTGTCTCTTTTCTCATACTTAAAAACTCTGTTACTAGAGTGTTCACAGAGACATTATAATTAGCAACTGCTCTCATCGCCAGTTATATCAGTCACTCACAATAATCAGAGGCTTTAAACTCAGAATGTATTTTGAGCCATTGCATTTTTTTGCACACTGCTGTTTATTAAATTGTACATGTGCCATGTGGAGCGAGCAGTGATGCCAGTGATGTGAGATTGCTGTGATAACAGATAATAGGGAAGAATACACCATCGCCTGCTACAGAATTATGAGGTCCTAGTAATTACATTCTGCTGCCCCCTTTTGGAGGGGAGATTTTAATTTACATTCCTGTGTTTGTGGATTTATATTGTGCGTTCATGTACTAATACTTTACATTTTTATCCTCAGGTTATATATGTCTGTCAATGTACTGTATGTGGTTAGAACATAGGCAGGGAAAGTGTGCTACAGTATTTATAGTCCAAATCTCTCTTTAGGCTTTTGGGAGATGTGAATTATAAACTCATCAATTATACGGTTTTGGATTACATATAAGGGAGCCTCAGCCGGGACTCGGCGCAATTTTGCTCCCTTTCTGGGATGATATCTGCAATAAAGTGGAACAATGTTTAATTAATACAAAAAATTGTTGTGTATATTGGTCAAAACCATACATTGTTATTTACATTAGAGATGTGCGCCAGCCCAAATCTCGGATTTTGGTTCTTGTTTTGGATCTGTATCTTCTTTGTGTTTTGGATCTGTATTTGTTTTGCTTATAAAGCTGTGTACACACGGCACGATTCGCTGCACAGCCCGACATTGACTATGTCTGCCGGCCCCGTCGAATAGTCAATGTTGGGCTGCCTGCGCAATCTATTTTCCCTTGCGATGCCGATCCCATGGGACCATGCATAGGCTTCGCAAGGACTATACACATGGTGCGATATGCACTATATTTTCTTACGATTTTGACTATATAGTCAAAATATAAAGAAATATCACATTGAGTGTACACATCTTAACTCCCTTGTGAGTTTTGCATCTGTATTTGTTTTGGATCTGTATTTTATTTTAATTTTTTTAATCATAAAAATAGCTAAAATCACAGAATTTGGGCCTGTTATTCCTACAATATTATTAACCTCAATAATATTTATTTCCACTCATTTACAGTCAATTTTGACCACCTCACAGCTCACAATATTGTTTTCATCCAGTTTAGGTCAAAAGGTTGCACCGAGGTAGCTGGATTACTAAACTAAGTGACAGCAGTGGGCGGCACAAACATGTGACACTTAAACTTCCAACATGGCACACCTAGGAAACAGAATGGCACTGCAGTGGCAGACAGGGTGGCAGTTTAATAAACTATGTTGTCACAGTCAGCAATGCTCCAAACAGCACATAATGCAAAGAAAAGAGGCGCAAGATGGACTTGTCCTTAGGCCTTCCCACCCTCTCTTGTGTTGTATATATTAAACAGGACATGCACAGTTTATCAAACCAATCATTTCAGTGACAGGGACTGCCACTTGTGGCTGGAATGATTGATTTGTTTGGGCCCCCACAAAACAATTTTTTAGAAAGGCTACATCCGATCAGTAATGAGGATGTTGATGATGAGGGTGTTAATTACATTATAATCTTGTAAAATAAATGTCATGTCTTCGCCGCAAATGATATAACATGGAGGAGGTGCCTAGATGCATAATGTTCCCACCTCTACTAACTTTGGCCTCACATATGGAGCAGACATTGTCAGGATTGGGGTAAAAATAATGCCACACCCAAGGGGTGGCTTTTTTGTGTTGGCAGAGTGTTGTGGTGTTGGATAGGGATGTTAGTCCACACAATGCCACATAACCAGGATGATTGGTTTATTCAGATTACAGAGATAACAGCTTGTAGTATATAGAAGATGTTCTGCAGCAGCAGGAACTCACAGTATACATGTGAAGCAGTATGGCGGTGACACAGCGATTTAGTACACACACAGGGTGCTGCTGCGGGGTAAAGACAAGGTCACACACACAGGAGAGTAGAAGAGTTGTCTCTCCCAGGAAGAACTTCCTCAGACTGTGCACTAAGCACCTTCTCCTGCACTGAGCTAACACTAAGAGGGAAAATACTAGAGCAGGGAATCTGCCTCTTGTGCTGGGAACAGAGACAGACAGCAGAGTGATTCACTGTCTAACACCCCCCTTGCTCAAGGCTGTCTCCGGTTACATGCATTTGCATAACACTTTATGAAAACATTTCTCAATAAAGTTTTCCTGTATATGAAAACACATTAATAAAGCATGGTAAGCAAACAGTAAAACAAATCAACATTTCTCAACAGTATTCCAGGCCACATTTTGTCATGAACATACTGAGCAAGTGTGATGACAGTCCCTTTGTCAACATATCAGTAGCATTGCTCTCACTTGCTATGTAATCCACATTGACAGATTTGTTTTCCACTAACTCATGGATAAAGTGATGTCTAATGGCAATGTGTTTGGACCATCCATAATGCTTGGTGCTGGAAGATAAATCAATAACTCTCTTGTTATCACACACAATGTTGATAGTCTCACTGTGGTAAAGAAGACTAAGCTCACATAAAGTCTTGTTCATCCATAAAGCTTATTTTGCAGTTTCTGTAAGTGCCATGTACTCCACCTCAGTGGTGGATAGGACAACATTGGTTTGCTTTTTGCTTACCCAGCTGATGGCTGCACCTGCCAAAATGAACAACATATATAGGAACAACGGTCATCCTCATCTGATCCCCAGTTGGCATCACAGAAAACTTCTAAAGTCGTAGCTTTTGACTTTGTAAACATCAGTTTTAAAGAACTTATACCTTTTAAGTACCATAAGATTCTTTTGCCTGCAATCCAGTGTTGCCTCCCAGGGTTAATTGCAAGCTGGCTTGCCCGGCTCACTGCATTTGTGATGTTCGGGAGAGTCCCAATACTTGCATACATTAAGCTACCAACAGCATTTTCAGAAGGAACCTCTCTCATTTTCTCTATCTCCTCCTGGCTGGTTGGTGACATGGAGGGTTATTCCGAGTTAATCGTAGCTGTGCTAAATTTAGCACAGACATGATCATGTTCCCAGACAAGCGGGAGGACACCCAGCACAGCTAGTCCGCCCCGCATGTCTGTCTGCCCCCCCCCCCCACAAGTACAAAAGCATTGCACAGCGGCGATGCTTTTGTACTTGTTAAGTAACTCCTGGCTAGCGCAGCTCCTGCGGCTGGCCGGGAGTTGCTCATCACTGCCCCTGGTCTCAGCAGCTGCATGTGACATCATGCAGTCACTGCGGCCCGCCCCCTGCACAGTCCGGCCACGCCTGCGTTGGCCGGCCCGCGCCCCCAAACGGCGGCAAAATGCCACCATGCCGCCCCCTCCCTCCCAGAGACTGCCTATGACTGTCAATCAGGCAGAGGCGATCGCTAGGGAACAATGGCCTTTGGCCGTCCGGCATGCGCCGGCGCACTGCGGCGCCGGTGCATGCATAGTTCCAACCCGATCGCTGAGCTACGATAAACTGCAGCGAGCGATTGGGTCAGAATGACCCCCATGGCCTTTATCATTTTTATGCTTTTGTCAATAGGAGTACTCACTGGTTTTACATCAGACATTCCATACTTGCGAAGTATTGCTTCAATATATGTCTGTTGATCAATTGTAACAGTCCCATCTTTCAGGTTTTGTAAAAGTCTCATGCCTAACAAATGATTTGCAGGCCCTACATCCTTTAGCTTAAATCTTTGTGTCAGCTGCTGTTTTACATCAGTTAAGTGCTCTTCTGGAGCTAGCAATAGATCATCCACATACACAACTATGATGAACCGCTTTTCTTCTATAGTTTTATGATATACTGTAAGCAGTGATCAGTCTCTAACCTAACAAAGTTCATCTCTAGCAGCACAGCATTCAGTTTTACATACCAACAATGACCACTTTGCTTTAGGCTGTACAAAGATTTCTTTAAGAGGCAAACTTTTCCCTCTTGGATCATACTCTCATCATAATGTTCATGTGGTTCCCTATAAATCTCCTCAATTAACTCTCCACTTAGGAATGCAGAATCAAAGTCTAACTGGTATAACAATAAATCATAAAGTATAGCAATTGCAATGAATAACCTCAAGGTGCTATACCTTGCAACAGGTGAAAAGATCTCTCCGTAGTCGATCCCAGATTTTTCTGTGTATCCTTTAGCAACAAGGTGGGCTTTATAACAAGCAATAGTCCCGTCCACATTCAGCTTTCTGAAAAAGACCCACTTGTTCTTGATTGTCTTACGGTTATTTGGCCTGTCAACTACAGTCCATGTACTGTTATCATCCAGAGCTTCCTGTATATTTTGGGGTTCACAGTAAGCTACATTTATATATTCCTCACTATATCTTTTGGATGGAATGCCTTTATTTCTTCTCATGGAACTTCTGTTTCCTGATTGGGTATCCGCATTAACACTTTCAGGTTCAGACACACTTTCTGCTTCCTGTACGTACAGCAATACATATTGTTGCTGAGATTCTTGTTCCACTGTTCCAGTGATTGGTGCTGTCTCATGGAACATCACATCTCTAGACTTTAGAAGACATTTGTTTGTCCCAAAGCCTGTATCCTTTGCTTTCTTCACAGTATCCTAGCATACAGATGGAGCCACGATAGTCATGGCTCCGTATGTGAATAGGCACACCTGCACGGTAGCGTCTCTGTGCATTTCCGGTGTGACTAGGAGGACAGATCTCCTAGTCACGCCGGGAGTGCATGCCTGTGATGGAGCCGCCTTAGATGAGCACAGCTCCATCTGTGATACATTCCACTGACTTTGGATCTAATTTCCGTCTTTTCTCTTTAGATATCTGTGCATAAGCTTTACAGATGAAGACACAAAGATGATTGACAGCTGGCTTTTTCCTGGACCACGCCTCCAGTGGCGTTTTACCTTTTACAGCTACTGTGGGCCGCGGCGCACGGTTTTTAAGATATACTGCAGTAGACACTGCTTCCACCAAAAAGCTTTTCTCCAGGCCTGCGTCACTCAACATAGTCCGTGCTCTCTCAATAATTGTATGATTTACACGCTTACTCACACCATTTTGTTCTGGCATGTAAGCAATTGTTAGTTGATGCTGTATGCCATATTTTTTCAGGAACTGTGCTAAAACTCTGTTGTCATAACTGTGCTAAAACTCTGTTGTCATACTCTCCGCCATTGGGAAAACACTAGAGCAGGGAAGCTGCCTCTAGTGCTGGGAACAAAGACAGACAGCAGAGTGATCTACTGTTTAACACCCCCCCCCCCCCTTGATCAAGGCTGTCTCCAGTTACAAGCATTTGCATAAACTTTATGAAAACATTTCTCAATAAAGTTTTACTGTAACCGAAAACACATTAATAAAGCATGGTAAGCAAACAGTACAACAAATCAACATTTCTCAACAGTATTCCAGTCCACATTTCCGCTAGCGGTATTTCCACTGTACTAGTAGACTTAGGAAATGGGGTGCGAGTCTGCTTTCCTATTATACAACTCACACACACAGGTCTTTCGCAGTATTACTCACAGTGATTCCAGTTGCTATTCCATCGAATAGTTTCTAGATGTTGTCATATACCAGATGACTTAGGCGCCTGTGCCA
This sequence comes from Pseudophryne corroboree, assembly GCF_028390025.1. Taxonomy (NCBI): domain Eukaryota; kingdom Metazoa; phylum Chordata; class Amphibia; order Anura; family Myobatrachidae; genus Pseudophryne; species Pseudophryne corroboree. The sequence continues at coordinate 310,774,660 of NC_086448.1, read as the reverse complement.
CAGCTCCATCGACTGGTTTGAATCAGAGGCCACCATTGCAGAACACTGCTTAGTGTCTAGGACATACAGTTGGTTGCACCGGGTTGCTGAAGCAATTACAGTCCCTTTCTCATTTTGTACAATACATTTGCCCTTTGCAAACTGGCCTCTGTAACCCTTTTTTTCCAGGATGCTTATAGCAATGAGATTGCTTCCAATTCTGGCACGAACAAGATGTCTTGGATATCTGTAATAACTGTTTCAACTTTAATTATCAGACGCACTGTGATTGTCCCAAATTTTGAAGCAGTAAGAACTTTGTCGCCAATCCCTTTTACTGTGATGGGTTCACATGCTGTCAGTGAATTGAACCATTCCTGATTCCAACTGAAATGCCTAGTGACCCCTGAGTCCATGTACCAGCAATCCTTCTTGTGACTATCTGCAACATTCAATGCTGACTCATTTGGAATGTCACGCTTTTTCTGCATACCACTGCAATTTCTCAGTCTGCAATCTGAGGCCTCGTGCCCCACCTTGTGACATATAAAGCACTTGAACTTGAGCTTTCTGGACTTAGTACCTTTTATGAATAAGGCAGAACCCTCAGCATGTGTCTTGACAGGAATACGTTCTTGGAACTGCAGCAGCTTGGCTCTTATAATTTCTGTTGTCAGCTTGGTATCGGGAGACTTCAAAGCTGCTACCAGGAAATCGAATTCTAGTGTCCGATTTTGTAACATCGCCACCGTCACTTCCTCATCGTCCAATACACACAGAATCCACAAGTATAAAGCGCTCAGTGCTGTCTCACATAACAATGCTCAATGTCCAAATGAGAAAGTGGATCAGTCCCAAATATCCAACAGACTCCTCCTCAAATGTGTCTCGCTATTCCAATATGGGATAGCCTCCTATTCCTCTGTGTATCTCAGGGTGATATAAAATGAAGAACAATAAAAGATCATGGTGCAATATCTCCTATACTGCTTTCAGAATAAAACCATCAATCTTCTAGTAATCCAATGCATACCCCACTCACAATAAAAATTGTATATATCCACACATAAAGGTATCTTTCACTGTGACATATAGACAGGATCTCTCATGTATAGATGCGTACCATACTCACTTCTCCAAAGATATTGATCCTCACATCACGGTTTCTTTTATCCAATGCTCCGCCGTATGTCCCTCCTCGTATAATAATCGTGGAAATAGGGCATATACTTAAAAAGAATTTATTAAAATATACAGGCAATTACCATATAACAATCCCCTACTGCTTATGATGACAATCACAGGTGCAGCCGTCGGCCGAAAACAGCAGATTCCTGCCTGATGTTAAACATCAATATACAGAGGGGAGAATGATAGATAACCAGCCTACACTCTTCCAACGCGTTTCTACCCTCTAGGGGTCTTTGTCAAGGAACAAGAGTGTAGGTATAGCACACATATTTAAATACCACAACCGGAAATTGATAAAAATAAGTTTCTCATTCAGAAAACGGGTTGCCATGGTAACGTGTTTGCACGTGTACCCAGCATTCCTTATGTTCTTAATTGAACTCCTTCCTGTAGTGAACACTTCCGCCCCTAACAGGTGTCACCGCCGCTAACCATAGCCGCGAAGGACACTCCCCGGACCGCACAGCACTTCCGCTCTGAACAGAGCGTCACTAGCGCCGTCCGTGACCATAGTAACTGATCTCCATGGCGACATTGAATCACGTCCATGGTGTGACGTGATTCAATGTCGCCATGGAGATCAGTTACTATGGTCACGGACGGCGCTAGTGACGCTCTGTTCAGAGCGGAAGTGCTGTGCGGTCCGGGGAGTGTCCTTCGCGGCTATGGTTAGCGGCGGTGACACCTGTTAGGGGCGGAAGTGTTCACTACAGGAAGGAGTTCAATTAAGAACATAAGGAATGCTGGGTACACGTGCAAACACGTTACCATGGCAACCCGTTTTCTGAATGAGAAACTTATTTTTATCAATTTCCGGTTGTGGTATTTAAATATGTGTGCTATACCTACACTCTTGTTCCTTGACAAAGACCCCTAGAGGGTAGAAACGCGTTGGAAGAGTGTAGGCTGGTTATCTATCATTCTCCCCTCTGTATATTGATGTTTAACATCAGGCAGGAATCTGCTGTTTTCGGCCGACGGCTGCACCTGTGATTGTCCTCATAAGCAGTAGGGGATTGTTATATGGTAATTGCCTGTATATTTTAATACATTCTTTTTAAGTATATGCCCTATTTCCACGATTATTATACGAGGAGGGACATACGGCGGAGCATTGGATAAAAGAAACCGTGATGTGAGGATCAATATCTTTGGAGAAGTGAGTACGGTACGCATCTATACATGAGAGATCCTGTCTATATGTTACAGTGAAAGATACCTTTATGTGTGGATATATACCATTTTTATTGTGAGTGGGGTACGCATTGGATTACTAGAAGATTGATGGTTTTATTCTGAAAGCAGTATAGGAGATATTGCACCATGATCTTTTATTGTTCTTCATTTTATATCACCCTGAGATACACCGAGGAATAGGAGGCTATCCCATATTGGAACAGCGAGACACATTTGAGGAGGAGTCTGTTGGATATTTGGGACTGATCCACTTTCTCATTTGGACATTGAGCATTGTTATGTGAGACAGCACTGAGCGCTTTATACTTGTGGATTCTGTGTGTATTGTAATTTGTATAAGGGTTAAGTGGCCCTTTTAATCCCCAAGTGGCTGCACAGGTGTGTTTGCGCCTTGGGTAACTGATTTTGTATTATTTGTACTTCCTCATCGTCCACCTGTGCCCCTACAGATGCCAACTGCTGAATTATTGACAGTATTTTTCAATATAATCATTCATGTCTTTAGAGGCACTTAACTTTGTCCCGTACAGCATGCGCCTCAAGTTTATTCTTCTCATCAGACCTTTGTCCTCATACGCCATTTGCAGACCTGCCCACATGTATTTGGCTTACACTTTCCCGCTGATAACAGAGTAGACGTGTTGTTCCACAGCCAAGCCTATCGCCCTGATGGCTCTATCCACTTAAACTGGGTTTGGGTCTGCTCCTGGCTCAAATGTGACTTTTCACAATGTATCCTGCCTAAGCTGCGTCTCCATGGCGAATTTCCATGTTGTGTAATTCTCTGAGCCTTTTAACTATAAAGTTCATGCTGTTCCCTGTACTGTACATTCTTCTCCAGATTTAATAAAAGTACTCCTTTAATCAGCTGAACTTTTATTTCTTATGTACATCTGTTTTAGAATGCCCATAATCTGTTGGCAGAGTTTTGCGGTGTCGGATAGGGATGTTATTCCATACAACGGCACTTAATAAAGATGACTGGTTTATTCAGATAACAGAGATAACAGCTTGTAGTATATAGAAGATGTTCTGTAGCAGCAGGAACTCACAGTATACATGTGAAGCAGTACAGCGGTGACACCGCGATTTAGTACAGTCACAGGGTGCGGCTGCGGGGTAGATAAGGTCACACACACAGGAGAGTGGAAGCTGCATGTCAGTGCAGTTGTCTCTCTCAGGAAGAACTCTCAGACTGTGCACTAAGCACCTCCTCCTGCACTGAGCTGACACTAGGAGGGAAAACACTAGAGCAGGGATGCTGCCTCTAGTGCTGGGAACGGAGACAGACAGCATATTGATCCACCGTTAAACATTTTGGTCTTCTGTTGAGGCATCGCAATGCTTTATTTTTAATAGACAACAACTGCAGCCACTGGTGCAACATTATTATTATTATTATTATTATTATTATTAGATTTTATTTATAAGGCGCCACAAGTGTTTCTCAGCACCGTACAAAGGACGGTACAGTGAGACAAAACTTAGCATTACAGTAAATAAATATCAAAAATAAGGTACAGGTACAGGTAACAAGGAGTACCACACATTCTCAAGACATAATACAGCTAAGATGTAAGTAGCGAGGAAGTGATCATTGTACTACTAGGGGCTGGTGGTCATAGATGGAGATGAGCCTTTACCAGCAGGAGAAAAAGCGGTAAAGATGGTCGCTGAGTAGGGGAGAGCTGTGACTGTAATGTGTTAAGAAGAGGGCTTAGATAACAAGAGGAAAGAGGGCCCTGCTCTGAAGAGCTAACAATCTAGTGGGAAGGGTCGACAGACAGATGACATGAAGTGCAATCAAGCAGGAGGTAGCCTGATGGCAGTATGCAAGCAAAGCTGAGATGTTCGAGGCATGAGGCAGGGGGATGGAGGAGTGACCTCAGGACTAGGTTATGCATCGGGAGCATATGCTTTGATGAATAGATGGGTTTTTAGTGTCTGTTTGAAGCTTTGCAAGGTAGGAGAGAGTCTAATGGAGTGGGGGAGTGCGTTCCACTGAAGGGGTGTAGCACGGGCATAGTCTTGAATTCAAGCATGGGAAGCAGTGACCAGGGCGGTGGAGAGGCGATGGTCATTGGTCGACCGTAGGGGGCAGGAGGGAGTATGAAGGGAGAGGAGGTTGGAGATGTAGGGAGCAGTGGAATTAGAGATGGCCTTGTATGTGAGGGTGAGGAGTTTGAAGAGGATTCTGTAGGGGAATGGAAACCAGTGTAGATTTTGTCGAAGGGGAGTGGCAGATGTGGAGTGGTGGGAGAGGAAGATAAGCCTAGCTGCGGAGTTCAGGACATATTGGAGGGGAGCAAGATGGGAGCAAGCAAGGCCAGTGAGGAGAACATTGCAGTAGTCGAGCCGTGAGATGACCAGTGAGTGGATGATGGTTCTCTGGTAAACAAACTGGATGACATTCAAGCAGAAATAGTAAACAAACGTCTGAGAAATGGTTCTCTTTTAATTTTTACTGAGACATGGCTGTCTGAGACTGTTCCTGATTCCGCTTTGGGACTTACGGACAGAATTTTGTTTAGAGCTGATAGGACTATTGCATCGGGGAAAAGTAGAGGTGGAGGGGTTTGTATCTATGTGAATACGCTGTGGTGGTCAAATGCTGCTCTTATTGAAACTTATTGTTCTGAGGATTTAGAATATTTATTGATTAAGGGGGTAATTCCAAGTTGATCGCAGCAGGAAATTTTTTAGCAGTTGGGCAAAACCATGTGCACTGCAGGGGAGGCAGATATAACATGTGCAGAGAGAGTTAGATTTTGGTGGGTTATTTTGTTTTTGTGCAGGGTAAATACTGGCTGCTTTATTTTTACACTGCAATTTAGATTGCAGATTGAACACACCCCACCCAAATCTAACTCTCTCTGCACATGTTATATTTGCCTCCCCTGCAGTGCACATGGTTTTGCCCAACTGCTAAAAAATGTCCTGCTGCGATCAACTTTGAATTACCCCCTAAGTGTAGGCCTTATTATTTGCCCCTAGAATATTCAGTTATTATGGTAATGGCTGTTTACATTTGTCCGCAGGCTAATGCAGGCTGTGCACTCGACACTTTATATGATATATTAACTGTCTTACAGTCTAAATATGTGGACGCTGCTTTTATTATTGCTGGGGATTTTAATCGGACTGATTTACAGTCGGTCCTACCTACATTTTATAAATATGTTGAGGTGCCTACATGTGGTGACAATATTCTTGACCAAGTATACACTAACATGGTCCTTACTTACGAGACTGTTTTTCTCCCGCATATTGGGAAATCCGATTACGTTTCTTTATTTCTGATTCCTAAGTATAAAGCCCTGGTTAGGTGTGTTAGGCCTACGAAAAATTCTATTATTGTATGGCCAGATAATGCCGTAGAGAGGCTCCAGGACACCTAAGAATTTACAAATTGGGAGTTGTTAATCTAGGAGTCCATGAGGAGTGGGTCCATAGTTACTGACCTATTAGCAATTATGGTGATAGGTTATATAGACTGTTGTGTAGAAAGTGTAACAACCAAGCGGTGTTTTAAAGTTTATGCAAATGAGAAACCTTGGTTGAATTCCGAAGTTCATTCCCTGTTAAATTCTAGGGATAGGGCTTTTAAAATGAGGGATAAGGACGCTTATTCAGTTGCAAGAGCTCATTTGTGGAGGGAGATAAAAATGGTAAAAATTTAGTTTTCTAACAGAATGGAGGATAGGTTTAAGCAGTGTAACAATTCCAAGAGTATGTGGAGGAGTCTGCAAGACATTAATGATTATAACCTAGGAAAGTGGTGTCTAGTGTAGCAAATAGTACGTTGGCGGAAGATCTTAACGTTTTTTATTCCAGATTTGATAGGGACAATTCAACTATTGCCAAAGCTGTTGAGATTAGACCTGGTGAGGCCCCGGTAGTACTGGATGAACAAGATGTTCTGAAGTAAAATGCAATACTATGTAGGTGCCAACTATATTATAGAGAAAAATATATACGTTCCTTTTAAACCATATATCAGGGCAGTATCAAGGTGTGTGGTCTTTCTTCGCCCTCCTTTACGACACTTGTCATGCAGTTCCCATCAGCGAGCATCCTCCACATATGCCATGTATTAGAAGGACAGAAAAAATCGCATAGTATAATACGGTTTTTTAATAGACACTCTTTTTTATATAAAACACACGATCCCCCTCAGAAATCCTGAATGGTGAATCCAAAACAATTACCAGCTTAAAGTTATGCAATACACAGTAAAAGCTTAAAATCCAACGTCCTCCTCCCACTAGCAACACTCAGAGTTCTGGGAACAATTCGGGTGATGGTAAGATTCACTTATTTACCAGAAATCCCTGGAGATTAGAGAGAAGATGGAAAACCAGTTGGCGACCCGGACCCGCTCGCTGGACCTCTGACCCCTCCTGGTAAAATGTAGATCCTCTATCACCGTTGTTGTGCCCCACCAACGCATTTCAACCCTTTACATGGGTCTTTTTCAAGGTGCTGAGTGTGTTGCTCTCTCCATACTTAGTATTTAAAATACTTGCATCCAATCAAATCCGGTCCTCATACCCTAATCATTAATCCCAGCTGTGTGTAATTCTATCCCAATCCCCGCTGTCCTGTGCGGTCACGTGTTGCCGATCCGCCCAATCGTTGCCATGGGAGCCGTCCGACGCTATTCTCTCCGTGATGATGTTGGATTCACCATTCAGGATTTCTGAGGGGGATCGTGTGTTTTATATAAAAAGAGTGTCTAATAAAAAACCGTATTTTACTATGCGATTTTTTTCTGTCCTTCTAATACATGGCATATGTGGAGGATTCTCGCTGATGGGAACTGCATGACAACTGTCGTAAAGGAGGGAGAAGAAAGACCACACACCTTGATACTGCCCTGATATATGGTTTTAAAAGGAACGTATATATTTTTTTCTATAATATAGTTGGCGCCTACATAGTATTGCATTTTATTTTTGTATAGATTCACACATTAGGAGCTGTGGGGAGAGTCTCCTTGTGCATTGTCTTAGTGGGCTGCCACTATTTGCGCACACTAGGACCCACTACCTTTCATATATACAAGATGTTCTGAAGTGTCTTAGAGGTGTCAGTATGGGTAAATCTGCTGGCCCGGATGGGATTCAAGGTAAAATCCTTAGAAAATGTAGTAATCAATTAGCTGGGATTTTTACGGTAATATTTAATATCTCTTTACAGGTCTGTAAAATTGTTTGGGAAATGGGGTTTGGGAGGGAACGGCACCAGTCCAAAAACATCAAACAATTAATAGCCTCTGAAAAACTGAATTTAAACTGAATTACTTCTGTATATGGCAACCGTAGATATTATGATAATCTATCCTAATATCACAATATGTTGCTTTCAGTGGTGCTCCCTGGAGTCAAAAAAGTATCAAGTACAAGGGACCAAAAAAAGAGATTGAAAAAAGACTCTTTTGTGGGAGCACTCTAATTCAGAGGTTACAGTATAATGTATAATACTGATGAGAACAATTTAATTAGGTAAATATTGAAATTAAATTCTATGAGTGACCATATGTGAACAAAATAGCTTAGCAAAAATATGGATAGATTATATTATTCGTGATCTCAAATATCACAGTCTGCAAATTGCCGGAAGTTGAAATCTGTGATGCTGTTGTCACCATGCTCCTGCATAATATCTCTTATGTAATGTATGACCATCATTTATTCTGCTAATATCCATTTCAGATCATTAAAGGCGCAAATAATTAAATCATTGGTCACATGAATCCAAGTGTCGGATAGCATAAAATTGGAGTGACCAAAGAGGGGAGCCTAATAATTGCGGTCATACTTCACTGGAGATGCCCAATCTCTTCTGAACTTGGAAGCTAAGCAGTGAAAGGCCGGGTTAGTACTAGGATGGGCGACCACCTCTGAACACCCTGGTACTGCAATAAACTGGCTATCGGATACAGTGGCACTCAATTTTATGCTATCCGACACTTGGATTCATGTGACCAATGATTTAATTCTATGCGCCTTTAATGATCTGAAATGGATATTAGCAGAATAAATGATGGTCATACATTACATAAGAGATATTATGCAAGAGCATGGTGACAACAGCATCACAGATTTCAACTTCCGGCAATTTGCAGACTGTGATATTTGAGGTCTGTAAAATACCAAATTGTTTCAAGGTTACAGAAATTATCCCTGTACCCAAAAAGGGCACACCCAAATGTTTAGACGATTATCGGCCTATTGCGTTAACATCATTAGTTATGAAATGCTTTGAACGATTGATGTTAAAACATATAAAATCTAATTTTCCCCGTCAAATTTTGATCCTTTTCAATTTGCCTATCGGCAGAATCGGTCCACGGAGGATGCAGCTCTGACTGTTTTACATCAGGCACAGAACCATTTAGAAAAGAAAGGGACTTATGTGAGAATTTTATTTATGGATTTTAGTTCTGCGTTTAATACTATTGTACCGGCATCTTTGGTTTTTAAGCTTTTTATCCTGGGCTTAAACGGATTTATATGTGATTGGATCTTACATTTTTTGACTGATAGGCCTCAAGTAGTTAGGCTAGGTAAATCTGTGTCTGGTGAGGTCCGTATAGATACAGGGGTTCCGCAAGGGTGTGTCTTGAGCCAGTTATTATATTCATTATTTACGTATGATTGTTTTTCAGTTTCTGATTCTGTTAAAGTGGTGAATTTTGCAGACGATACAGCGGTTGTTGGTCTGATAAGTGGAAATGATGAGATATCTTATAGATATGAAATTTTACGTTTACAGGAATGGAGTAAAGTAAATTGTTTGATTTTAAATACATCCAAAACAAAGGAAATGGTTGTTGATTTCAGATGTGGTAGTAATAGACCGTTACTTTCTGTATTTTTGGATGGAAAGCCAATTGTAGAGGTGGCTTCATTTAAATTTTTGGGCATGCATTGCACATTGCAAATGATCTAACTTGGTCCTTGAATTGTAATTTTCTGATTAAGAAGGAGCAGCAGCGCCTTTTCTTCTTAAGGAGATTTAGGGCTGTCTGTTTCAGTACGAGTACCTTAGTTAGGTTTTATCGAAGTATTATAGAGAGTGTTTTGACGTATGGGATTATAGTATGGTTTGGGAACTGCACTGTAGCGGAACGTATTGCCCTTGAACGTGTGGTCAAAACTGCTAGTAAGATTATTGGGCTGTCTCTGCCCTGTATGAAGGATTTTTATGGGAAAAGAGTGTTAAGGAAAGCTAGGTGTATACTACCTGATGAAAGTCATCCAAATTGTTTGGTCTTTGAAAGATTGCCATCCCTAAAATGTTTTAGGAGTGTTCGTACTCACACAAATCGCATGTCGAACAGGTTTTTTCCAACAGCCGTCCGGATGTTAAACGACCACCAGGCTTAGTGCTAATCTTTTATAAATGGAGTATGGTTTCACTGTTTATTCTATTGCGCAAAATGTTCACATTGTATTTCATTGACATCTCGTTGCTGTTTTGTTAATGACAAATAAAGTATATTATGATAAGTTTAGTTGCACTCTGGGAAAGAAACGGTCTGATAAGAGCAATGTTGCGTAGCTGGAACCGACAGGATTGTGCCAGAGCTTGGATGTGAGGTGCAAAGGAGAAGGAGGAGTCAAGAGTGACACCCAAGCAGTGGAGTTGGGGAACGTGAGAGATGGTGATGTTATCAACAATGATAGAGATATTGGTCGGGGGTGTTGCTCTGGATGGGGGAAAGTTGAAGGGTTCAGTTTTGTACGTGTTGAGCTTCAGAGAGCACTCAGACATCCAGGAGGAGATAGCGGAGAGGCAGCTGGAAACCTGAGAGAGGACGGAGGGGGACAGATCAGGAGAGGTAGAGTTGTGTGTCATCAGCATAGAGGTGGTATTGAAGGCCAAAGGAGTTAATGAGAGCACCCAGGGAAGAGGTGTACAGGGAGAACAGGGGGGCCAAGGACAGAACCCTGAGGGACACCAACAGGAAGGATGGAAGGGTGTAAGGTGGTGCCGGAGGCAGACACAGAGAAGGAGCGGTTAGTGAGGTAAGAAGAAAACCAGTCAAGGACAGTGCTAGAGAGGCCAGCGTTTTGGCGTGTGCTGAGGAGGAGAGGATCCACGGTGTCAAAGGCAGCAGAGAGGTCCAGAAGGATGAGCAGAGAGAAGTGGCCCCTGGATTTGGCCAAAAGCAGGTCATTAGTGACTTTCACCAGGGCAGTCTCAGTGGAGTGGAGTGGGCAAAAGCCAGATTGTAGTGGATCGAGGATGGAGTTGTCAGAGAGGTAGCTTGTGAGATGGCTGTAGACCAGTCGTTCAAGTAATTTGGAGGCGAAAGGGAGAAGAGAGATGGGGAGGTAGTTAGTGGGTGATGAAGGGTCGAGGTAGGGTTTTTGAGAATAGGTGAGACCAGAGCATGTTTGAATGGTGAGGGGGAGATGCCGGTAGAGAGCAATAGGTTAAAGAGGTGAGCAAGGTGGGAGCAAGCAGTGGGGGAGAGGGAGCGGAGAAGACGGGAGGGAAGGAAGTCCAGGGGGCAGGTGGAGGGGGGAGGATAAGATGAAGGAGTGGACTTCCTTGTCTGAAGTGGGACGAAAGGAGGACAGGGTGGGATAGATGGAGGGGGGGATGATGGTGGCAGGGGAGTAGCAGAGGGGTGATGGCGGGAGGTGTCATGTTGGATGTCCTCAATTTTGGAGATGAAGAAGGAGGCAAAGTCATTGGCAGTGAGGGAGCATGGGAAGGGAGGAGGAGGTGGGCGAATGAGAGTACTTGGAAAAAGGATTGCTTGGCGAGGGAAAGAGCAGAGCTGTAGGAGGAGAGAATAAACTTAAAATGGAGGAAGTCTTGCAGAGAGTGAGATTTCCTCTAGGAGCGTTCAGCGGAGCGTGAGCATTTTTGTAGGAAACGTGTTAGTTTGGTGTGCCAGGGTTGGGGTTTGGAGCGGCGGAGGGGAACAGAGGAGAGGGGGGCCACAGAGTCGAGAGCAGCGGTTAGGGAAGAGTTATAGAAGGAGGCTGCTTGGTTGGGACAGGTCATAGTGGAAAGACCTCAGTGTCAGATAGTGGTAGTACAGACGTACCCCCTCATCCTGTTCCACTTCCACACATGAATCCTCAATTTCTATTATGTTCTCCTCATCATCACCATCTCTACTTGTACTGCTCCCGACATGTGCAGATGGTGCAGAAATGGTGGAAGGAGGTAAAGGAGGCTTCTCTATGAGGACAGTGTGAGAAATGTCAGATTCACTCATAGCTGACGTGGACACCCTTAAACGTTCCTCAAGAATGTCTGATGGTTCTGATTGTCTTACTGCCTCTGCAACTAACATTCCTTTTGATTATTTTCTTTACCACTCTAAAATGAAATGATTTTACATGCCCTGACTTAAGACCTCTATGCCCCTGGGCATTGGCCTTAGTAGATAACGTTGATAAACTTGTATCATCATGACTGCTGGCAGCACCTGAACCACTAGTCTGTGCTTTCTGCTCTCCTCTCAGTTGTTCGTCCTCCATATCTATCCACAAATGAATTGTGGTACAGCACGCACAAATTGTAAAACCTTCAGTGTGGCACAATACATGTATAAATACGAAATAGTTATCAAACACTGCGATTTAATATCACCAACAGTCTGGCACAATTGGTGTATGAGTATGAAATAATAATATACTGCAGTTTTATCAGCAGTGTCACAATACTTGTAAAAATAAAATAAAAATTGCACAGACACTGGGGTACAGCACAAACAAAAAAGATATACATATTTTTTTATAATTATATTTTATGCTTTTTAGCTTTTATTATTTTCATTTTACACTAAGGCGGAGCCACTGGATGGACAGACAGATCACCCCTAGGTGGAAAGAGTACCCCTTGTCAGATTCACCAGATGACAACACCCCTGGACTGATACTGATATATATACTACACACCAGCCCCTGGATGTATACACAATTTACACACTGTATACTATTGTTGTTGTTTTTTACCCCTGGGGCAGAGTGCCTGGATGTATATGGACAGATTAACCCTTGTCAGATACAACAGATGACAGCACCCCTAGAATGATACTGATATTTATATATTTATATATATATATATATATATATATATATACATACATACAGGATGAGTATCCCATATCCAAATATTCCGAAATACGGAATATTCCGAAATACAGACTTTTTTGAGTGAGAGTGAGATAGTGAAACCTTTGTTTTTTGATGGCTCAATGTACACAAACTTTGTTTAATACACAAAGTTATTAAAAATATTGTATTAAATGACCTTCAGGCTGTGTGTATAAGGTGTATATGAAACATAAATGAATTGTGTGAATGTAGACACACTTTGTTTAATGCACAAAGTTATAAAAAATATTGGCTAAAATGACCTTCAGGCTGTGTGTATAAGGTGTGTATGAAACATAAATACATTCTGTGCTTAGACTTAGGTCCCATCACCATGATATCTCATTATGGTATGCAATTATTCCAAATTATGGAAAAATCCAATATCCAAAATACCTCTGGTCCCAAGCATTTTGGATAAGGGATACTCAACCTGTGTGTGTGTGTATATATATATATATATATATATATATATATATATATATGACACACCATCCCCTGGATGTATACACACTTTACACATAGTATAAAGTGGTGGGGTTTAACTCTTGAGCAGAGACACTGGATGTATATGGGCAGACCACCCCTTGTCAGATACACCAGATGACAGCACCCCTGAAGACACAGCAGCCCCTGGATATATACACAGTGTACTGGGCTTTTTTAACACTAGAGTAGAGCCCCTGCATGTATGGACAGATGAGATCACTGCAGTTGTCAGATACACCAGCACTCCTGGACTGACATAATTGAAGTCAGATCACCCAATGTTGTCACTGGATGCAGCCAGCAGCCCCACGCCCACGCTCCAGCACTGAGATGGACCTGTCCATTCAGTGCACTCTCCACAGCCGGAGTGAAAATAGCGCTGATCACCAAGACCTATATAGAATCCAAAACCCCACGAGAATCCGACAGTGGGATTATAACATTTTGCCTCATCTTGGGGGGTTCGGTATAATATCCCTCCCCACAGGATGCCAAATGTCATTATACCAACATCCCGAGCGTTCGAATGCCAGCAGGGAGGGGCGAGCACAACTAAGCCCCTTGCGGACTCGCTGCGCTAGCCACACTGTGGGCTCATAGTGAGCTTTGCTCACCACAGGTTCTAGTCTCCCTCTATGGATGTTGTGGACACTCATAGAGGGGGAATCACCAACCTCGTCAGTATACTATCGGTTCCTGGTGTGTGTATTGTGACCGCCGGGATCTCGACGATCGGTATGCTAACCACATACCGTTTTGGGATCCAGATCTGGTGGAAAGACCCAAGCAGGACTCGGATCCGGACTCAGATCCCTAAATTCGGGTGGGTCTGGTTTTCCGAGAACCGGACCCACTCATCTCTAATTTACATGGTACTACATACCTTGCATAAAGATGAATAAAGCAGTTACCTTCTCAAGGTCAAACATAACTTTCAGGAACTTATCCTACTGTACATTGAGGCTGACAATAATCTGTACAGATGATTTCAGCATCTAAAAGTATATATTGTACAATATATATTTTTCATTGTTTGTAATGGGGTCAAAATTGCCTGGAAATGCATGGAAATAATTGTTATTGAGGTTAATAATACTCTCGGGGGGAAAAGATCAAATTATGTGATTTTAGCTGTTTTTGGAAAACAATATTTTTTAAATGAAACCAAAATCAGCAAAAATGGTCTGACACAGCTCTTTATCAGTAACTAGATCAGGGGCCCAAGGGAGGTAGAGTGTGTACTGTATGTAGTGGAAGGAAGGATTGATTAGTAATTTCATTTAATTTGTTTGATTTTAAAAATGTAAATCAATCATTGGGGGCATTGGTGATTGTCTTTATTGCATAGACAACACTTTTTATTGGTTATTATTGCACCAATCTGACTTTTACTAATCTGACTTTTACTTTTTCTTTGATTTTACATGCCCTGACTTAAGCCGTCTACGCCTCTCCTCCCAATTGTTCGTTCTCCATTTCAAGGATAATATAACACTATGGTTTACTTTCACCTACAGTGTCACACAATACTTGTATGAGTCAGAAACAGTAATTGAACACTGCAGTTTAATTTCACCAAAAGTGTCGCACAATACGTGTATGAGTCAGAAATAGTAATCAAACACTGCGGTTTTATTTCATCAACAGTGTCACACAATAGGTGTATGAAATGAATGCGAAATAATAATATACTCCAGTCTGACCGGCAGTGTCACAGTACTTATGAAAATAAAATAAAAATTTTGCGGTACAGCACAAACAAAAAAATTTATATTTTTTTAGAACTATATTTTAGACTTTTTAGCTTTTATTATTTTAATTTTAAACTGGGGTGGAGCGACTGCATGGATGGACAGATCACCCCTAGGTGGACAGATCACCTCTTGTCAGATACACCAGATGACAGACAGAGCACCCCTGGAGTGATACTAATAGGACACACAGGTCCCTGGATGCACACACAGTATACTGGGCTTTAACACTGGGGCAGAGCCCCTGGATGTATATGGACAGATCACCCCTTGACAGATACACCAGATGACAGACAGAGCACCCCTGGACTGATACACCAGTCCTACAGTAGCCACCAGCCCCATGCCTTCGCCCCACAATTCAGCTCTGAGACGGACACATCCATTCGGTGCGCTCTCCACAGCCGGAGTGAAAATGGTGCAGATCACCGGGACCTTTAAAGAATCCAAAACCCAGTGAGAATCTGACAGCAAGATGATGACATTTTGCCTCGTTTTGGTATCCGAGTCTGGTGGGAAACGCTGAGTCGGACTCATATCCGGCGTCAGATCGGGAAGTTCGGGTAGGTCTTGTTCTCCAAGAACTGGACCCGCTCATTTCTATCTGGAAGAAAACAATATTGTGTTGTGGTCAAAATTGACTGGAAATGAGTGGAAATTAATGTTATTGAGGTTAATTATACTGTAGGAACAAAAACACCATAAAATTCTGTGTTTTTAGCTGTTTTTATGATTGAAAAAACAAACACAGATCCAAAACCTGCAAGGGTAGTTTTGGCAAAACCAGTACAGGTCCAAAACACGAAGGAGATACAGATCCAAAACCCAAAGTCCAAGATTTGGATTGGTTCCCATCTCTAGTTTCCAATTATCATGTTTTATACTGTACTCTTCAAAACTGGAGATGTGCGGCGGACACTTTTCGGGTTTTGTGATTTGGTTTTGGATCTGGATCTCTGCTCATGTTTTGGATTTGGAATGGTTTTTCCAAATCACCCTTTCGGGTTTTGGTTTTGGATCTGGAATTTTTTTGATAAACAACGCCATAAAAACTGCTAAAATCACAGAATTTGGGGGAAATTTTGATCCTACGGTATTATTAACCTTAATGACATTCATTTCCACTCATTTCCAGTCTGTTCTGAACACCTCACATCTCACAATATTGTTCTTAGGCCAAAAGGTTGCACAGAGGTAGCTGGGTGACTAAGCTAAGCGACACAAGTGGGCCGCACAAATACCTGGCCCATCTATGAGTGGCACTGCAGTGGCAGACAGGATGGCAGTTTTAAAGACTAGGCCCCAAAGACCACGTAATGAAAAGAAAAAAAAGAGGTGCAACATGGAATTGTCTTAGGCCCTCCCACTCACCCTTATGTTTAAACAGGACATGCACAGTTTAATAAACCCATCATTTCAGCGACAGGTAGTCCCCATGGAAAAAGCTCGCCAAGTTCTCCAAATAATAGCTAGCTACAAACATACCACATCCTTCTTTGATGACTTTTCACATTATGAGAAGAGGCAAGAGGAAGAGAACGGTGTCAAGAAAGTGATTAAAAATTAGAGAGGCACACACAATCAGGAACAACACACAGGCTTTCACCTCCACTCCTATATTGGTGTGTAACGGAAAGGACGTCAACCAACCAAATATATAGTTACCACATTACTGGACAAACTAAAAAACTAGGGGTCAAAGCCTCAAAATTTTTATCCCCTTCTCCACGTTCAGGGATTAAGATAATCTCGGATTTAATGTTGGTGAATACCACAAGATCAAGATTGGATATTTTCCCCTCCACTGAGTCTGGAGACTTATTTTGTGAAAATCTTTTTTTTTTTTTTTTTTTTGGGGGGGGGGGGGGGGGTTTCCATTTTTTATTGAATTTTTATTTACATATTTTGTGGCAGATGCCTTATTTTTTGTTTTTCACAGCTCCCAGTTACACAAATGTGAGCATACCTGTGTGTCCCAGTTACACGCATGTGAGCATACCTGTGTGTGTTGTTTATTTTTTTCATATTTAATTTTTAAATAAATCAGCCCCTTAGATGTTTTAGCAGCGCCTCCTGAGCCCCCACAGCAGCCACGGATGGGGCAAGTTGAGTGAGTGTGAGCATGTGTGTCCCAGTTACACGCATGAGAGCATACCTGTGTGTCTTGTTTATTTTTTTTCATATTTAATTTTTAAATAAAGCAGCCCCTTGGATATTTTAGCAGTCCCTCCTGAGCCCCCACAGCAGCTCCCGATGCAGTGGAATGGAAAGCTGATGCAATGAAAGATCACTGAAACTCTATTTTTCTAACACTGCGAGGTCTTGTGATAACCCTACGCAGTCCTTAGGAAAAGAACCCTGTGCAACAAATGTGCATTTTATAAATAAATAATCCCAAAATGTGGAACATCAATAATAAATCAAAATTAAGGTTGACTAATTGGAGCCATTCATTTCAGTGAGTCCCTAACATGAAATAATTGAGAAGAACCTTTCTCTAATGTTCCGGCAGAAAATCTCACTTATACCTTTCCGGCAGTTGTGCTGGATTATGATTCAGTCTCTTCTGAGTCACACTTAATTAAAAAAACACTTCGTCAAAATAGCAATTTCCATTTCGACCTTTTTGGCTATGCTTTCACAAATCTGTTTGTGATGTTGAAGCTTGTTTCATATCTGCTCTAGGCTTTCATTTAAACCTAGGATTAAATACAGCAGCACCTCTGGAATTATACAGCAGCACCCCTGGATTTATACAGCATAGGCAACACCCCTGGAGAATTACACAGCAAAGCAGGCAGGCAACAGCACCCCTGGACTTAAACAGCAGTGGGGCAGCACCCATGGACTGATAGGGCAAATGGGCAGCACCCCATAAAGGGCAGCACCCCTGGAATGATGAAAGAAAGAAAAGATGTGCAAGATGGAATTGTCCTTGGGCCCTCCCACCCACCCTTATGTTGTATAAACAGGACATGCACACTTTAACAAACCAATCATTTCAGTGATAGGGTCTGCCACATGACTGTGGCTAAAATTATTGGCTTGTTTGGGCACCCACCAAAAAAGAAGCAATTAATCTCTCCTTGCACAAACTGGTTCTTGAGAGGCAAGATGTCGTCCTCATCCTCAGATTCCCACCCCCACTTAAGTGTTTATATCCTCATCCTCACAGAGAAATAAAATATTCAACCAAACAAACCACATCATTTAGGTGTCAGTGGACTGCTTACGCTATTACCCAAAGTTTCTGTACTTGACAATAACGTATGATGAATGTGCTGCAGGTTACATATTAGGGAGGATGTTCCTAGGTGGTTAACGTCCTTACCCCTACTTATTATGGATTGACAAAGGCAACAGATGGATTGACACCTGTTGTCTGGATTTCTGGAGAAAAAATTCTGCACCAAAGAGGTGGCTTTTTTGGTATTTTGCCCAGGCATGACAATGGGCCATCTCATCCCGTGGCCAACAACTGTCTCCACTGGTGCCTTATTCAAACAAACCTCATCACCGTCAGAATCCTCATCGCCAACATCCTCCTCAGCGCCAGCTACACCAATATCCTCCTCATCCTGGTGTACTTCTACAGTGACATCCTCAATCTCAATATCAACAACTGGACTGGTGGTGCTCCTCCCAGCACTTTAGAGGGCATGCAAATGATGGTAGGAGCCTCCTCTTCCCATACAGTGTTGTGACAGTCAGGCCTAGACATTGCAACCACAGACAGTGCCAGCACCCCTGTATTTTCACAACACCACTGTAATTTTATAGCATACAAGACAGGACCAGTGTACATTTATTTTCACTGCATCCCTGTATTTTACAGCATACAGGGCTAGTGTACTTTTATTTTAACAAAGCACCCCTGTATTTTTACAGCATACAGCACCAGTGTACTTTTATTTTAACAGCGTGCCTGTATTTTTACAGCATACAGGACCAGTATACATTTATTTTAACAACAGCACACCTGTATTTTTACAGCATACAGGACCAGTGTACTTTTATTTTAACAACAGCACCTCTGTATTTTTATAGCATACAGGACCAGTGTGTTTTTATTTTAACAAAAGCACCCATGTATTTTTATGGCATACAGGACCAGCACACTTTTATTTTAACAACAGCACCCCTGTATTTTTACAGCATAAAAGACAGGGCCAGTGTACATCTATTTTAACAGCAGCACCCCAGATTTTTTACAGCATAAAAGACATGGCCAGTGTACATTTATTTTAACAACACCCCTATATTTTTACAGCATACAAGACAGGGCCAGTGTACATTTATTTTAACAACAGCACCTCAGATTTTTTTTACAGTATACAAGACAGGGCCAGTGTACATGTATTTTAACGGCAGCACCCCAGATTTTTTGCAGCACACAAGACAGGGCCAGTGTACATTTATCTTAACAGCAGCACCCCAGATTTTTTACAATATACAAGACATGGCCAGTGTACATTTATTTTCACTGCACCCAAGATTTTTTTACAGCATACAAGACAGGACCAGTGTACATTTATTTTCACTGCACCCAAGATTTTTTACAGCATACAAGACAGGGCCAGTGTACATTTATTTTCACGCCACCCCTGTATTTTCACAGCATACAGGAGGACAGTGCCCCTGCCCCCTGTACAACACAGTGACAGCCAGGACAGCAACACCCATGTACAGCTGCAGCACCCCTAACAGCACATGAAACACTAGTGACAGCCAGGACAGAACCCCTAACAGTACAGGTACACCCCAGTGATGGGAACAGCACCCCTACAGAGCAACACTGACCCCACCTGATGCCACCACCCACAGAGAGACAGAGGTCTGTCCCCCTCACTCTCCAAGTCCAGAGCGAAAATGGCGGCAACGCGCAGCTGTTTATATGGAATCCAAAACCTGCAAGAATCCGACAGCAGGATGATGACATTTTGCCTTGTTCTGGTTTCCGAGTCTGGCGGGAAGTCCCGAGCTGGATTCAGATTCTGGCTCGGAATGGGGGGGTTCGGTTCTCTGAGAACCAAACATGCTCATCTCTATTCAAAACCCACCATAAATATTTCAAAGCCTGTGTACAGTATACATTACATACTTTTAACACAAACATTTTATTTATCCATTTATGGAGCTGACTGGGGAGTGGATGCTACAGGAGGTGTCTTGGCTGGGTAGGATTGCTGCTGCCAAGATGGTCTTATTGCCAAAATTAATGTACCTGTTTCGCGCCATACCAAGACCCCTTCCCAAACTCTTCTATAATAAATTTAATCAGGTCCTGATTAGATATGTGTGGGGAGGCTCTAGACCAAAAATTGCTAAAAAAAATTCTAGATATTAGATATGTGTGGGGAGGCTCTAGACCAAAAATTGCTAAAAAAAAATCTTATTATGCCCAAACAATCCGGTGGGGTAGCTTTCCCAGATATAGAAAAGTATCATGCTGCATGTCTATTAAGTCAGTCTAGAGACTGGTTTGATACCTTGTGTCTGAAACCATGGGTGATTCTGGAAGCTTCTTATGTGAACCCTGTTGCTCTTTCTGATTTGTTTTGGTTGCCACCGTCTGCTGCTCGTAGTAGGTCCGGAGCCTGCAAGTCTATTAAAACGACCCTAGATTCATGGCATAAACTAGTATCCTCTTCAGAGGAGATTAAATTACCGTCCCCCTGCCTGTCGTTAATTGCTCTTATGCCATTGATTCCTAATATTTCCCTAGAGGATTGGATTCAAAAGGGGCTCTCCACAGTGGCGATTTAGTTTTAGGAGACGTCTTGTTGTCCTTTTCTCAATTACAAGAGAGATTTGGGATTCGGACTCAAGACTTTTTCAAATACTTGCAGGTGAGAAGTTGGTTACACTCATTCACTCCCCCACATCTTCACAAACCTTCTCCTCCGGCTTATATTAAAAGCCGATTGGAGACGTCCTCGCATAAATATGGGATTACGTGGTGGTATCATTTTCAATTGAGAAACAGCACACAGACTAAATTAAAAGCTCAGATTTTATGGGAAAGTGATTTGAATAGATCCTTTATTGACGCAGATTGGGACAGTATATTTAGATCTTGTTTTAAAGTCTCCAAATGTGTTAACCACTCCGAAATGTTTTACAAACTTATGCAAAGGGCCTACTTCACCCCTGAAAGACAAAATAGAATCTGGCCTTCACAATCTAAATTATATTGGAGAAAATGCAGCTCTACGGGGGATATCTTTCATATTTTTTGGGCCTGCCACCAACCACTTTGGAGAGAAGTTTTCAATATGGCTAGCATGGTTCTAGGGTTCATCATCCCCCTGGACCCAGCTTTAGCGTTAGTCCATTTGTACGTAGATCACCTCTCTGCAGGTGATCGCTACGTCTTGGGGCATATCTTGATAGCCACTAAAGCGGCTATAGCACAATTGTGGAAATCTGAGAATATTCCTTCCCTAGCGATTATTCAAAATAAGATTCATAAACATTTCATTTTCGAAACAACGGAAGCTAAATATTCTTCCTCAGCTAACTCGATCCATTTGAAATGGTTAAGTTGGTCCGACTATAGGGGAAGAGAAGGTAGGCTAACCGTCTATAGTTCTCCAATTGATTTATCAGTGCTTTGCCCCACCTAGGCTGACCTCTTCAAGAATGTTGTGATATCAGATATGTTTTTATTTATTTATTTATCTTTTTTGTTATGTCTCTTCTCTGTGCTCTCTCTTCTTCCTGTTTCTGGACGCCCAATGTAACCAATTGTTTATTCATCCAACTGAGCGTTGTGTGTGCTTTGATTATTGTAAACATTCTGGACTACCCCTATGTTTCCCTTATCTCTTTTTCTGTTCCCCATTTCTGTGTGAAAACTCTTGAATAAAAATGTAATGTTTAAAAAAAATATATATATTCCATGCTAGAATGGGCAGGTTAACTTGGTCAGTTTTACAGATACAATATTTATGCAACTCAACATACAAGTACAAAATTATGACTTAAATACGCACAGTATTTATACTGTATGTTAATAATGGCTCTATTTGTAACATCCCGCGTGCAGAATGGATGTGATATTGGCCCTCATTCCGAGTTGTTCGCTCTGTATTTTTCATCGCATCGCAATGAAAATCCGCTTAGTACGCATGCGCAATGTTCGCACTGCGACTGCGCCAAGTAACTTTGCTATGTAGAAAGTAATTTTACTCACGGCTTTTTCATCGCTCCGGCGATCGTAATGTGATTGACAGGAAATGGGTGTTACTGGGCGTAAACACGGCGTTTCAGGGGCGTGTGGCTGAAAACGCTACCATTTCCGGAAAAAACGCAGGAGTGGCCGGAGAAACGGTGGGAGTGCCTGGGCGAACGCTGGGTGTGTTTGTGACGTCAACCAGGAACGACAAGCACTGAACTGATCGCACAGGCAGAGTAAGTCTGAAGCTACTCCAAAACTGCTACGAGGTTTGTGATCGCAATATTGCGATTACTTCGGTCGCACTTTTAAGAAGCTAAGATACACTCCCAGTAGGCGGCGGCTTAGCGTGTGTAACTCTGCTACATTCGCATTGCGACCGATCAACTCGGAATGAGGGCCATTATTGTCTAAATTCACAAAGTGAAACTAAAAATTTACACCCAAATTCAGCAATATTTTCTTGCTGGGAAATGGGCCTCCGATAAAAGCCTGTCCTAGTGAAGAGCTGGAATAGCTTATTACAATATCACTCAGCTTCCAGGTACGGACACCGTACACATACTGAGCATTCACAGCCGCTGGAGATATCTGCTGCAGTTACATTCTAAGGATGCTTACATCAGAGATCACCCAAAAACAGGGCCGGACTGCCCATCTGGCAATCCTGGCATATGCCAGAAGGGCCGATGGGCAGGTTGGCAGATCCGGTCCCACGGAGACAGAGAGCCGGGAAGGTCGCGCCTCTGGCTCTCTGTGATCCATGCATTTACATGATAATGGAAGCATGCCGCAAGTCCATGCCCCCTGACTCGTGGCACATCCCCGTGCGTTGTATATGTGTGCCCCCCTGTGATGTGCACACGTCACAAATGCCAGGGCAAAACCGGAGCCCCAGTCCATCCCTGCCCAATAACTCCTGTTTTAGTGGAATTTCCTGCAATTTATCTTTTAGAATTATGCTCCTTAATCTTCCCCGTCTGCATACAAAATACAACACAATCATTCATTTTTTTCTGCTTTGAGCATCATCAGTGGAGAGGATCCCTACTTTTACATGTTTTGCTGTATTCATTGAAAGCAATCAGAATGAACAGGAGCAGATCTGTAGATGCCACGCAATTGTAATATATGAGGCAGATGCGTAGGTTGACATTTTGCCTTGAGCATTGAAATGTCTTGTCCCAGCACTGCAGCATGTTATCCGTCCAATTCTATTGCTAAAGCAAAATTGTTTAATAAGCTCATATCAAATTGTTCATTTTTGTTTATGGTCATTTCTAGTTCTAAAGCAAAATTGCATCAAGTTTTATCTTATTTGTTACCAGTGTTTGTTATTTTAATTTTCACTCTGTTACATATATATACAAGCTCAGAAAAATGAATGAAATTTATAGTAATCCAGCCATGGCACCATTTTCAACGATAGTGTGTCGCTGCCCTCTATTGGCTATGCGTTATCGGAGCCTTTGCAAAAATGCTTTAGAAAAATTCATTACTTCTACTACTACTAATTCTAGAATTATCTGCTCAAAGAATTTGGGGGCTAATTCAGACCTAATCGGTGCTGTGCGTGTTCGCACAGCAGCAATCAGGCCTGAACTGCGCATGTGTCGGCGAATGCCAGACAGCCGAAGGCTGTCTTTAGCTAGCGATCGCCTCTGCGGTTGCTGGGCAGGAAGGGGCGGGAGGGCGGTGTTAAGCTGCCCTTTAAGGGGCACGGTCCGGACAACGCAGGGGTGGCCAGACCGCGCCGGGGGTGGGCAGCAGTGGCTGAGTGATGTCACATGCAGCCGCTGCAACCCGGGCAGCGATGAGTAGCTCCTGGCCAGCGCGCAGGAGCTGCGCTGGCTATGAGCTACTCATGAAGTACAAAAGCATCGCCGCTGTGCGATGCTTTTGTACTTCTGCGATGGGGCAGGGACTGACATACAGGGCAGGCTAGCCCTGTGCTGGGCATCCCCCCGCATGTCAGTGATCCTGATCGTAGCTGAGCTAAATTTAGCACAGCTACGATCAACTCTGAATCACCCCCAAGGGCCTTATTTGCACTCAATGAGCCTT
This sequence comes from Pseudophryne corroboree, assembly GCF_028390025.1. Lineage (NCBI taxonomy): Eukaryota > Metazoa > Chordata > Amphibia > Anura > Myobatrachidae > Pseudophryne > Pseudophryne corroboree. The sequence continues at coordinate 310,750,688 of NC_086448.1, read as the reverse complement.
TGTATTACGCCACATCAGGATAGCCTGCTTCTCACAAAACATGATGCACGGCTACCTTCTGTTTTCTGGACATTCCTCTACAGCTACTGTAGGTGTGCAGAGTCCAATATCCTACAGATTTAGGGAGTCATTCTGACCTGATCGCACGCTGCCATTCATCGCAGCGTAGCGATCAGGTCAGAAGTGCGCATGCGCCGGCGCCGTAGTGTGCTGGTGCATGGCTGACAGCCAACGGCTGTCATTGCCTAGCGATTGCCTCTGCCTGATTGACAGGCAGAGGCGGTCGCTGGGCGGGAGGGGTCACCATGGCGACATTGGGCCGCCATTTTGTGAGCGCAGTCTGGCCAACGCGGGAGTGGCCGGACTGTGTGGAGGGTGGGCCGCAGCGGCTGCGTGACATCACACGCAGCTGCTGCGACCGGGCAGTTACGAGTAGCTCCCAGGCAGTATGCAAAAGCTGTGCTGGCCGGGAGTTACTGCTGAAGTGCAAAAGCATCGCCGCTGTGCAATGGTTTTGTAATTCTGCGGGGGGGGGGGGAGGAGGGGGGGGCAGGCCTGCCAATGGACTAGCCCTGTGCTGGGTGTCCCCCCGCATGTCAGTGTGCCTGATCGCAGCCCTGCAAAATTTTGCAGGGCTACGATCAGGTCTGAATTAGGCCCTTAGCGCCAACCCTTTCATTCCCTGGATCTGTACTATTGTTCTCCTAAAATGCTCTAAAATATTCATCACTTTAGTTTATTAACACTTTCAAGCAACATCTCTAAGGTATATTAAAATGCATCCTGGGGCTCTGAGTAGCATTATGTGCATACTGGGGGTTCTGAAAGTCGCATATTATGCATACTGGGGTCACTGTGTGGCATAATGTGCATGGGTGTGGTATGTAAGGTCGACAGTAAGTAGGTCGACAGTGTTTGGGAAGACCACTATTGGTCAACAGTAAGTAGGTTGACAGGGATGGTAGGTCGACAGGGTCTTTAGGTCGACATTTCTAGGTCGACAGGTCAAAAGATAAACATGAGTTTTTGATGTTTTTTGGTGTCGTTTTCTCCGTACAGTGACCGGGAACCCCAATTAGTGCACCGTGTCCCATTCCATGGCTCGCTTCGCTTGCCATGCTTCAGGCAAGGTGCCTCGCTCTGCTACCGCTGCGCTCGGCACAGGTTATCATTCCCAATTGTAGCCCACGTGGATCGTAAAGTATGAAAAAGTTAAAAAAATGAATTTTTAAAAAAAAACTCATGTCAACCTTTTCACCTGTTGACCTAGAACATGTAGACATAAAGACCCTGTCGACCTACTTACTGTCGAGCAATAGCGGTCGACCAAAACATTGTTGACCTACTTACTGTCGACCTAAAGACCGGATTCCATGTGCATAATGGAGGGCACTGTGTGGCATAATGTGCATCCTGAGGGCACTATTTGGAATAATCTGCAATCTGCATACTAGTGGCACTGTGTGGTATAATGGTAACCTGGGGGCAATAAAGATATAGAGTTGTGGGAACTGTAAGCATTTTTTTTTCCAGATTTATTAATAACACTGTCATGAAACTATTCAGTATCTTATGCATATGGCACTTCATTACAGCATTATAGAACCTGATAGTAACAGATGTAGCTGCTGTCATCTATCCTGCGGAACAGCCGAATGGCCTCATGTGCCTCGCCGTGCCACGGTTGCTACGTACTACGCGGGGTGCGACTACTTGCAGCCCCCATGCATTCCTATGCATACACGCATGCAGGGGGGGGGTTCCGAGTACCTGGAAAAAAACCCTGCCCGCCGATATATTGGTGCAGCTGACTGGTGATTTTTTTTCTTAGATGGAGGATCTCAGGCAGGCTGTAACGCAGAAGCTTTCTTATAATGGGTCAAGGCAACCAGCTGTACGAAAGTACAAACAGGCAATCGGGATCCTCTCTTAGCTTACACGTTCCTGCATCGTGGCGCAACTCTGCCTGTCCCCCTCCTCCCGCATCTCTGCCTAGCCCCCTCCTCCAGCATATCTGATATCACCCCATAGCCGCCTAATGTCTTGCCGGGCTACAGGGACTGGGAACCCTGGACAGCACTGCAAATCCCGGGGCTCCCGGCTTGTGAGACAACGGGGCTTCCTCCTGACCTACAGGTACTGTAACCACTCTCCTGAGCACCTCTTCTCATTGTGCTGCTGCTGAAATCTTGCTTCGCCCATGCCTCTCTAAATCATGCTCTCTCCCCCCATGCCCCTTCCCCTCTCTCTCTCTCCCTTCCCATGCCTCTTTATCTCCCCATGCCCCCACCCTCTGCCAATGCCCCCTCCATTTATCTCTCTCCCAATGTCCCCTTTCTCTCCATTCCCCTTTTTCTCTGTATGCCTCTCCCTTTCCATGCCCTTCGTTCTCTTCATGCCCCTCTTTCACTCTCCATGCCCCACTTTCTCTGTCCATGCCACTCCCTCCCCATGCCTCCATCACTCTCTCTCCCCATGTCCCCCTTCTCTCTCTCCCCATGTACCCTCCCTCTCTATTTCCCCATGTCACCCCTCTCTCTCCCCATGTCGCCCTTCTGTTTCTCCTCATGTTCTTCCTCTCACTCCATGCCTCTCTCTCCTCCCATGCCTCTTCCTTGCTCTCTCTCCATGCCCCCCCTCTATCCCTTCTTATCCCCCCCACTCAGTGGCACACGCAGGGGGGTTTCTAAGTACCTGGAACCCCCCGATGAGCTGAATCTTTTATTTTTGAGACGGAGACACAGCTGTCTCCGTATCAGTCAAAAGCCGCGATCGCCATCGCCGAGATGCTGCACTGATACAGCATCAGAGAGCTACAGCAGCTCTCTGCTTGTAGAATGTCCGGAGGAGTAGAAGGGGGAGGTGCTGGCTGCGCATGCTTAGCCACTGCAGCTCCCTCCATCCTCACATTGCTGCCCGTCTGCTCCCAGCCCCTGATGGAACACTATGTATGTACTTATTTGTAGTTATGTATGTATGTGTGTTTGTGTCTATCTGCTTGTGTATGTATGTATTGTATGTATGTATCTATGTATGAATGTGTGTGTGTGCGTGCGTGCGTGCGTGCAGCGGTCTCTGTGAGTAGATTAATGTATTAAAGTACAAAAGGCATAGTGTACCGATGTTTCAACGCTGCGCAGGGCATTTTTTTCAAGGTGCTATGTTGTAGGCTTGAAAAAAATGCCCTGCTCAGTGTTGACACGGTACAATATGCTTTTTGTACTTTTATACATTAATTTACTCACAAAGACCGCTGAGTGCCTCCTGGTTTCTACTGCACGGAGGGGGTGGGGGGGGGGTGTATATGTGTGTGTGTGTGTGTGTATATATATATATATATATATATATATATATATTACAAAAGAGTGCAAATAGCGCTGCAACCCAATATTTTATAACCAGATATCCCCAAATGGGAGATTTTTGAATTTCAAATTATAGTGAAACAACCAATAAATAAACAATAAATATATTAGTGAACACTCCCAAATAGAATGGTGTCGCAACCAGATTACTAAAAAGTCCGATTCCCAAGGGAACTTGTTTTCAAAATTGTTCTAGTGATAAATCAGTTGCACCTTCAGTGTTTGTGAATAGTTCATTATAAATCCTTAGATGACAATTAGAATATGCGTACCAGACACACGTAGAACAGTTGCCTTATATGGAATGTCTTTGCATCAGGGTGTCCCTTACTCGTACTGACTCTCCGTTTCAATCCGTCTAGGTGTTGGTGTGCAGTTAGTATGTATATGCAAGACAATGTATCAATAAGCTGCTCTTAAAAGTGACATAGTGCTGCTTTGTGCAAAGCTTGCAATAAAAGTGAATATGTGCAGAAAAGTGCTTGAGTGCTTTTTGAATAAATATTAAAAAAATAGAGTAATATAGATGCAAGTATGTTGCTGAGAGTGTGCTGACCCCCTTTTCTTAGGTAATGTGCTTAGGTACCATTTATTAATGGTGCAACACTGTATCTCTAAGTGATTCAGAGGAGATCAAAAAATATATTCATACGAAGCACTTACATATAAAATTGCACTAAATTAAATGATGCTTTCGTCATTCCATCATCAGACTTATGTGCCTTAAACAAATCAAAGCTCCCACATGGGAAGGAAAAGCCTAGCACACCTCCAAAAAAAATGTCCTTATCTGTGTCTAGCTTACTTGTCTCTGGCTCTCCACTCCATTTGTGAGTGCTTCTGCTACAATTGCTGTGTTATAATATATATAAACACATGCATGTCCTCTACTTAAGTCCACTGGTGTAGGCTATGCATTTATGATCGAAGCGTGCATTTTTATCAAAGCGTGATAAAATTGACACACAACTGCAGCGTTCAAACAGCGTTCATTTATCTTCAGCTGATATCGATTGTGAATTGACGTCTCTTCTCTTCTTGTCATCTACAGGTAACTTGATTGATTGACTACAACCACCAACATATTCTGCTGCACTATATATTTGTATAGGCCAAGCTGATTCTGCTAGGTAACTTGATTGATTGACTACAACCACCAACATATTCTGCTGCACTATATATTTGTATAGGCCAAGCTGATTCTGCTAGGTAATGCAAATTGAAACATTATTGCATAGTATGTGATTCTGAAGTACATTTTTTTTAGTTTAGAATGATATAGACCCAGTTTAATCTTTGTGGAATGCCTGGTTGTTTTTCTAAGTTAATTTATTGCCTGGCATTTGAGGGGGTGGGGTGTGGTTACAGATTTCAATTATTGGTTTCACTTGTAGAAGTCCTCTACTTAAGTCCACTGGTGTAGGCTGTGCAAAGCCGTTTGGCTGTGCATTTATGAACGAAGCGTGCATTTTTATCAAAGTGTGATAAAATTGACACACAACTACAGCGTTCCAACAGCGTTCATTTATCTTCAGCTGATATCGATTGTGAATTGACGTCTCTTCTCTTCTTGTCATCTACAGGTAACTTGATTGATTGACTACAACCACCAACATGTTCTGCTGCACTATATATTTGTATAGGCCAAGCTGATTCTGCTAGGTAACTTGATTGATTGACTACAACCACCAACATATTCTGCTGCACTATATATTTGTATAGGCCAAGCTGATTCTGCTAGGTAATGCAAATTGAAACATTATTGCATAGTATGTGATTCTGAAGTACATTTTTTTTTAGTTTAGAATGATATAGACCCAGTTTAATCTTTGTGGAATGCCTGGTTGTTTTTCTAAGTTAATTTATTGCCTGGCATTTGAGGGGGTGGGGTGTGGTTACAGATTTCAATTATTGGTTTCACTTGTAGTAGTCCTCTACTTAAGTCCACTGGTGTAGGCTGTGCAAAGCCATTTGGCTGTGCATTTATGATCGAAGCGTGCATTTTCATCAAAGCGTGATAAAATTGACACACAACTGCAGCGTTCCAACAGCGTTCAAATGAAGTGAAAAAGAAGGAAAACAGAAGCACACCAATCTAACAAAACAAAGAAACCAGAGGAACTAATAACAAATGTGTGTCACTTACTCTTCAGACCACTCACCTCCTGATTGTTGCATCTGATTAAATAGCACGGAACTACCTTACTTGGACATTTCATAAACCATCCATTTTACCAACAAATGCCTGTATCTGTATTATTGGAATTTTGTTTTTCATGCACAGCTGCACCAATGCAATCTTACCTACAAACACCTAAAAAATCTTACAGAACCACCATTGCTTCTTAAACCTCACAATCTTTTCATCACATACGGTCCAAATACATTTCAACACCCACTTTATCTACGCTTCTGATTAATTTCATACTAAATCTACACCCATTGAGCCGACACTGCTTTTCTCACCTGCATTTCTGCAATTCTTCTGCTCGGATTCCCTTACAGCCTCCACTCCTACTTCCACTTTCCCTCAACCTATTTACCTACTAAACACTATGTCAAGGCTTTCTTATACTCCCCACATTACTCAGTGTCTACCTAATCATGTGTCTTTATCCTTCTCCCCTAGTCTCCTACACCTCCTCCTCCCTCTCCTCCTCTGTCTCCCCTCCATCTCTCTGTATTCTTTCCCCTCCTTTCCTATTACCCCACTTTCACTCACGTCTACCCCATGGTCCTGCTACCCCACAACTCAGCCCTGCTCCCTCTCTCCCTTCCCTGTCACCTCCCCACACCCCCATCCACATCACACTGACCTCCCTCCCTGCCCACCTCCTGCAGTTTCCCCTCCTAGCTCTGGCACCCGCACCATCACTACTCTCTCATCATCCCTGCCCTCAAAGTTAATCTCTCCTCATCGCTACAGCAACCCTGATAGTCTCATTCACATCTCTCCCACAAACTCATACCCCCTATCCTGTGCCCTGTGGAATGCCAGATCTGTTTGTAACAAACTGGTCCTCACTCATGACCTTTTCATTTCCAACTCCCTACACCTACTAGCCATTACTGAAACTTGGATTACGCCCTCTGACACTACTTCTCCTGCTGCTCTCTCTGCTGGGGGCCTCACACACACACACACACACACACACACACACACACCCACCCTGACCTGGGGGTTGCCATGGGGGTGGTGTTGGGGTCCTTTTATGTTCTAGTTACTCCTACCAACTCATACCACCAGAACCATCCCTTACATTCTCTACATTTGAGGTCCATACTATACACCTCTTCCAACCAGTCCATCTTAGAGTAGCTGTCACTTACCGCCCCCCTGGCATTGCTTCCAAATTCATCGACAACTTTGCTTCCTGGCTTCCTCACTTCCTCTCTTCTGACATTCCTTCCATTATCCTAGGCGATTTCAACATCCCTATTGACATCCCCACACAATCCCCTGCCTCTAAACTCCTTAACCTCACCTCTTCACTTGGTCTCTCCCAGTGGACCTCCTCACCCTCCCATGTGAATGGGAGCTCACTGGATCTGGTCTTCACTCACTGCTGTGATATTTCTGATTTTTCCAATTCCCCATTTCCCCTATCTGACCACCACCTGCTCTCCTTTCACCTATCTCTCTCGACTTCCCCATCTCTACCTCCCAAGGCTACCATCACTAAGCGTAACATTGAGGCTATTGACACCCCATTCCTTTCCTCCCTGTTTGACTCACTTCTCTCTCCTATTCTCTCTCTCTCATGCCCTGAACAAGCCACTTCCATATACAATGCATCCCTTACGTCTGCTCTTGACTCTGTTGCTCCACCAACCACTATTCACCCTCGCAAATTAACACCTCAACCCTGGCACACCAAATGCACCAGATATCTGCAAAAATGCTCACGTACTGCTGAGCGACACTGGAGGAAATCACGCTCTAAGGCAGATTTCAAACTTATGCTCTCATCCTTCAGTGCTGCCCTTTCTCTTGCTAAACAGTCATACTTCAAGAACCTCATCTCCTCCCAGTCTTCCAACCCCCGGTGCATCTTTGCCACTCTCAACTCACTCCTCTGCCCACCTCCACCTCGTCTCCCTTCCTCACTCTCTGCTCTTGACTTTGTCACTTACTTCACATCCAAAATTGACTCCATACTTAAGGACATCACATCACACCAGACCTTCAGTAACCAGCTTTCCCCTATCCCTTACCACCCCTCCCAATCCCTCCCACCTACTCTGACCTCTTTCTCCCATGCAACTGGAGAGGAAGTCATGGCCCTCATTCGTTCTTGTCCCCTCACCACCTCCCCACTTGACCCTATCCCCTCCCGCCTCCTCCGCTACCTCTCTCCTTCTGCTTGTTCCCATCTTTCCCACCTTCTCAATCTCTCCCTCTCATCAGGCACTGTCCCCTCTGCCTTCAAGTATGCACTCATCTCTCCTATTCTTAAAAAACCTACCCTTGATCCAAACTTTCTCTCCAACTACCGACCCATCTCTCTTCTCCCTTTTGCCTCCAAACTCCTTGAGCATATTGTCTACAACTGCCTTACTTCCTTTCTTTCTTCACACTCACTACTTGACCCATTCCAGTCTGGCTTCCGTCCTCTCCACTCCACTGAAACTGCCCTTACAAAAGTAAGCAATGACCTCCATGCTGCTAAATCTACGGGACACTACTCTCTACTTATTCTACTTGATCTCTCTGCTGCTTTTGACACTGTGGACCATCCTCTCCTACCAGTAGCGTAAGTTCGTAACAGTTGCCCGGAGGCAAGATAAATATTGGTGCCCCCCTATTTCCTATATTAAGATAAATATATGTATGTGTGTGTGTGTATGTATGTATGTATATATAGTGTGTGTGTGTGTGTGTGTGTGTGTGTGTGTGTGTGTGTGTGTGTGTGTGTGTGTGTGTGTGTGTGTGGAGTGTTCTGAAAAAAATGTGTATACTGTATTTATATATTTAATTGTCTTTAATTTTAAATCACACATTTCTTAGCAGTCATACCCAGTATTAGAAGCCATGACCTGTTACACTAACAGCAGACACTTTACTGAAGGAGTTATTTGCTCCTGTACAGGAAGCATGAGAATTCTAACTAAATGAAGATACGTGTAATTGTCTTCATATAGCTAAAATTCTCAAATTTCCTATACAGGAGCAAACAGCTTCATCAGTAAGGTGTCTGCTTCCAGTGTAATAGGTTTTGGTTTCTAATCCTGGGTGTGATACTTGTAAAATGTGTATATTCAGTATAATAAAGAGGGTGTGATTTGTAAGGTGCAGGGACCAGCGAGGAAGTTGGCCACTGAAAAGACAGCGGCAGCTATCAATTAACTTAATTCAATGGTGTCACAGAATGGGAGGAGATGTACCCCACTTAAGGGCAGGAGCCCAGCGGCAGATGACTCCGTTGCCTCCCAGAGTTCTGCCTCTGTCTCCTACTGCAAATCCTTCACTCCATTGGTCTGCGCGACACTGCCCTCTCTTGGCTGTCTTCCTACCTCTCTGACCATTCATTCTCTGTCTCTTCTCATGACTCCACCTCCCCCTCACTTCCACTAACTGTAGGTGTACCCCAAGGTTCTGTCCTTGGGCCTCTCCTCTTCTCTCTCTATACATCCTCACTAGGTAAACTCATTAGTTCTTTTGGTTTCCAATATCATCTCTATGCTGATGACACCCAAATCTATCTTTCCTCTCCAGACCTCTCCCCTGCTCTCCTCACTCATATCTCCAACTGTCTCTCTGCTACCACTTCCTGGATGTCCCAGCGCTTTCTTAAAAGTAACATGTCTAAGACCGAACTGATCATCTTTCCTCCCTCCCGCATAACCTCACCTCCTACAATCTTATTATCTATTGATGGCACTACTGTCTCCTCTAGCCCCCAAGTGCGCTGTCTTGGAGTAATCCTTGACTCCTCCCTCTCCTTCAAACCACACATTCAGCACCTCTCACATACCTGACGTTTTCATCTAAAAAATATTTCCAGTTTCAGACCCTTTTTGACCCAGGATGCTACTAAGACTCTTATCCACTCACTGGTCATCTCCATACTGGATTACTGTAATCTCCTCCTGACTGGCATTCCTGACAAACACCTCTATCCACTCCAATCTATCCTCAATGCTGCTGCCCGGCTCTTTTTCCTCACCAAACGCACTACGTCTACCTCTCCTCTCTTACTAGACCTTCACTGGCTCCCCTTCCCTTTCAGAATCCATTTCAAGCTTCTCACATTCACTTACAAAGCCCTCACCCACTCCTCTCCCATCTACATCTCTGATCTTATCTCCCTTTACATTCCCACACGTCCTCTTCGCTCTGCTAATGCACGACGACTTTCCTGCCTACGGATTACCTCCTCCCACTCCTACCTCCAAGATTTTTCGCGTGCTGCACCACTTCTCTGGAATTCCCTACCTCTCCCCCTCAGACTCTCCACCTCTCTACAAAACTTCAAACGGGCTCTCAAGACCCACTTCTTCACCAAACCCAGCCAAATCTCATCATAACCCTCTGTTCTACACTCTATATGTACCCCATCTGTGTCACCCCTGTCTGTCTACCCCTCCCCTTTAGAATGTAAGCTCTCATGAGCAGGGCCCTCTTCCCTCATGTGCTTATCCTTTCTTACTTTAATAATCTTCAACTGCATCAACTCCAGCCGTCTTCTGCCACCTGATACTTATTCCAGTGTCTTCTGCTGATGTAACTATGTTTATTTACCCTGTACTTGTCCTATACTGTCATCAACTGTAAGTTGCTGTTTTCCTGTTTGATTATTTATGTACTCTGTAATTGGGCGCTGCGGAACCCTTGTGGCGCCATATAAATAAAGGATAATAATAATAATGCACACCCAAGCACCCATCCTCCCATGGAAGCCCCCCTTACTAAATCCTGCTTTTGCCTCTGCTACTCTCTCCATTCCTTTCTATCTCTCTGTCCCTCTCTATGTTTCCAATGGCCCTGTATGTGAGTGAACACACGTGTTCACTCACATATGTGTTCACTCCCATGTAATATATATATATATTAGAGATGTGCGGCTGGCACTTTTCGTGTTTTGTGTTTTGGTTTTGGCTTGGTTTTGCCAAAACCACCCTATCATGTTTTGGTTTTGGATCTGGATGATTTGGGGGGGGGACATAAAAACAGCTAAACTCACAGAATTTGGGGGTAATTTTGCTCCTACAGTATTATTAACCTCAATAACAATCATTTCCACTCATTTCCAGTCTATTCTGAACACCTCACAATATTGTTTTTAGGACTAAAAGTTGCACCCAGGTGGCTGTATGACTAAGCTAAGCGACACAAGTGTGCGGCACAAACACCTGGCCCATCTAGGAGTGGCACTGCAGTTGCAGACAAGATGGCACTATTCAAAAACTAGTCCCCAAACAGCACATGATGCAAAGAAGAAAAAGAGGTGCAATTAGGTAGCTGGATGGCCATGCTAAGCGACACAAGTATGCGGCACAAACACCTGGCCCATCTAGGAATGGAACTGCAGTTACAGACAGGATGGCAGATTTAAAAAATAGGCCCCAAACAGCACATGGACTTATAGAAACAAACAGCAGTGGATATATAGCAGCAGCGTATATCGTCACTGGAATTACTGATGACACAGGACACTACCACTGGTCTGATGCAGCCCAACAGGTTATTATAATTGTTATACTGCAGCAGTGGATATATATAGCAGCAGCGTATATCGTCACTGAAATTACTGATGACACAGGACACTACCACTGGTCTGATGCAGCCCAACAGGTTATTATAATTATTATACTGCAGCAGTGGATATATATATATAGCAGCAGCGTATATCGTCACTGGAATTACTGATGACACAGGACACTACCACTGGTCTGCACAACACAGCACCACTTTATACACCAACACTGTGAATGGCTAGACTGATACAGCACAATACACTGACTACACTGGACTGGTCTGCACAACACAGCACCACTTATACAGCTACACTGGATATATGGCAGCAGAGAACACCAACACTGTGACTGCCTGGACTGATGCAGCACAATACACTGAGTGACTACACTGGACTGGACTGAGCGCGGCTCCTTATATGGAATCCAAATCCCGCGAGAATCCGACTGCGGGATGTTGATGTTTTACCGAGTTCGGGTTTCTGAGTCAAGAGGGAAAATCCGAGCCTGGCTCGGATCCGGGCTCAGAGCGTGAAGTCCGGTAGGGTTCGGTTCTCTGAGAACCGAGCCCGCTCATCTCTATATATATATATATATATATATATATATATATATATATATATTTTTTTAGAGGGACAGAGATCAAATCTCACATATCTGGAAACTCCCCTCTAAATATCCTGCGTTTGCCCCTGCTATGGAAGTGGCATGCGTCATAGGGCCTAATTCAAAGGTGCTACTTCATGCCGATGTTTTTGCAATTGAGCTCTTATTGATCGAACTGCGCATGCGCAAGGGTATCTATGCGAGTACGTTCGCAATGGGATTCAATGGCAAAGTGATTGACAGGAAGTGACAGTTTGGGAGTGGTAACATGGTGTTAGTGGGAAGTGATTGTAAAAACGCAGGCATGTCATTGCCATTTACGGGGCATGTGTGTGATGTCAGCTGCAAGCTCCAAAAACATGGCGCCTACGTGACTAATGCCGCATCTAGTCTGCGTAGCCATATCTACACAAGCAGTTTAATTGAGGTTTAATGTTCTTTCATATAGGCTGCATATGGGTATGCAAATTGTGAATGAGTTGCGTTTGCTGCAGGGGGCATTTATTTTCATTTCTGGGAGTCAGCTTCACTTGCTAATATTAGCAGTTATGTAGTGTAGAAAATTGTAATTGCAATTACAGTAGCGTACAACTCTAAATTAGGCCCATAGTCGTGGTCACACTAGCCCGTGAGCTTTGCCGCAACTAGGACACGGCAGCAAAGCTAAGTGTGGCTACATCTATAGTACATAAACCTAATGGTTTACGTAGTAACCCAATAGTGGAGAAATAGCGCATGTGCAGGAAATACTGCATGATGGCTTGCATAACCCCTTTATCCACAGGATGATTGACATGCTGTGTTCTTTGGGGGCCAGAGTGGGGGAAGTTATGGGGACCATGCTGAGCAGTAAACAATAGGTGTGCTGCTGGTGTTACTATATGTCACATTATTGTATGGCAATAATTAATTTCCCAGGCTATAACTAGGGGTGTGTGAGTGATCCTGCTGCACAAGGTGCAGGGCACTGGGGGTGGCACCCTCACTACCCCACGGCACCTGCGTGTAGGTTGCAGGTTGCCTGGAATGGCACCCTACAGCTAGTAGTGCTACTGCAGAGCTGTCCAAATTAGCTGAAGGATACCATGCAGCCTTTAGCGCTGTGGGCAGTGCTCTACTTCCCAGAGTTGGCGGCCCTGCATCCTAAGAGTTACATCTTGGTTTTAGGTGGCAGGGCTGGCACAGTGCACACTGCCGCCCTGGTACGAATCTGTTCTCTTCTTATATTGGCCTCTGTTGATGTGTTTTTCAACCCTTGTTATTCGGTAAACATCACCAATGCTCCATTATGTGATCTTCCCTAACCTCAGTAAGTATATAGTTAATTTTTTGAGGACCTCTTTATTAGAATTTGAAGAACTTATACTTTGACACTTTCATGATTATACAGATTATTGCTTCGTAAATCTTATACAGTATATTAAAATTCATAGGTCTGTTTTTTTGTTTGTTTGTTTGTTTGTCTGTTTGTCCGGTTATGCATTCAGATGCCACTTCACTGATTGGGATGAAACCAAAGCAAGGTGGTCCAGTTGGATCCTGACCAGACATTAGGAGTGTTAGGGTCCTGGTTGGTCCTCCCTTTGGTGTATGCTAGGCAGAACTTTGACCCGGCGAGCCTGTTATGAGCCTTCCAATGGATGGATTTTTACAAAAACATCACAGAGTGGTAATATTGGATCCCAGAGGACATACTAGGTGGTTGGGGTCCTGGTTGGACCTTCTGTTACTGTTCACTAGGCATAATTTGACCTGGTGAGCCTGTTCTGGGCCATCCACTGGATGGATTTGGATGAAAATTTCACAGGGCATAACATTGGGTCCAAGAAGACATACTAAGGTTTGATGTTCTCGTCGGACCTCCCGTCGGTGTACGCCAGACAGAACTTTGACACAGGGAGCCTGTTCTGTGCCTTCCACTGGATGGATTTGGATGTAACAGTGGGTCCAACAAGACATTCTAAAGAGTTGATGTCCCTGTCGGACCTCCCGGTCGTGTACACCAGACAGAACTTTGACACAGGGAGACTGTTCTGGGCCTTCCACTGGATGGATTTGGATGAAAATTTTAATCAACTGTAATAACTGACTGAAATAATCAGAAATCGTGAACTAAAATTACTGACAAAAATGGAGGTGGGAAGGCAAAATATTTTGTGTACCCAAGAGGCTTTTAATAGCAACAATGATAACAGATGGAAACTTTACACCAATCTTGCAATGTAAAAGTGATTATAAAACGGAACAGAAAGGAAAGCTGGGTATTAGGGCTACCGGCAACACCCCCCCCCCCCCAAATATTAAGCAGCCACCTCATGTGTGTGTTGGAAGAGCTGTTAAGCTGCTAATTATTTTTAAAATGTTGACAGTTACATCCAACTCACTGATAACTTAATAATTTTAACATTTAAATTCAGGTAACACCAGGTGTTTCAGCTAGTAGTTAATTTATAAGAAATATGGGCTAATCAGCTCTGTGTAACTTGATCAAGTTCAGCTATCATAATCAAGTTTAGATTTCTGGAGAGGTGTATCTTCATCATATAGTAAATCACTGTGGCAGGTTATAAGAAGGAGTTTGGTAAATTCCTTTTTTCATTGGTTTGTTTCTTCAAACTGCTATTAATGAGGAATTATACTTCAGATTTTTCCTCACTTTTATGTGATTACCATGGCAACCACAGTCACCTGGCCCATGTGGTGATCCGAAAAGGCTTTGAAACACCTTGTTTTCAATGCCCCATAGAAACAATGCAAATCACAAATGAAGAAAGCATCAACTTCTGTTGTATTTTTCCAGATAAAGATGACTCCAGTTCCTGAAATATGATTTATACATCTTCCAGTATCAAACTAGGAATCATGCCACTCCACCATCAATAGAGGGCTGACCTTCTAATTTCTAATGTAGGCATATAAATTATATTTAATTAGTATTACCAGATACACATACTGTATGCTGTAGCTAACAAGATAAAGATAAAAAAAACAAAGAATAAAACAGATGGTGGCGCGGCTGGGATTTTTAGAACTGTGGATTAGATATCAATATTTACAATAAGCAGCATAGATTGTAAATTCATAAAAGATTTTTATTCCACTGATAAAATCAAATCTAAAATATAGAAAAACATGATGTACACCATATATACCTAAATCATACTTATAACTGATCCCATAATCTTAATAGGCCATCCGAATTAATCTTGGATAATATTATAACAGGAATATTCCTCTCAATAATATAAATGATAAAAAATCTGTTTTCAACAGTCTCTAAATGAGGTGCCGGCACCCTTTATGATTTCCCAATTATTGATTTAATGTCCCGGATTTGGGAATTTATAGCAGGTAAATAGCAATATATACTTTGGGGATTTCCACTTTTAGATCCTTTGTATCGTATATTATAAGGGACTGTTTCCTTTAGCCAATTCTTTGTTTACACAACTGTGTGATCTGGATTTCATACACCGTGTATCTATAACTCCACGTATTTAACCTCCTCATCCACTCTACTGGCTCTGCCAGTGTTTTACAGCATTGGTGGTGAATGGAGGTGCGGGTGTACCTGTATCTCCACGTATTTGGCCTCCTCGTCCACTCTGCTGGCTTTGCCAGTGTTTTACAGCATTGGTGGTGAATGGAGGTGCGGGTGTATTTTTCTCCCCCGTGGTTCAGGTTCTCCTGCTGCAAGGAAACAGTCTGCCGTGAGCAGTGGAAATCACTCTCGTATGTCCCCCTCGTATGACGCGTTTCTCCACCTCGTCACTCGGCGGCTTCCTCAGATACCTAAAAAATCTAAGATACCTGAAATCTAAGATAAAGATAACATTCAAAGCACTTATTAGTTTGCATTCCTTTCAAGTGGTAAAGCTATTCACTAATCATTTGGAAAATGAATAGAGAGCCTTGTATTTTGTGAAAATGCCAATGACAAATTAGTCAACCTACATCAATAATGGAAGATTAAATCATACAGTACATTAGGAGTGAATGAAATGTAGCAATTAGGAACCAGTATAAAGTCTAGTGGAGTATAATCAGGTAATTCACTGTAAAAGTTTGAAATGTTTAAAAGGTGGTACAAAGGAAAACAGGAAAGATACTGCACAAGATATAAAAGCAGCGATAAGTCTCCAGACAGAATTGATAGAGAAAGAATATTCCCCTCTGTGGAATGCCCTCCAGCGCACAATAAGACTCACCTCTAGTCTCCAAACCTTTAAACATTCCCTGAAAACTCACCTCTTCAGACAAGCCTATCAAATTCCAGACCCACCCACATAAACTTCATTGCTTCCCTATCTAATTACATCCTCTCTGTACAGTCCACATAACATTACATATCTTGTCTTTCTTTACTCTCACACCCTCCCGACACTTGTCCAACATTGCTGGGTGATCATATCATGCAACCCATTAAGAACCTAACAATCTGGTGGACCATTATGCAATAGGTAGCATCTATCCTTGTGTATCAATGACTATTTACCTATAGATTTTAAGCTTGCGAGCAGGGCCTTCCTCTATGTCTGTCTGTTGTTCCCCAGTTTTGTTCTATTACTATTGTTCCCCAGTTTTGTTCTATTGCTGTTGTTCTAATTGTATAGCACAACGGAATATGCTGCGCTATATAAGAAACTGTTAATAAATAAATAATAAATAAATAAGAATATTATGACCATCGATCTTCAGTAATTTATTAGCAGTACAATTATGAGATAAGTGTGTTGGCGGTGATCCCCAGAGTTTGTTGTATAATAGAAAAAGGTTTGCTATAATTTAGTATTTTTTTTAAATCGTAGCATAGTTGAGTTCATGTTGGTGGATGTAACCTAGTCAATGCATAAGCAGGGCTATGGTTCTAGTTGGACTGTAAGCAGAATAGTCAAAACAGCTAGGTCAATGATAAGCAACTTGTCCACTTTATTACTCTTGAAGGTTTGATACATATCCCCCACACTGTCACTTCTATATAACTATGACTGATACTGTGTCAGGACTCAGGAGACGGCATACCATGTGGGAGCATGTCAGATTCATAGCACACTGCCTTCTGTATTGAGGGGCATGCAATTATAGGAAGAGGAAAACTATACTGTCAGCCTAAAATGAAAAGCTTGTCCTGATGACAGTCATTGTACTGTATGCAGGAAGGCCCCTGCACTCACTAAAAAAAAGTATATTGCCCCACCATGGCTGAATGCATGATGCATACATATACCATTAAGCCTTTGTAATCCAGGTTAAACTTTATAAACATTTTATATTTCGCCCAGACCTAGCACATTATTGATAGATCCCTTCATTATATCCACTTAATGGTAATTCACTGTTTTCAAAAGTCGGGAACATTATATAAACTAAAAGCATATGAACTAAAGATGTATTGAAATATGCTTTTAGTTACTCTACCTTTACCTTAGAAATTATGCTTTCTCCACTTTGTAGCATTTGTAAATTGTTGAAACTGTACACAAAATATTTTGTTAAGAGCTATAGTATATATTTATACAATTTAAACATAGTATACAACATGTACTTGAACTTAAGTTCCACTAAAATCTGGGGCAGTTATAAAAATAAATATACCATATTAAATCCAAAATATTAGTAATGCGAAAATGTAATGTCATAAAAACAGCTTTGGGAAATCTAACAACTGGCCTGTATTCAAAAAAGCAGGATCAATTTAACACCCACTATGTTACTTTCCAGATCATGACTTCCATCTTTCCGTATAGGATTGAACTTCCCTAGGAATAAATACATTGCTGTGACCTTTTCAACTTGGAATTTATTTTTCATTGAGTGTAATAAATTTGAAATAAGGTTATATTACTATGTATAGAAAACTATGTCCCACTTAGTGTTTGTATAACAGAGCTACAGGCTTAAGGAGAAAACTTGATGCTTTAGGGTCTAGTGATTGTGTGTTTTGACTTGTCTTTAAAAGATACAGTTTTCCTTTACCCCTGTGAATGTATTCTGTCTGTGTGTTTTCAGGAGATTTTCTCATCAAGAGACCTAGAAAAAGGAACTATCTTCCGTCCTAAACCTGTCTATGTGCTAATGCATTTCACACAGTGTGAGATTACTTCCATCCTGTCATCGCTTCTCAGGTGTTATCGGCAGTTTAACATTGTTGCAGCTGTAGCAGTTAATGATTAGTGGATATTGGGCCTAATTCAGAGTTGATCGCAGCAGCAAATTTGTTAGTAGTTGGGCAAAACCATGGCCCTCATTCCGAGTTGTTCGTTCGCTAGCTGCTTTTAGCAGCATTGCACACGCTAAGCCGCCGCCTACTGGGAGTGTATCTTAGCTTAGCAGAATTGCGAACGAAAGATTAGCACAATTGCGAATAGAAATTTCTTAGCAGTTTCTGAGTAGCTCCAGATTTACTCAGCCATTGCGATCAGTTCAGTCAGTTTCGTTCCTGGTTTGACGTCACAAACACACCCAGCGTTCGCCCAGACACTCCCCCGTTTCTTCAGACACTCCCGCGTTTTTCCCAGAAACGCCAGCGTTTTTTCACACACTCCCATAAAACGGCCAGTTTCCGCCCAGAAACACCCACTTTCTGTCAATCACAGTACGATCACCAGAACGATGAAAATTCCTCGTTATGCTGTGAGTAAAATACCTAACTTTTGTGTAAAATAACTAAGCGCATGCGCTCTGCGAACCTTGCGCATGCGCAGTAAGCGACTAATCGCAATATAGCGAAAATCGCCAACGAGCGAACAACTCGGAATGACCACCATGGTTTTGCCCAACTGCTAACAAAAATGCTGCTGCTATCAACTCTGAATTACCCACATTGTCATAATTAAGTGGCACAGATTGCAAAGTATATTATAGCTGATTATGAGTACAACAGCAAAATATCAGACACACCTGGGTATCCACATGTATAATTCTTCAACAACCGTACTTTCACACTTAAAGTAAGCTTACAGTGGCAGGTCTTGAACCTGAACATGAGGACAGAGTTGCAGCAAATTCTGAGTTAAGCATATGCAAAGACCCAGCAATTTCAGACACATCTTTTGTACAAAGGATATTATTTATAAATGCTCATCACATCAGGCAACCCCTAGACCTGTGCCTAGGCTCCTAATGCAGTAATCTGCCAAAAGCTTTTTTTATGATTTGTACTGCAGGGTGAATAAAGCTGCTAGACCACCCATTTGGCATACAGGAGAGAGGAGCAAGAAACATCTTAACCATTGGTGTTACTTGCTAAAACTAAAGAATAGATTAGTGGAGGCATTAAGCATTGCTGGTCATGCAGCAATTTATATATTAAGAGTATAGCAATCGTGCATCTTTCCCTTAAAAAGAATAAGCAATGCATGTCATTGAGGCAGACTCATTTCTTCTCCCTTAGGGGCAAATTCTATTAGTATTAGGTTTAGCCATGGCTATTTGTCAGCCCTGTGCTATTTAATTAAGGGTCACTACCTTGCGTGTTATCAAAAAAAGCTAACACAAAAAAGGAGATTTATGGTAGACTTACCATTGTTAAATCTCTTTATGTGAGGTACATTGGTTCCACAGGGACAACATCAGGGTGTAGAGATGGATCTTGATCCAGGCACCAACAGGCTAAAGCTTTAGACTGTCCCAGGATGCATTGGGGCCTCCTCTATAACCCTGCCTCCAGGCACTGTGAGCTCAGTTTCGTTAACCAGTCCAATGCAGGAGCAGGTAAAAGAGAAGGTAGATGTTAGTCACATAGAACCACGTTCTCACGATAGGAAAAGGGACTAGTGGCTAATGCCATACAAACCCATAGAAGCTAGGTGCGTCAGGGCGGGCGCCCTGTGGTACCAATGTACCTCGCAGAAAGAGATTTAACAATGGTAAATGTACCATAAATCTCCTTTTCTGCAGCGGGTACATCGGTTTCCACAGGGAAAACATTGGGGATGTCCCAAAGCAGTTCCTTATGGGAGGGGACGTGCCGTAGCAGGTATGAGATCCCGGCGTCCAAAGGAAGCATCCTGGGAGGCAGAAGTATCAATGGCATAGAAACTAATGAACGTGTTCACTGGGGACCTCATAGCCACCTTGCACAATTGTTTAGCGGACGCGCCTCGGCGGGCCGCCCAAGAAAGACCAACAGACCGATTAGAATGGGCTTTAATAGCAGCAGGCGCTGGAAGACCAGCCTGTGTATATGCTTGTGCAATCACCATTCTAATCCATCTGGCCAATGTTTGCTTGTTCGCAGGCAAGCCATGTTTGTGTAAACCAAAAAGTACAAAAAGGGAATCTGACCTCCTAATAGTATATATAGTATATACAGAGAGCCCTTACCACATCCAAAGACCGCTCTTTGGAGGACAAACCAGAAGAGATAAAAGCCGGAGCCACAATCTCTTGGTTAAGATGGAAAGACGACACCACCTTAGGTAGAAAACCAGTGCGAGTTCTAAGAACTGCCCAGTCATGGTGAAAAATCAAAAAGGGTGGATGACATGACAAAGCGCCTAAGTCAGACACCCTCCTAGCAGAGGCAATAGCCAGTGGGAACAGGACCTTGACCGTGAGCCATTTAAGGTCCACTGACTCAAGAGGTTCAAATGGAGACTCTTGCAGGGCATTCAGGACAACAGACAGATCCCATGGAGCCACAGGAGGGACATAGGGAAAACACCCTGAGTGAAAGTATGAACGTCAGGAATAGACGCAATTTTTCAATGAAACCACACCGACAAGGCAGAGATATGAACCTTGAGGGAGGCCAGATGAAGGCCTAAATCCAGGCCTTGTTGTAGAAAAGCCAGAAGTCTGGAAGTACTGAATTTGTAAGCATCGTAATTCTTAGCAGCACACCCACCAGGTGAAGTAAGAATTCCAGACCCTGTAATAAATCCGCGCAGATGCCGGTTTGCAGGCCTTCAACATAGTTTGGATAACCACCTCGAAGAATCCTTTGACCTTTAGGAGTGAAGCTTCAAGAGCCAAGCCGTCACAGCCAGTCTGGGTAGGTCCTGGTAGACTATATGAAAACGGGGCCTGGACTGCACACCCTAGCTTATTATAATGGGATGTGCTACCTTGCTGAAACTAAGTACTGTAATACTACAACATGGGAACAAAGGGTGCAGGTGCACCATACACCATTAAAATTATTATAACCATAATATAATATTTGAGGTTCTTGGCATATATTGGTCAGTATATGAGCCTGCCCACCTGCTTCACGGTGACCTCATCGGACAGGTCCCTAACACTATAGGGGTTCACCTCTGGGACGCAGAGCACCCCCAGACCACCCCAGCCAAACCACCCCAGGGCATCACACAGAAAAAAGGATAGGAGTGAAAGATCAGTGTTAAGCAAATGAAAGAGGCTGCTGAATGTAAAAGAAAAGAAGAGGACAGCAGTAAAGTGTTAGAATGTGAAGTCTAGCTGAGCAGTGTTAGAAGTATAAAAAAATTGTGAAAAAAGCTACATAAATAGAAAACAAACACAATGTGATAGAAGTGTTAAAAGCAATGTAAGGTGGTGATGCCCCAAGGTGGCCCAGCCAGAGCAGTCCTCTTCTTTTCTTTTACATTCAGCAGCCTCTTTCATTTGCTTAACACTGATCTTTCACTGCTATCCTTTTTTCTGTGTGATGCCCTGGGGTGGTTTGGCTGGGGTGGTCTGGGGGTGCTCTGCGTCCCGGAGGTGAACCCCTATAGTGTTAGGGACCTGTCCGATGAGGTCACCGTGAAGCAGGTGGGCAGGCTCATATACTGACCAATATATGCCAAGAACCTCATATATTATATTATGGTTATAATTTTAATGGTGTATGGTGCACCTGCACCCTTTGTTCCCATGTTGTAGTATTACAGTACTTAGTCCCAGCAAGGTAGCACATCCCATTATAATAAGCTAGGGTGTGCAGTCCAGGCCCCGTTTTCATATAGTCTATATTATGTGTGTGTATACACACCTGAGGGATTGGGACAGCCCTCATCTCTGGATTAGCACCCCACCCACTGCCTCTCAGGCTTTTAAACAGGGAACCAGCACATTCTGACTGCACAAAAGACATAGGTATGATGCTTTTAATTATATACAAAGTCAGTTTGGGGGTGAGCTTTTGGGGCGTGGAGCTCCCTATACTGCTCTGGCTGGGCCACCTTGGGGCATCACCACCTTACATTTGCTTTTAACACTTCTATCACATTGTGTTTGTTTTCTATTTATGTAGCTTTTTTCACATATTTTTTACACTTCTAATACTGCTCAGCTAGACTTCACATTCTAACACTTTACTGCTGTCCTCTTCTTTTCTTTTACATTCAGCAGCCTCTTTCATTTGCTTAACACTGATCTTTCACTCCTATCCTTTTTTCTGTGTGATGCCCTGGGGTGGTTTGGCTGGGGTGGTCTGGGGATGCTCTGCGTCCCGGAGGTGAACCCCTATAGTGTTAGGGACCTGTCCGATGAGGTCACCGTGAAGCAGGTGGGCAGGCTCATATACTGACCAATATATGCCAAGAACCTCAAATATTATATTATGGTTATAATAATTTTAATGGTGTATGGTGCACCTGCACCCTTTGTTCCCATGTTGTAGGTCCTGGTAGACACTAGTGATGAGCACCGGAAATTTTTCGGGTTTTGTGTTTTGGTTTTGGGTTCGGTTCCGCGGCCGTGTTTTGGGTTCGAACGCGTTTTGGCAAAACCTCACCGAATTTTTTTTGTCGGATTCGGGTGTGTTTTGGATTCGGGTGTTTTTTTCAAAAAACCCTAAAATACAGCTTAAATCATAGAATTTGGGGGTCATTTTGATCCCAAAGTATTATTAACCTCAATAACCATAATTTCCACTCATTTTCAGTCTATTCTGAACACCTCACACCTCACAATATTATTTTTAGTCCTAAAATTTGCACCGAGGTCGCTGGATGGCTAAGCTAAGTGACCCAAGTGGCCGACACAAACACCTGGCCCATCTAGGAGTGGCACTGCAGTGTCACGCAGGATGGCCCTTCCAAAAAACACTCCCCAAACAGCACATGACGCAAATAAAAAAAGAGGCGCAATGAGGTAGCTGTGCGAGTAAGCTAAGCGACCCTAGTGGCCGACACAAACACCTGGCCCATCTAGGAGTGGCACTGCAGTGTCACGCAGGATGGCCCTTCCAAAAAACACTCCCCAAACAGCACATGACGCAAAGAAAAAAAGAGGCAAAATGAGGTAGCTGTGTGAGTAAGCTAAGCGACCCTAGTGGCCGACACAAACACCTGGCCCATCTAGGAGTGGCACTGCAGTGTCACGCAGGATGGCCCTTCCAAAAAACACTCCCCAAACAGCACATGACGCAAAGAAAAAAAGAGGCGCAATGAGGTAGCTGTGTGAGTAAGCTAAGCGACCCTAGTGGCCGACACAAACACCTGGCCCATCTAGGAGTGGCACTGCAGTGTCACGCAAGATGGCCCTTCCAAAAAACACCCCCCAAACAGCACATGACGCAAAGAAAAATGAAAGAAAAAAAGAGGTGCAAGATGGAATTGTCCTTGGGCCCTCCCACCCACCCTTATGTTGTATAAACAGGACATGCACACTTTAACCAACCCATCATTTCAGTGACAGGGTCTGCCACACGACTGTGACTGAAATGACGGGTTGGTTTGGACCCCCACCAAAAAAGAAGCAATTAATCTCTCCTTGCACAAACTGGCTCTACAGAGGCAAGATGTCCACCTCATCATCATCCTCCGATATATCACCGTGTACATCCCCCTCCTCACAGATTATCAATTCGTCCCCACTGGAATCCACCATCTCAGCTCCCTGTGTACTTTGTGGAGGCAATTGCTGCTGGTCAATGTCTCCACGGAGGAATTGATTATAATTCATTTTAATGAACATCATCTTCTCCACATTTTCTGGATGTAACCTCGTACGCCGATTGCTGACAAGGTGAGCGGCGGCACTAAACACTCTTTCGGAGTACACACTTGTGGGAGGGCAACTTAGGTAGAATAAAGCCAGTTTGTGCAAGGGCCTCCAAATTGCCTCTTTTTCCTGCCAGTATAAGTACGGACTGTCTGACGTGCCTACTTGGATGCGGTCACTCATATAATCCTCCACCATTCTTTCAATGGGGAGAGAATCATATGCAGTGACAGTAGACGACATGTCCGTAATCGTTGGCAGGTCCTTCAGTCCGGACCAGATGTCAGCATCAGCAGTCGCTCCAGACTGCCCTGCATCACCGCCAGCGGGTGGGCTCGGAATTCTGAGCCTTTTCCTCGCACCCCCAGTTGCGGGAGAATGTGAAGGAGGAGATGTTGACAGGTCGCGTTCCGCTTGACTTGACAATTTTGTCACCAGCAGTTCTTTGAACCCCAGCAGACTTGTGTCTGCCGGAAAGAGAGATCCAAGGTAGGTTTTAAATCTAGGATCGAGCACGGTGGCCAAAATGTAGTGCTCTGATTTCAACAGATTGACCACCCGTGAATCCTTGTTAAGCGAATTAAGGGCTCCATCCACAAGTCCCACATGCCTAGCGGAATCGCTCTGTGTTAGCTCCTCCTTCAATGTCTCCAGCTTCTTCTGCAAAAGCCTGATGAGGGGAATGACCTGACTCAGGCTGGCAGTGTCTGAACTGACTTCACGTGTGGCAAGTTCAAAAGGTTGCAGAACCTTGCACAACGTTGAAATCATTCTCCACTGCGCTTGAGACAGGTGCATTCCACCTCCTATATCGTGCTCAGTTGTATAGGCTTGAATGGCCTTTTGCTGCTCCTCCAACCTCTGAAGCATATAGAGGGTTGAATTCCACCTCGTTACCACTTCTTGCTTCAGATGATGGCAGGGCAGGTTCAGGCGTTTTTGGTGGTGCTCCAGTCTTCTGTACGTGGTGCCTGTACGCCGAAAGTGTCCCGCAATTCTTCTGGCCACCGACAGCATCTCTTGCACGCCCCTCTCGTTTTTTAAATAATTCTGCACCACCAAATTCAAGGTATGTGCAAAACATGGGACGTGCTGGAATTTGCCCAGATTTAATGCACACACAATATTGCTAGCGTTGTCCGATGCCACAAATCCACAGGAGAGTCCAATTGGGGTAAGCCATTCTGCGATGATCTTCCTCAGTTGCCGTAAGAGGTTTTTAGCTGTGTGCGTATTCTGGAAAGCGGTGATACAAAGCGTAGCCTGCCTAGGAAAGAGTTGGCGTTTGCGAGATGCTGCTACTGGTGCCGCCGCTGCTGTTCTTGCGGCGGGAGTCCATACATCTACCCAGTGGGCTGTCGCAGTCATATAGTCCTGAGTCTGCCCTGCTCCACTTGTCCACATGTCCGTGGTTAAGTGGACATTGGGTACAACTGCATTTTTTAGGACACTGGTGAGTCTTTTTCTGAGGTCTGTGTACATTTTCGGTATCGCCTGCCTAGAGAAATGGAACCTAGATGGTATTTGGTACCGGGGACACAGTACCTCCAACAAGTCTCTAGTTGCCTCTGCAGTAATGATGGATACCGGAACCACGTTTCTCACCGCCCAGGATGCCAAGGCCTCAGTTATCCGCTTTGCAGCAGGATGACTGCTGTGATATTTCATCTTCCTCGCAAAGGACTGTTGGACAGTCAATTGCTTGGTGGAAGTAGTAAAAGTGGTCTTACGAGTACGACTTCCCCTCTGGGATGACCATCGACTCCCAGCAGCAACAACAGCAGCACCAGCAGCAGTAGGCGTTACACGCAAGGATGCATCGGAGGAATCCCAGGCAGGAGAGGACTCGTCATAATTGCCAGTGACATGGCCTGCAGGACTATTGGCATTCCTGGGGAAGGAGGAAATTGACACTGAGGGAGTTGGTGGGGTGGTTTGCGTGAGCTTGGTTACAAGAGGAAGGGATTTACTGGTCAGTGGACTGCTTCCGCTGTTGCCCAAAGTTTTTGAACTTGTCACTGACTTATGATGAATGCGCTGCAGGTGACGTATAAGGGAGGATGTTCCGAGGTGGTTAACGTCCTTACCCCTACTTATTACAGCTTGACAAAGGCAACACACGGCTTGATAAATGTTGTCCGCATTTCTGTTGAAATACTTCCACACCGAAGAGCTGATTTTTTTGGTATTTTCACCAGGCATGTCAATGGCCCTATTCCTCCCACGGACAACAGGTGTCTCCCCGGGTGCCTGACTTAAACAAACCACCTCACCATCAGAATCCTCCTGGTCAATTTCCTCCCCAGCGCCAGCAACACCCATATCCTCCTCATCCTGGTGTACTTCAACACTGACATCTTCAATCTGACTATCAGGAACTGGACTGCGGGTGCTCCTTCCAGCACTTGCAGGGGGCGTGCAAATGGTGGAAGGCGCATGCTCTTCACGTCCAGTGTTGGGAAGGTCAGGCATCGCAAACGATCACAATTGGACTCTCCTTGTGGATTTGTGATTTCGAAGAACGCACAGTTCTTTGCTGTGCTTTTGCCAGCTTGAGTCTTTTCATTTTTCTAGCGAGAGCTGAGTGCTTCCATCCTCATGTGAAGCTGAACCACTAGCCATGAACATAGGCCAGGGCCTCAGCCGTTCCTTGCCACTCCGTGTGGTAAATGGCATATTGGCAAGTTTACGCTTCTCCTCCGACAATTTTATTTTAGATTTTTGAGTCCTTTTTTTACTGATATTTGGTGTTTTGGATTTTACATGCTCTGTACTATGACATTGGGCATCGGCCTTGGCAGACGACGTTGCTGGCATTTCATCGTCTCGGCCATGACTAGTGGCAGCAGCTTCAGCACGAGGTGGAAGTCGATCTTGATCTTTCCCTATTTTTGGAACCTCAACATTTTTGTTCTCCATATTTTAATAGGCACAACTAAAAGGCACCTCAGGTAAACAATGGAGATGGATGGATACTAGTATACTTATGGATGGACGAGCGACTGCCGACACAGAGGTAGCTACAGCCGTGGACTACCATACTGCGTCTGCTGCTAATATAGACTGGATGATAATGATATAAAAAATATATATATATCACTACTGCAGCCGGACAGGTATATATTATATAATGACGGACCTGCTGGACACTGTCAGCTCAGCACTGCAGACTCCTAAAGTAAGCTACTAGTAGTATCAAGAAGATAAAAAAAAAACACCACAGGTAGGTGGTATACAATTATGGATGGACTAGCGACTGCCGACACAGAGGTAGCTACAGCCGTGGACTACCGTACTGCATCTGCTGCTAATATAGACTGGATGATAATGATATAAAAAAAAAATATATATATATCACTACTGCAGCCGGACAGGTATATATTATATAATGACGGACCTGCTGGACACTGTCAGCTCAGCACTGCAGACTCCTAAAGTAAGCTACTAGTAGTATCAAGAAGATAGAAAAAAAAAACACCACAGGTAGGTGGTATACAATTATGGATGGACTAGCGACTGCCGACACAGAGGTAGCTACAGCCGTGGACTACCGTACTGCGTCTGCTGCTAATATAGACTGGATGATAATGAGATATAAAATATATATATATCACTACTGCAGCCGGACAGGTATATATTATATAATAACGGACCTGCTGGACACTGTCAGCTCAGCACTGCAGACTCCTAAAGTAAGCTACTAGTATCAAAAAGATAGAAAAAAAAAACACCACAGGTAGGTGGTATACAATTATGGATGGACGAGCGACTGCCGACACAGAGGTAGCTACAGCCGTGGACTACCGTACTGCGTCTGCTGCAGTGCTAATATAGACTGGATGATAATGATATAAAAAATATATATATATCACTACTGCAGCCGGACAGGTATATATTATATAATGACGGACCTGCTGGACACTGTCAGCTCAGCACTGCAGACTCCTAAAGTAAGCTACTAGTAGTATCAAGAAGATAGAAAGAAAAAAAAACACCACAGGTAGGTGGTATACAATTATGGATGGACTAGCGACTGCCGACACAGAGGTAGCTACAGCCGTGGACTACCGTACTGCGTCTGCTGCTAATATAGACTGGATGATAATGAGATATAAAATATATATATATCACTACTGCAGCCGGACAGGTATATATTATATAATGACGGACCTGCTGGACACTGTCAGCTCAGCACTGCAGACTCCTAAAGTAAGCTACTAGTATCAAGAAGATAGAAAAAAAAAACACCACGGGTAGGTGGTATACAATTATGGATGGACGAGCGACTGCCGACACAGAGGTAGCTACAGCCGTGGACTACCGTACTGCGTCTGCTGCTAATATAGACTGGATGATAATGATATAAAAAATATATATATATATATCACTACTGCAGCCGGACAGGTATATATTATATAATGACGGACCTGCTGGACACTGTCAGCTCAGCACTGCAGACTCCTAAAGTAAGCTACTAGTAGTATCAAGAAGATAGAAAGAAAGAAAAACACCACAGGTAGGTGGTATACAATTATGGATGGACTAGCGACTGCCGACACAGAGGTAGCTACAGCCGTGGACTACCGTACTGCGTCTGCTGCTAATATAGACTGGATGATAATGAGATATAAAATATATATATATCACTACTGCAGCCGGACAGGTATATATTATATAATGACGGACCTGCTGGACACTGTCAGCTCAGCACTGCAGACTCCTAAAGTAAGCTACTAGTATCAAGAAGATAGAAAAAAAAAACCCACCACGGGTAGGTGGTATACAATTATGGATGGACGAGCGACTGCCGACACAGAGGTAGCTACAGCCGTGGACTACCGTACTGCGTCTGCTGCTAATATAGACTGGATGATAATGATATAAAAAATATATATATATATATATCACTACTGCAGCCGGACAGGTATATATTATATAATGACGGACCTGCTGGACACTGTCAGCTCAGCACTGCAGACTCCTAAAGTAAGCTACTAGTAGTATCAAGAAGATAGAAAAAAAAAACACCACAGGTAGGTGGTATACAATTATGGATGGACTAGCGACTGCCGACACAGAGGTAGCTACAGCCGTGGACTACCGTACTGCGTCTGCTGCCAATATAGACTGGATGATAATGAGATATAAAATATATATATATATATCACTACTGCAGCCGGACAGGTATATATTATATAATGACGGACCTGCTGGACACTGTCAGCTCAGCACTGCAGACTCCTAAAGTAAGCTACTAGTATCAAGAAGATAGAAAGAAAAAAAAAACACCACAGGTAGGTGGTATACAGTTATGGATGGACGAGCGACTGCCGACACAGAGGTAGCTACAGCCGTGGACTACCGTACTGCGTCTGCTGCTAATATAGACTGGATGATAATGATATAAAAAATATATATATATATATCACTACTGCAGCCGGACAGGTATATATTATATAATGACGGACCTGCTGGACACTGTCAGCTCAGCACTGCAGACTCCTAAAGTAAGCTACTAGTAGTATCAAGAAGATAGAAAAAAAAAAAACACCACAGGTAGGTGGTATACAATTATGGATGGACTAGCGACTGCCGACACAGAGGTAGCTACAGCCGTGGACTACCGTACTGCGTCTGCTGCTAATATAGACTGGATGATAATGAGATATAAAATATATATATATATATCACTACTGCAGCCGGACAGGTATATATTATATAATGACGGACCTGCTGGACACTGTCAGCAGAATGCGTTTATAGAATAAAAACACCACACGACGAGTGTTTAACTTTTTCAGGCAGACAATCACAATATACTGGTGGTCAGTGGTCACTGGTCAGTCACACTGGCACTGGCAGTGGCACTCTGGCAGCAAAAGTGTGCACTGTTAAAATATGTACTCCTGCTATAACTGCTCCCCAGTCTCCCCCACAATTAAGCTGTGTGAGCAGTGAGCACTCAGCACAGTCAGATATACAGTATTACATAGATGATGCAGCACACTGAGGGCACACTGAGGCTGAGCACAGATATGGTATGTGACTGTGTCACACTGTGTATCGTTTTTTTTCAGGCAGAGAACGGATTAATTAAACTGGTGGTCACTGGTCACACTATCAGCAAGTAGTACTCCGTCCTAATATGCTCCCCAAAATTAGTAAATCAAGTGTCTCTACTCTCTACTACTCTCTAGTCTACTCTAAATGGAGAGGACGCCAGCCACGTCCTCTCCCTATCAATCTCAATGCACGTGTGAAAATGGCGGCGACGCGCGGCTCCTTATATAGAATCCGAGTCTCGCGATAGAATACGAGCCTCGCGAGAATCCGACAGCGGGATGATGACGTTCGGGCGCGCTCGGGTTAGCCGAGCAAGGCGGTAAGATCCGAGTCTGCCTCGGACCCGTGTAAAAAGCGTGAAGTTCGGGGGGTTCGGTTTCCGAGAAACCGAACCCGCTCATCACTAGTAGACACAAGGGCCCTGAACAAGGAGGTCTGGTTGTTGAGGAAGTAGAAGAGGACGCTCTATCGTTAGACCCCGCTGGTCTGAGAACCAATGCCGCCTTGGCCACGCTAGAGTGACTAGAAGAGGTATTCCTACTTCTTGTTTGAACTTCCGCAGTACCCTGGGCAGGAGTGACACTGGAGGGAACACGTATGGCATCCGAAAGTTCCAGGGAATTGCCAGTGCATCCACAAACGCTGCTTGAGGATCCCTGGTTCATGATCCAAAGACCGGAACTTTGAGATTGTGTCGAGACGCCATCAGGTCTACATTTGGCAGGCCCCACTTGTCCACTAGGAGTTGAAAGACTTCCTTATGAAGACTCCACTCTCTGGCATGCACGTCCTTATGACTGAGGAAATCTGCTTCCCAGTTGAGGACTCCCGGAATGAACACTGCTGATTTTGCAGGCAGATGGTGTTCCGCCCAGCAAAGGATTTTTGACACTTCCATCATTGCCATGCGGCTTCAAGTGCCGCCTTGATGGTTTATGTACGCCACCGTGGTGGCATTGTCTGACCGTGCTAGAACAGGCCTGTTCTGTATCAGAGGCAGGTTGAGAAACAAAGCATTGAACACTGCCCGAAATTCCAGAATGTTTATCGGGAGGAGTGATTCCTGTATGGTCCACGGACCCTGGAAAGAGTGTTGCTCCAACACCACACCCCAACCCCTCAGACTGGCATCTGTTGTCAGCAGGACTCAGTCGGGGATCTAGAAGGGACGCCCCTGCTCAACTGCTGGTACTGTAGCCACCAGGTCAGCAACAGACGAACCTCCGGAGTCAAGGAGATCATGTGAGACCTGATCCAATGAGGTAGGCCATCCCACTTGGAAAGGATTAACCTCTGCAGGGGGTGGGAATGAAATTGAGCATACTCTACCACGTTGAACGCCAACACCATGAGGCCTAGTACTTGCATCGCCAAGTGTATCAACACTCTCGGGCGAGAGGGGAAGCATATGATCATGCTCTGAAATTTCAGGACTTTCTTTGGAGACAGAAACAGCCATTGACTGTGTGTATCCAGCAGTGCCCCCAGGTGCACCATGGTCCGAGCAGGGACCAGAGAGGACTTCTTCCAGTTGATGAGCCACCTGTGGGCTTGTAGAAAATCTATTGTCAGTTGTAGATGACTGAGGAGGACATCATGGGAGTTTGCCAGAGCCTGCAAGTCATCCAGATACAGCAGGATCCTGACTCACTGGTGACGGAGATGAGCCATCATCACGGTCATAACCTTGATGAATATCCAAGGGGCCGTGGCCAGTCCAAACGGCAGAGCCTGGAATTGATAGTGAAGGTTGCCAATAGCAACATGGCAATAGGTATATGCAAGTAAGCATCTTGTATATCCAGGGATACCATATAATCTCCAGGTTCCATGGCCAGAATAATTGAGCGCAGTGTTTCCATTTGGAACTTGAACACTCTCACAAACTTGTTTAGTGATTTGAGGTTGAGTATCAGCCGGAAAAACCCATTGGGTTTCTGACTAGAATCAGGGTCAAGTAGTATCCACTGACCCTCTGGGACAGAGGTACCAGCACTACTACTTCTGTATCAAGAAGGGAACGCACAACCAGATGTAGAGCTTGCGCCTTCAATGGATCTGAAGGGATAACCATTGTGCAGAACTGGCGAGAGGGATGTCTCTTGAAAGAGACTGCGTACTTGTGAGAGACAACTTCTCGCACCCATGCATCTGAAGTGGTCTTTAACCAGACCTGGGTGAATCGCAGAAGTTGGCCACCAACCCTGGGGTCCCCCAGGGGGAGACCCGCCCCGTCATGCAGCAGGCTTGTCTTGTTTAGAAGCAGGCTGACAGGCAGCCCAGGATTGTCTTGACTTCGGCTTGGTGGTTTTGGGAGCATGAGATTGTCTTGGGTATGTCTGTTTTGCTTTCCCTTGAGGCCAAAAGGAGCAAAAAGTGGTACCTTTTGCCTTCTGTACAGAAGGATTGGTATTCGTGAGAAATGCAGTCTTAGCAGCCGCTAAGTCAGTCGCAATCTTATTGAGATCTTCCCGAAATAGGATGTCTCCCTTAAAAGGGAGTACCTCCAAGGTCTTTTTGGAGTCCAGGTCTACCTTTCATGACCTCAACCACAGAATACGGCGAGCCAGGATGGACGTAGTCAATGCCATGGCTGCTAACACTCCTGCCTCAGAGGACGCCTCCTGAATGTAATAGGCGGCGGTGGTAATGTGAGACAGGTACTGTCTGGCAATGTCAGATATATCCTGAGGCAGCTCTTCCTCTTATGCCTGAACCCATGCTTCAATTCCTTTTGCACCCCAAGAGGCTGCTATAGTGGGTCTATGTACAGCACCTGTAAGGGAGTAAATAGACTTTAGGCATCCATCCATAGAAGCTAGGTGCGTCAGGGCGGGCGCCCTGTGGTACCAATGTACCTCGCAGAAATTGATTTAACAATGGTAAATGTACCATAAATCTCCTTTTCTGCAGCGGGTACATCGGTTTCCACAGCGAAAACATCGGGGATGTCCTAAAGCAGTTCCTTATGGGAGGGGATGTGCCATAGTAGGTATGAGATCCCAGCGTCCAAAGGAAGGATCCTGGGAGGCAGAAGTATCAAGGGCATAGAAACTAATGAACGT
Source organism: Pseudophryne corroboree (assembly GCF_028390025.1). Taxonomy (NCBI): domain Eukaryota; kingdom Metazoa; phylum Chordata; class Amphibia; order Anura; family Myobatrachidae; genus Pseudophryne; species Pseudophryne corroboree. The sequence goes on along the minus strand of NC_086448.1, from coordinate 310,717,984 downwards.
GTTCACTGGGGACCACATAGCCGCCTTGCACAATTGTTTAGCGGACGAGCCTCGGCGGGCCGCCCAAGAAAGTCCAACAGACCGATTAGAATGGGCTTTAATAGCAGCAGGCGCTGGAAGACCAGCCTGTGTATATGCTTGTGCAATCACCATTCTAATCCATCTGGCCAATGTTTGCTTGTTCGCAGGCCAGCCATGTTTGTGTAAACCAAAAAGTACAAAAAGGGAATCTGACCTCCCAATAGTATATATAGTATATACAAAGAGCCCTTACCACATCCAAAGACCGCTCTCTGGAGGACAAACCAGAAGAGATAAAAGCCGGAGCCACAATCTCTTGGTTAAGATGGAAAGATGACACCACCTTAGGTAGAAAACCAGTGCGAGTTCTAAGAACTGCCCAGTCATGGTGAAAAATCAAAAAGGGTGGATGACACGACAAAGCACCTAAGTCAGACACCGTCCTAGCAGAGGCAATAGCCATTAGGAACAGGACCTTGACCGTGAGCCATTTAAGGTCCACTGACTCAAGAGGTTCAAATGGAGACTCTTGCAGGGCATTCAGGACAACAGACAGAACCCATGGAGCCACAGGAGGGACATAGGGCGGCAGAATCCGTAAAACACCCTGAGTGAAAGTATGAACGTCAGGAATAGACGCAATTTTTCAATGAAACCACACCGACAAGGCAGAGATATGAACCTTGAGGGAGGCCAGATGGAGGCATAAATCCAGGCCTTGTTGTAGAAAAGCCAGAAGTCTGGGAGTACTGGATTTGTAAGCATCGTAATTCTTAGCAGCACACCCACCAGGTGAAGTAAGCATTCCAGACCCTGTAATAAATCCGCGCAGATGCCGGTTTGCGGGCCTTCAGCATAGTTTGGATAACCACCTCGGAGAATCCTTTGGCCTTTAGGAGTGAAGCTTCAAGAGCCAAGCCATCACAGCCAGTCTGGCTAAGTCCGGGTAGACACAAGGGCCCTGAACAAGGAGGTCTGGGTGTTGAGGAAGTAGAAGAGGATGCTCTATCGTTAGACCCCGCAGGTCTGAGAACCAATGCCGCCTTGGCCACGCTGGAGTGACTAGAAGTAGTATTCCTCCTTCTTGTTTGAACTTCCGCAGTACCCTGGGCAGGAGTGACACTGGAGGGAACACGTATGGCATCCGAAAGTTCCAGGGAATTGCCAGTGCATCCACAAACGCTGCTTGAGGATCCCTGGTTCATGATCCGAAGACCGGAACTTTGAGATTGTGTCGAGATGCCATCAGGTCTACATCTGGTAGGCCCCACTTGTCCACTAGGAATTGAAAGACTTCCTGATGAAGACTCCACTCTCCGGCATGCACGTCCTGACGACTGAGAAAATCTGCTTCCCAGTTGAGGACTCCCGGTGTGAACACTGCCGATTTTGCAGGCAGATGGCGTTCCGCCCAACAAAGGATTTTTGACATTTCCATCATTGCCATGCGGCTTCAAGTGCCGCCATGATGGTTTATGTACGCCACCGTGGTGGTATTGTCTGACCGTACTAGAACAGGCCTGTTCTGTATCAGAGGCAGGTTGAGAGACAAAGCATTGAACACTGCCCGAAATTCCAGAATGTTTATCGGGAGGAGTGATTCCTGTATGGTCCACGGACCCTGGAAAGAGTGTTGCTCCAACACCGCACCCCAACCCCTCAGACTGGCATCTGTTGTCAGCAGGACTCAGTCGGGGATCTAGAAGGGACGCCCCTGCTCAACTGCTGGTACTGTAGCCACCAGGTCAGCAACAGACGAACCTTCGGAGTCAAGGAGATCATGTGAGACCTGATCCAATGAGGTAGGCCATCCCACTTGGAAAGGATTAACCTCTGCAGGGGGTGGGAATGAAATTGAGCATACTCTACCACGTTGAACGCCAACACCATGAGGCCTAGTACTTGCATCGCCAAGTGTATCAACACTCTTGGGCGAGAGGGGAAGCATATGATCCTGCTCTGAAATTTCAGGACTTTCTTTGGAGACAGAAACAGCCATTGACTGTGTGTATCCAGCAGTGCCCCCAGGTGCACCATGGTCCAAGCAGGGACCAGAGAGGACTTCTTCCAGTTGATGAGCCACCTGTGGGTTTGTAGGAAATCTATTGTCAGTTGTAGATGACTGAGGAGGACATCATGGGAGTTTGCCAGAGCCTGCACGGTATCCAGATACGGCAGGATCCTGACTCCCTGGTGACGGAGATGAGCCATCATCACGGCCATAACCTTGATGAATATCCAAGGGGCCGTGGCCAGTCCAAACGGCAGAGCCTGGAATTGATAGTGAAGGTTGCCAATAGCAACATGGCAATAGGCATATGCAAGTAAGCATCTTGTATATCCAGGGATACCATATAATCTCCAGGTTCCATGGCCAGAACAATTGAGCGCAGTGTTTCCATACGGAACTTGAACACTCTCACAAACTTGTTTAGTGATTTGAGGTTGAGTATCAGCCGGAAAAACCCATTGGGTTTCGGGACTAGAAACAGGGTCAAGTAGTGTATCAAGGAGGGAACGCACAACCAGATGTAGAGCTTGCGCCTTCAATGGATCTGAAGGGATAACCATTGTGCAGAACTGGCGAGAGGGATGTCTCTTGAAAGAGACTGCGTACTTGTGAGAGACAACTTCTCGCACCCATGCATCTGAAGTGGTCTTTAACCAGACCTGGGTGAATCGCAGAAGTCGGCCTCCCACCCTTGGGTCCCCCAGTGGGAAACCCGCCCCATCATGCAGCAGGCTTGTCTTGTTTAGAAGCAGGCTGACAGGCAGCCCAGGATTGTCTTGACTTGGGCTTGGTGGTTTTGGGAGCATGAGATTGTCTTGGGAATGCCTGTTTTGCTTTCCCTTGAGGCCGAAAGGAGCAAAAAGTGGTACCTTTTGCCTTCTGTACAGAAGGATTGGTATTCGTGAGAAATGCAGTCTTAGCAGCCGCTAAGTCAGTCACAATCCTATTGACATCTTCCTGAAATAGGATGTCTCCCTTAAAAGGGAGTACCTCCAAGGTCTTTTTGGAGTCCAGGTCTACCTTCCATGACCTCAACCACAGAATACGGCGAGCCAGGATGGACGTAGTCAATGCCATGGCTGCTAACACACCTGCCTCAGAGGACGCCTCCTGAATGTAATAGGTGGCGGTGGTAATGTGAGACAGGTACTGTCTGGCAATGTCAGATATATCCTGAGGCAGCTCTTCCTCTAATGCCTGAACCCATGCTTCAATTCCTTTTGCACCCCAAGAGGCTGCTATAGTGGGTCTATGTACAGCACCTGTAAGGGAGTAAATAGACTTCAGGCATCCATCCACTTGCTTATCTGTTGGTTCCTTCAATGAGGTGACAGTGGTGACAGGCAGAGTAGATGACACCACGAGATGAGTGACATAGGAATCTACCGGCGGTGATTTTTCCCACTTGTTACACAACTCAGAGGGGAGAAGATAACGATCTACCATCTTTTTAGATAGGGAGAATTTCTTTCCTGGCAAATACCAGGGTTCTTGACATATGTCTACTAAATGGTCAGAATGCGTAATGTTTTAGTTACCTTCTGATGTTTAAACTTATCAGGTTTCGTAGAAACTGTAGTGAAATTCTCATCATCAGTGATCTGTAGGATCTGCTTAATAGCAACCACTAAATCAGGGACATATACCTGAATAGTAGATTCCTCATAAGAAGCAGCTGTGTCAGTGTCTGACGAGGCAGTATACTCCCCATCCTCATCAGAAGAATCTTCCGAGAGATTAGTGGATTATGATGAGGAAGTAGCCCACTTAGATGACCCCTTGACATGAGAGTGAGTTGGGGTAGGTTTATGTCTAACCAAAGATTGATTCAATTGCTGCAACTGGGTAGACAAATTATCCGCTCAAGGCGGATTTACCATAGGGACAATATGTGGTTGTAATGGCACAGGAGGTCCCATAGGGGGAGTAAGGCGTGTCACATGCGTATTGAGCATAGTTGAGAACGCCGCCGAAGGTGGCTCCTGATTGGGAGATGTATGGCACACAGTACACAGACCGTCACACAAAGCTTCTCCCTCAGGCAAATCCCTGGCGCATGCGCTGCATGATATAGGAGCATCCGTGGATTTCCTGCCCTTTGTGTTAGACATTTTAGTGAATGTAACCGCAGAGCGTATAAGTACGATGCAGCCAGACAGAGTACAATACCAGCGAATAAATCCCCTAGTATGTGACAGCATACACAGTACACAACACCAGCGTCTAAATCCGGTACAATGTGACTACATACATAGTACATAACACCAGCGAATAAATCCGGTATTATGTGACTGAGTACGCAGTAGAATGCACTTGACGGTAAATACTGTAAAGCACTATATATGGACCCTGATGCACCTAGTCCCTTAGGGTACAGAATACAGTGATCAGAGACGGCCATATGCATAGGCAAACTAGGCAATTGCCTAGGGCATTTGATATGCCTAGGGGCCTCAGCAGCTTCTGCTGATTAAAATGATATGCAGCATGCCTATATTCTGTGTGTAGCATTTCATATGCAGATACAGCCACAGTCTCACACAGTATATAGGCATGCTACATATCATTTTAATCAGCAGAAGCTGCTTGTGCATCCTAACCACATAGCAATGCAAATAAGCTGCATTTTCATAAAAAAAGGTGCCCAACGTTAGCATTGAGGCAAGATTTATGAGTACACATCTGTATCCAAGCAGAGGCAGAGGTCACAGTGTTAGTAGCAGTGTGAGTGCTGTGTGCATGTGAGTGGGTTGGTTGTGTAGTAATGTTCGGAATATGTGTAAGGAGCATTATGTGTGTCATGTAAAAATGCATTAATAATGTGCAACATATGTGTAAGGGGCACTATGTGTGTCATTATTTGTATAAGGGCATTAATACTGTGCGGCATATGTGTAACAGGGTACTACTGTATGTGTGTCATTATGTGTATAGGGGCACTAATAATGTGCAGCAAATGTGGAAGGGGCATAATGTGTGTCATTATGTGTATAAGGGCCTTAATAATGTGCGGTATATGTGTAAGGGATATTATGTGTATAAGGGCATTAATAAAGGTTGTCATAATGTGTAAGGCACATTATGTTTATAGGACATTAATAATGTGTCTCATATGTGTAAGGGGCATTACTCTGTGGCATTATGTGTATTAGGTGCTCTACTATGTGGTATTGCATATAGAAAGGGCACTACTGTGTCATCTAATGTGAATAAAGAGCAATACGGTGTGGTGTAATGTGAATAAGGAGCAATTCAGTGTGATGTATTGTGAATAAGGGGCTCTACTGTGAGGAGTAACGTTTATAAGGTAAAGTGATACTACTGTGGGATGTAATATGAATTATGGACACTATCACATGATCAAATGTAAATAAAGTTGCAGTACTGTGGGGCGTAATTGGAATTGGGGTTACTATTGTGTGGCCATGCCCCTTGCCAGCAAAAACACAACCCTTTTTGGGCTGAGCACCAAATGTGCGAACTGTTCCTATTTAAAGTATAGGGGTACAAACACCAAAATAAGGACTGCTATGGGTGAGGGGTGATGGTGCTGGGAAAGAGGTGCAAAGTCAGAGGCGGAACCAGCGGTGGTGCTAGGGGGCACCAGCCAAAATCTTGCCTAGGGCATCATATTGGTTAGGGCCGGCTCTGACAGTGATAGATATAGCTGGGATATACTGAAAGTGAAAATCCACACAGCAGATACAGGCACACATAGGGGGTCATTCCGACCCGTTCACACGCAGCGGTTTGTCGCTGTGGTGCGAATGGGTCTGGAATGCGCATGCGCGGCGGCCACACTGCGCATGCGCTTCATTGCCCAGCGACAGGGGTCGCAGGGTTACGTCGATGACAACAAAGAAAGCTGTCGCAGAGGCAACCGCAAGAAGAGTGACAGAAAGAAGGCATTCCTGGGCGTCACCAGACCGTTGCCTGCCGTTTTCGGGGAGTGGTGAAGAAAATGCAGGCGTGTCCAGGAGAACGGAGGGCGGGTGTCTGACGTCAAAGCCGGCCCCAGCATCGCTGAGATCGTCGCACAGGGTAAGTATGTCCAGGGCTAGTCTTGTTCTGCATGAAAAATTTTTAGCCTAGCAGGGCTGCACAAGCGATCGCAGCCCTGCTAAGCTAAAATACACTGCCGCATAGGCGTCGACTAGTTGATCGCAGCAGCAGCAAAAAGTTGCTAGCTGCGATCAACTCGGAATGACCACCATAGTCACAGTAACAATGCAGATAATTATTTTAGTAAGTAGATAAAACTGCACTGGACTAGTATATATATATATATATATATGTAGTGGTGGTGGAAAGCTTATCGGCGCTTAACCGCGATACCAAATTGTACTAGAATGCAGACCAGGATGTTTATGAATGAGCAATCAAAAGGTCTCCTTTTTCTAGACACTCCCTTTAATATATTCGGGCGTCAGCTACACCTTAAAGAAAGAAGCATTGGTAAGGTGCTTCATGTACAGTGTAAAAGAAAAAGAGGATAAGGTGATTTTAAGCGACCAGTGGTGTCTTAAACTAGGAGGAGACTCAAATTAAAAGTAATAAAAAAAGATTTTTTTTAATAAAATGTAATTAGCACCAATACAAAAGTAAATAAAATAGTAGTTTAAATAAAATAAAATAAATAAAATAAAATAAATAAAATAGTAGTAAATAAAATAGTTGCAAGGAGCCAAAAATTAATAAGAAATCACTAGAACTGCATATAAAACATAAGTTAGTATAAAATTGATAGTACAAACTTAGATAAGACAGGAGGAAAAAAATGTCCTTGATGAAGTCCAGATAGGACGAAACGCGTTGGGTGTTATGATACATACCCTCTCAAAAAGCTAAGAACCTTATTTATACACTTTTTATGCTGATCTTATTTCCAATTTTTTAATATTAGGACATTTTTTTCCTCCTGTCTTATCTAAGTTTGTACTACTGTATCAATTTTATACTAACTTATGTTTTATATGCAGTTCTAGTGATTTCTTATTAATTTTTGGCTCCTTGCAAAGGGCTACTATTTTATTTACTTTTGTATTGGTGCTAATTACATTTTATTAAAAAAATATTTTTTATTACTTTTAATTTGAGTCTCATCCTAGTTTAAGACACCACTGGTCGCTTAAAATCACCTTATCCTCTTTTTCTCATATATATATATATATATATATATATATAGAAACAAGAAATGGAGCACTCACCAGTCTCTACTTAATTAAACATCAGCAGGGTTTTATTCACCAGACAGCATAAACTGACTGGCCATTGCAGTCCACCAAAGGTTCGTAAGTCCTCTCAAACATTTTCGGTCATACACAGACCGTCATCAGGAGATACAGAGTTGTGCAAGAAGCTGTCCCATCACAGTTTAAACACCAGCAACTTATCTAACCCTGCCTCACCGGCTCCTTTTCTACCCTCTGGGGGTCATTCCGAGTTGTTCGCTCGGTAAATTTCTTCGCATCGCAGCGATTTTCCGCTTAATGCGCATGCGCAATGTTCGCACTGTGACTGCGCCAAGTAAATTTGCTATGCAGTTAGGAATATTACTCACGGTTTTTTCATTGTTCTGGTGATCGTAATGTGATTGACAGGAAGTGGGTGTTTCTGGGCGGAAACAGGCCGTTTTAGGGGCGTGTGGGAAAAAACGCTACCGTTTCTGGGAAAAACGCGGGAGTGGCTGGAGAAATGGAGGAGTGTCTGGGCGAACGCTGGGTGTGTTTGTGACGTCAAACCAGGAACGACAAGCACTGAACTGATCGCACTGGCAGAGTAAGTCTCGAGTTACTCAGAAACTGCAGAGATGTCTTATCGCAATATTGCGAATCTTTCGTTCGCAATTTTAAGATGCTAAGATTCACTCCCAGTAGGCGGCGGCTTAGCGTGTGCAATGCTGCTAAAAGCAGCTTGCGAGCGAACAACTCGGAATGACCCCCGCTATTCAATAAACGGCTCCAAAATGACGTCACAGGCTGGGCGGAGCCATCCTGGATTGTTCACTCCCCAATGGGAGTTACCATCCTCAGTATATCCCACATCTTATTAAGTAAATATTCCCCTTACAAAATCCAGAACAGTGCACCTACCAAATAGATCTCACAGTAGCGGTCAGTGCGCCCAAACAGGGTGCCCCCGCCGCTTCCAGCCTCCGTGGTCCGCACCACGTAGAGGCGGAGATGATGTTCACTGATGGTTGCCAAGCAACCATCACCAGGAACACCCACAATCCGTCAACGCTCCATTACAGCCGTAATGTGCGTGGACGGAAGTGACGTATCGGGGCGGTTGCCAAGCAACCCCCCGGGCGTCTATACAGAATAATCACAGCAAATAGTACTCGTTCCGTGCCTTTAGCCATAGGGGATACATTCCCATGGAATTACACTTTTATACAGTGGGAAACATCTCCACTAACCCAAAAGGGCATTATAAACTTTAGTACTTAGACTTTAGAGAAACAAATCCAATCCATAGGTAAGCATAATTAATATAACTATAACATATAACCAAAATTTTCATAGGATATCACCCAGGCAGATCTCAAACTTAAGCCAGGTATAATTAATGTAAGGCACCAAGTGCCTACATTAAGTTAGAGTATATAGGTAGTAGGAGCCAGTAAGGTATGGAAGAAAGTGCTTCATATGACAAAATCAGACAAAACTACAGAATATACATATATATATACCTAAAAAGTTATACATATCACCTACACATAAAAAATAGAAAAATATCACAGAGTGCATTGGTCCCCAAAATAGATTTCCTTTATCTCAGAAAAATACCCAATGGGTTATTTTCATTAAGCCCATTAGGAGCCAAAATCCCCAGCTTAAAAATCCATCTTGCTTCCAATTTCCTCAGGATAAGAGCATGGTCTCCACCTCTCTCAGAGTCTGGTACCCAATCTATAATACGGCATCTAAGTGCTGATACCTGATGCCCTGCTGTAAGGAAATGTTGTGCAACTGGTTTGTCTGACGTCCCAGATGTGATCGCTTGATGAATTGCACTCCTATGATTAGCCATGCGCTCTCTGAATGTACAGGTAGTCATCCCGACATATGCCAGGCCGCACGGGCATAACAGCATATAGACCACAAAAGTCAGCCTACAGTGAAGCTTATATCGGATGTTAATCGGTCTGCCAGAGTGTGGGTGTGGAAATGTACTACCAGGTAGCAACGAGCGGCATGTCACACAACCTGTGCACCTGAAGCACCCTGATTTTTTGGTGTTTAACCATGTAGCACCTTCCTTCACCACAAGGCGTCGAGCTGGTTGCATAAGAATCTGCTTTAGATTTCTGCCACGTCGGTAGGCCATCATAGGTGGATTATCCAGAGAGCCTTTAAATTTCGGCTCAGTCTTAAACAATGGCCAATGCTTTTTGATGGTCTTTGAAATAATAGGAGACATATCATCGTATTGTGTCACAAAAATCATCCGATTTTGTATGCGATCCTGTTTCTGGTTAAGCCTCAATCTGGCTTTTGTAAGACAGTTTTCCACAACACTCCCTCTGTATCCCCTGTCGAGGAAACAATCTTTCATTTGTGCAATCTGAACTTCTGCAACAGCAGGGTTTGTATTGTTCCAGAGAACCCTCATAAATTGAGAGATAGGGAGACTCGCCTTAAGGGTAGGTGGATGTTTACTGGTGGCATGTAGAAACGTATTCCTGTCCGTCTCTTTTCTATATAATGTGGATCCTAATTTCGTTCCATCCCGGAAAACTGTCACGTCCAGAAAATTGATGGAATCAAGATTGCAAGTCCCAGTAAAGCGAACCGTGGAGTCCAGAGAATTAAGTTCATTAAACATTGAATGAAACTCCCCCTCAGTGCCATCCCACAGTAGGAATATGTAATCTATATACCTTTTTATAGTAGGTAATCTTATTACCAAATTTTGGATAGATGTTACTTGTTTGGTAGTCATGCATAAAGATACCTGTGTACATCGGGGCCACATTTGAACCCATAGCGGTCCCCGAGCGCTGAATATAATAGTCACCATGATATATGAAATGGTTATGAACCAATATTAACTCAAGTAACTCAAGTATACATTTACAAGGAGGATGCATTTTTCCATGTTTTATCATCAATTTCCTAACTGCATCAATTCCTTCAGAGTGGGGAATAATGGTGTATAATGATGATACATCTAAAGTTGCAAACAACACATTTTCATCAATATTCCCCAAACCAAGAATATGTTCCAAGAAGTCACTTGTATCATGGAGATAACTTGGTATATATGGGATGAGTTCCTGCAAAAGGCTGTCCACAAAGATAGCAAGAGGCTGTAACAGGGAACCCCTGGCAGAGATAATAGGTCTGCCAGGGGGATCCACTAGAGATTTGTGGACCTTAGGTAGTGTATAAATCAATGGACAGATCAGATAATCCACCTTTAAAAATGAAGCAACTTGTTCAGTCAACCAGCCACTCTGGACAGCCATATTAATCACCCTATCCACCCGTTTCTTTATACCTGGTATGGGATTCATGGTACACTTCATATATGTTGTCACATCTGCCAACTGACGCCTAATTTCCTTTTCATAATCCACTGTGTTTTGTATAACAATTGCCCCGCCCTTATCAGCGGGGCAAATCACAATTGTATCATTATCTCTCAGGGTTTTAAGCGCCTGCCTTTGTGAAAAGGTCAAATTATCAAAAGCCCTTTTATTCTTAGGTGTCCTGCATTCATGTTCTGTCATCCTCAAATAAGTACGTATACTAGCGTTAGTTGTCTGAGGATCAAATAGACTTGGTTTTAGGAACTGGGTACCGGCTTGTTCAATTCTATCTCTTTCATTCTTATCCATAAAGAATTCACGTAACCTCAGCTTCCTACCGAATTTAAAATGATCCACTGCAAAATGAAACTCATCATGTCTAGAGGAAGGCACAAAGCTCAATCCCAAAGCTAGGAGAGAGCTTTCCGCCCCAGACAGGACATGATCAGACAAATTAAATATGCATCCTATGTCCGCTTCCTCCAGCCTCTTACGCCTGTGCCTCCCCCCCTCCGCGGGTGTGGTCTATGTGATTTCCAGGGGTATTTGCCTGAGGCCTTCTCCTTCCCTGGCCTAAAAAACTGCTCGGTGGGAGTGGGGCACAGGTTTCGGAGTCAGAAGCGGACTGTGACGTTGAGGATTCCATACCTGGTGTTGCACTATACCTCTGTGGTCGATATGTTCTTTGTCTCCTACCATTACTGGAGCTTCCTGATAGCCATCTGTATACATTATGGCTGGCATAATCGTTGGTTACAGTCTGCAGTTTTTTCGCTTAAAGGAGACAAGCTCCTCTTTATAAGCATCGATCTGAGTCTGGATCTTCTCACACCAGTTCTCAGTTTTATCATTTTTAAGTACCATCAGATTAGATTTCTAAAACTTTGTGATCTCATCGTGGACCTTCACCAACTCAATGCCAACCTCCTCAATCACTAATAAAATCAGATGGCAAAAAACAGCAGGAGGGAATACTCGTATAGGCGCCTATTCCTGTGGGTTTAAGAATAAAGTTTATACGTTCCTTGTATGTTGTATATGTGGTGAGATTCTCTTGTCCTCTGTCTCCAATGTTTCAAGTCTTTATCTGGAGTACTCAGTCCCAATGGATATATATGAAAAAAGAAATAAAGGCAGATGTGTAGAAATGCTTCGCCTTATTTTCTATTACCCACTAGGCTTCAAGGAAGGGAGATGATGAAACTCCACAATGCGTACCCCAACTCACAATGGAGTACACCAAGACGTATACATCACGGTTTCTTTATAGCATGACCACATATGACCTTCACCCCGAAATTTCTAAAAAAGGATGCGTACCCTACTCACTTATGAGAAGGGAGTCTTAAAACTCTGAAAGGTTTCTTTGGTCTAGATGAAAAATGTGTGTGTGGAGACTCTTTTCTTCCCTCTATCATCAGTCCTTTCACCGAGAATTCTCAGTTCCCATGGGTATGCGGAAAGAAGGTAACAGGCAATGTGTAGAAATGTCTTATACCTATATAGTATATATAGCCCACTTATACCAAAATGAAAGATGGTGGTTATCTGTAAAGCGTACCCCAACTCACAATGGAATACCCCAAGATGTGTGTATATTGGTATCTTTTCAAAAGTACCACAAGTGACCTTCACCAGGGAGTTTCTAAACAGGGATGCGTACCCACACTCACACGATCAGATGGTAATGACCTCCTATCTGGGTTTCTTTATCCAAAATGGAGAGAAATTCCCCTCAAAAAGATGGGTGATATAATAACAGTTCTCCTCAAGAAAAAACTTTCAACACAAAAGTCCAGGAATCACTTTTCTTTCTTTTTAAAATGGAATGATTTTATATATAAAAAAGTCCGATTACATAAACCCCATAGCTGGGGTGAATGACATTAAACATTATACACAAAGAGTTAACATCCATGCAAACAAAGTTAAAAAAAGGGGATTCCAAAGCAAGATAAAATACTCCCACCACTAGTCGCATAAGGGTAAGTCCGGACCCCCCAATGGACGTAGTGATGTGGCAAATACCTCCTTGGTCCCCAATGTGTAGAAAAATTCTGTATCACGGTGCCAGGATCAGTCGACGCGTTTCGGCTCTTAATGGAGCCTTTATCAAGACATGCTGGCATTGTGATATCCCACAGTATTTAAATGGTAAATCACCAATCATATCACATCAGGAAGTGACATCATAATTGCACACAGATACATAAAAATTGAAATAAAATCAAAGACACTTGTACATTATTTTCAAGCCTACATTACCATAAAACCTCTATATCGTGTAAAATATAAAAACTTGCTAATCCAACTACTATTGAAAGTGTGGTCCCTGATATAAAAGTGTACGATTATTTTTTATAGCGTCTATATTGAATCCCAAAGTTTAAATCTCCTGACCTCGACTAACGATGTATTAAGAGGACTAAAGGATAATCTAATTTTTTTAAGTTTAACAAACTTCTATAAAGAACGGGTGCGGACGGCTTTATGCGTTCCACCCCCATGCGTTCCAGCGCCGGCACTTCCGCTTCCGTTTTTACCGGAAGCGTGCATGCATTTACTAAAACGTAACCCAGAGGGTACGCACACGATGACACTTGCGTTCCACCTCTGGGTTATGCACGATTAGGGAAAAACAACCTTGTGTGCTACACCTATGTGCCTACTTTGTCCCGCACATCTTCCTCCGTCATTTGACGGAAGTACGCATGTGCTTACAGGCAGTTAACTAGAGGGCGCACATATTGTGACACGTGCGTTCCACCTGATGCATGGAGCACATACCCATGCGTTCCACTGACTCATTCTGCTATAACTATAATCATAACAATAATTTCTCCCAGGCTACATATATCACAGGAAAAAATATAGATAACATTTCGTTACAAAAGAAATTATTGACATCAGTATTAGGTGATCAATCGGGGTATATTCATCCAATTCCGGATTATCACTCGGAAGGTTCATTTCTAAAACAAACTGAGAGAAATAAATTCAGACACCATATATTGATGTAAATATACAAGTAAAACTTTAAAAGACAATTCCAAATATATATTCTTAAAGGAACCACTTAAGCTCGAAATCCTTATTTAGCCCTCGTGGCTGAAGGGTTTGATATTGGTAAATATAATTCATTTCAGTTTTCGCTAATACTGTTGAAATGTTTCCACCTCTTATATTGCCCTTAACCTGCCGAAGGCCCATGAAACTCTCAATATGTTTTAATGAACATCCATGTACCTCTTTAAAGTGTAGTGACAGTGCATGTGTTTCTAAACCCTTTGTAATATTTCTCAGGTGTTCCCCCAAACGCATTTTTAGGGGTCGTGATGTTCTACCAATATAGAACTTATTACATGAACATTGAATGGTATATACTATATTCTTAGAATTACATGTAATAAAGTCCTTAATGGGCACTTCCTTTGCATTAATATCCACCTTCTCAAATTTACTGATGCCCTGATAAGTGATATTTTTGCATGCTTGGCAATTGCCGCATCTGTAAAACCCTTTTGATTTTATCCCTATTCCTTCAAATTTTGATCGAAAAGTACTAGTCACCAATTTAGTTTTTAAATTTGGTGCCCTCCTATAAATGTGTATTGGTCTCTCAGGAAGTAGGGTGCCAATGACTGGATCCTTTTTTAACAAGTTCCAATGTTTTTTAACAGTTTTTTCTATTTCTTTGTGGTTACTTGTATACTCAGTAATAAAGGCCCATTGAAACTTATTATCTGTAATTCTTTTACCCTTAGGTTCCAGAAATTGCTTTCTATCAGTATCTTTTACAGTGGTAATTACTTCATCCACACGATTCTCATCATACCCACACATTTTGAAATTGTTGCCCATGGCGAACCTAGTGCCCATAGCGGTGCCCACCTTTTGGATGAAAAATTCATCCTTAAACATGAACACATTGTTGTTGAGAATGAAACGGATCCCATCAATGAGAAAATTTTGAAGATCCTCTGATATTTCTGATTTTTCCAGAAAGTATTTCGATACTCCAATACCATGATTATGATCGATAATGGTATATAAGGAACTCACGTCGGCGGTTACCGCTCCGAGTTACGCAAACCTTTTTATGGGTTTGTGGGAGCTTGAAAGCGTATGGAACAACAATCCATTTGGAGCGAACCTAGTGTCCTATATGCGATATATAGATGATATTTTCTTTGTATGGAATGGAGAGATGGACCTTTTAGAACAATTCTTTACTCTGTTAAATTCAAATAACTATAATATCAAATTAACGTTTGAGTCTAGTAAAAGCAATATCAATTTCCTGGATATCACTGTCTATATCAAGGAGGGCCAAATTCACACTATGAACTATACTAAACCAACGGATTCATGTTCATATATCCCGACAGACAGCTGTCATCATGAGAGCTGGATTAATTCCATCCCAAACAGTCAAATAAAATGCCTTAAACGGAATTGTACAAAACAAAAGGTTTTTGTAGAACATGCTAGGGCCATGGGCAACAATTTCAAAATGTGTGGGTATGATGAGAATCGTGTGGATGAAGTAATTACCACTGTAAAAGATACCGATAGAAAGCAATTTCTGGAACCTAAGGGTAAAAGAATTACAGATAATAAGTTTCAATGGGCCTTTATTACTGAGTATACAAGTAACCACAAAGAAATAGAAAAAACTGTTAAAAAACATTGGAACTTGTTAAAAAAGGATCCAGTCATTGGCACCCTACTTCCTGAGAGACCAATACACATTTATAGGAGGGCACAAAATGTAAAAACTAAATTGGTGACTAGTACTTTTCGATCAAAATTTGAAGGAATAGGGATAAAATCAAAAGGGTTTTACAGATGCGGCAATTGCCAGGCATGCAAAAATATCACTTATCAGGGCATCAGTAAATTTGAGAAGGTGGATATTAATGGAAAGGTAGTGCCCATTAAGGACTTTATTACATGTAATTCTAAGAATATAGTATATACCATTCAATGTTCATGTAATAAGTTCTATATTGGGAGAACATCACGACCCCTAAAAATGCGTTTGGGGGAACATCTGAGAAATATTACAAAGGGTTTAGAAACACATGCACTGTCACTACACTTTAAAGAGGTACATGGATGTTCATTAAAACATATAGAGAGTTTCATGGGCCTTCGGCAGGTTAAGGGCAATATAAGAGGTGGAAACATTTCAACAGTATTAGCGAAAACCGAAATGAATTATATTTACCAATATCAAACCCTTCAGCCACGAGGACTAAATAAGGATTTCGAGCTTAAGTGGTTCCTTTAAGAATATATATTTGGAATTGTCTTTTAAAGTTTTACTTGTATATTTACATCAATATATGGTGTCTGAATTTATTTCTCTCAGTTTGTTTTAGAAATGAACCTTCCGAGTGATAATCCGGAATTGGATGAATATACCCCGATTGATCACCTAATACTGATGTCAATAATTTATTTTATAACAAAATGTTATTTATATTTTTTCCTGTGATATATGTAGCCTGGGAGAAATTATTGTTATGATTATAGTTATAGCGGAATGAGTCAGTGGAACGCATGGGTATGTGCTCCATGCATCAGGTGGAACGCACGTGTCACAATATGTGCGCCCTCTAGTTAACTGCCTGTAAGCACATGCGTACTTCCGTCAAATGACGGAGGAAGATGTGCGGGACAAAGTAGGCACGTAGGTGTAGCACACAAGGTTGTTTTTCCCTAATCGTGCATAACCCAGAGGTGGAACGCAAGTGTCATCGTGTGCGTACCCTCTGGGTTACGTTTTAGTAAATGCACGCACGCTTCCGGTAAAAACGGAAGCGGAAGTGCCGGCGCTGGAACGCATGGGGGTGGAACGCATAAAGCCGTCCGCACCCGTTCTTTATAGAAGTTTGTTAAACTTAAAAAAAATAGATTATCCTTTAGTCCTCTTAATACATCGTTAGTCGAGGTCAGGAGATTTAAACTTTGGGATTCAATATAGACGCTATGAAAAATAATCGTACACTTTTATATCCGGGACCACACTTTCAATAGTAGTTGGATTAGCAAGTTTTTATATTTTACACGATATAGAGGTTTTATGGTAATGTAGGCTTGAAAATAACGTACAAGTGTCTTTGATTTTATTTCAATTTTTATGTATCTGTGTGCAATTATGATGTCACTTCCTGATGTGATATGATTGGTGATTTACCATTTAAATACTGTGGGATATCACAATGCCAGCATGTCTTGATAAAGGCTCCATTAAGAGCCGAAACGCGTCGACTGATCCTGGCACCGTGATACAGAATTTTTCTACACATCGGGGACCAAGGAGGTATTTGCCACATCACTACGTCCGTTGGGGGGTCCGGACTTACCCTTATGCGACTAGTGGTGGGAGTATTTTATCTTACTTTGGAATCCCCTTTTTTTAACTTTGTTTGCATGGATGTTAACTCTTTGTGTATAATTTTTAATGTCATTCACCCCAGCTATGGGGTTTATGTAATCAGACTTTTTTATATATAAAATCATTCCATTTTAAAAAGAAAGAAAAGTGATTCCTGGACTTTTGTGTTGAAAGTTTTTTCTTGAGGAGAACTGTTATTATATCACCCATCTTTTTGAGGGGAATTTTTCTCCATTTTGGATAAAGAAACCCAGATAGGAGGTCATTACCATCTGATCGTGTGAGTGTGGGTACGCAACCCTGTTTAGAAACTCCCTGGTGAAGGTCACTTGTGGTCCTTTTGAAAAGATACCAATATACACACATCTTGGGGTACTCCATTGTGAGTTGGGGTACGCTTTACAGATAACCACCATCTTTCATTTTGGTATAAGTGGGCTATATATACTATATAGGTATAAGACATTTCTACACATTGCCTGTTACCTTCTTTCCGCATACCCATGGGAACTGAGAATTCTCGGTGAAAGGACTGATGATAGAGGGAAGAAAAGAGTCTCCACACACACATTTTTCATCTAGACCAAAGAAACCTTTCAGAGTTTTAAGACTCCCTTCTCATAAGTGAGTAGGGTACGCATCCTTTTTTAGAAATTTCGGGGTGAAGGTCATATGTGGTCATGCTATAAAGAAACCGTGATATATACGTCTTGGTGTACTCCATTGTGAGTTGGGGTACGCATTGTGGAGTTTCATCATCTCCCTTCCTTGAAGCCTAGTGGGTAATAGAAAATAAGGCGAAGCATTTCTACACATCTGCCTTTATTTCTTTTTTCATATATATCCATTGGGACTGAGTACTCCGGATAAAGACTTGAAACATTGGAGACAGAGGACAAGAGAATCTCACCACATATACAACATACAAGGAACGTATAAACTTTATTCTTGAACCCACAGGAATAGGTGCCTATACGAGTATTCTCTCCTGCTGTTTTTTGCTATTTGTGTTTATTTGTGGGTGTGGTGACACCTGTTAGGGAGGGTATATACGTTAAAGTAGCCTGTGTTTGCGCCCATCACCAAAGTACTGCTTTTTTTGTTTAGAACTAATAATATCAGGTCCAAGGAACACTTGTTGAGGACCCCGCACCACTTGCTGCAAAATACAGCATTGATTCTACCAATAGTTGGAGTATTGGTGATGCGGAATCCCCTTGGTATCCTCTTGGACCTGTGATACTCAGACAAGAACTGACTATGGAGAGTCAATTCAACTTCTCTCCTTCTGAGACGTGAGATCTTATATGCCAAATCTGTTGGTATTTTATCAGGGAGCCTTGTGAACTCAAAATGGTCAAAGTAGACTTTCTCTGCATCATCATCAGTGAGGGATACCAACTGATTTTCAGCAGCTTACAAGAGTTCCTCATCAAATAAAACAATTTCAGGTTGGCACATTATGTAAACCAAAAAACTGAGTAGACAATAAGGCAAAACAGGAGGAAAAAGAAGGGGTACCTCCTAGATAAATTTATTAAAGGTGAAACAACACCATTAATCTATATACAAATACAGAGCAAACAATCTCTCCAGGATAGACATATACCATGTAACAGAATCGCTTGGTGCCTTACATTAATTATACCTGGCTTAAGTTTGAGATCTGCCTGGGTAATATCCTATGAAAATTTTGGTTATATGTTATAGTTATATTAATTATGCTTACCTATGGATTGGATTTGTTTCTCTAAAGTCTAAGTATTAAAGTTTATAATGCCCTTTTGGGTTGGTGGAGATGTTTCCCACTGTATAAAAGTGTAATTCCATGGGAATGTATCCCCTATGGCTAAAGGCACGGAACGAGTACTATTTGCTGTGATTATTCTGTATAGACGCCCGGGGGGTTGCTTGGCAACCGCCCCGATACGTCACTTCCGTCCACGCACATTACGGCTGTAATGGAGCGTAGACGGATTGTGGGTTTTCCTGGTGATGGTTGCTTGGCAACCATCAGTGAACGTCATCTCCGCCTCTACGTGGTGCAGACCACGGAGGCTGGAAGTGGCGGGGGCGCCCTGTTTGGGCGCACTGACCGCTACTGTGAGATCTATTTGGTAGGTGCACTGTTCTGGATTTTGTAAGGGGAATATTTACTTAATAAGATGTGGGATATACTGAGGATGGCAACTCCCATTGGGGAGTGAACAGTCCAGGCTGGCTCCGCCCAGCCTGTGACGTCATTTTGGAGCCGTTTATCGAATAGAGCAGGCCTGGCCAACCTGTGGCTCTCCAGATGTTGTGAAACTACACATCCCAGCATGCCCTGCCACAGTTTTAGCCTTCCCTAATAGCAAAACTGTAGCAAAGCATGATGGGACTTGTAGTTTTACAACAGCTGGAGAGCCACAGGTTGGCCATGCCTGGAATAGAGGGTAGAAAAGGAGCTGGTGAGGCAGGGTTAGATAAGTTGCTGGTGTTTTAACTGTGATGGGACAGCTTCTTGCACAACTCTGTATCTCCTGATGACGATCTATGTATGACCGAAAACGTTTGAGAGGACTTACGAACCTTTGGTGGACTGCAATGGACAGTCAGTTTATGCTGTCTGGTGAATAAAACCCTGCTGATGTTTAATTAAGTAGAGGCTGGTGAGTGCTCCATTTCTTGTTTCTATAAGTGGATTCTCTGTTGGATCTGTGGATGACACCCCAGCTGTTGATCTGGCATCTATACGTGAGTGCGACCTAATCTGTGTGTATGTATGTATGTATGTATATATATATATATATATATATATATATATATAAAACAATGGCCCTCATTCCGAGTTGATCAGGCTAAAATTTGGCTGTTCTGTGCATGCGTATGGGCCGCAGTGCGCACGCGCTAAGTACTTTAACACAAAACTATGCAGTTTTACACAGGGCCAAACAACTGTTTTCCATCGCTTGAGTGATCGGTGAGTGATTGACAGGAAAGGGGCGTTTCTGGGTGAGAACTGACCGTTTTCCGGGAGTGTGCTAAAAAAATGCAGGCATGTCAGCAGAAAACGCAGGCATGCCTGGAGTAACGGGGAGTGGCTGGCAGAACGCAGGGCGTGTTTGTGACGTCAAAGCAGGAACTAAACTGTCTGCAGTGATCGCAAGGTAGGAGTAGGTCTGGAGCTACTCTGAAACTGCATGAAAAAATGTAATAGCAGAACTGCTAACCTTTCGTTCGCACTTCTGCTAAGCTAAGATACACTCCCAGAGGGTGGCGGCTTCGTGTTTGCACTGCTGCTAAAAGCAGCTAGCAAGCGATCAACTCGGAATGAGGGCCAATGCGCAGTCCGAACCGGATGTATACAGATGGGTCCACGGTTATCTTGACTAGTTGTCTGCGCCTAGGCACAACATGACTTATTAGCATAAACCCTTCATCTATTGTTCTCAGCTGCAATACAATGCAGAGAACAATGCAGCAGGGGATTAAGTAATTACAGCAGGGGATTAAGTCCGACTGGCCAGTCTCAGTTAATCCTATTAAAGGTCAAGATAAATCTGGACCCTTCTGTATATCAGAATACTCGTACAATATATTCTGGTACAGGTACACTTGTTCTTAACTAACGCTGTCTTAATAATTACATGTAGAATACTTAAGTGTCTGTAAAACCACGGCGCTGATGTACAGGCGGATTTACAGAGGAGATCTTGCCCTGCAGTACCGGAGACCAGTCGCAGCTAATCATAGAAGATGGCGCCCAGCGTCTTAGTTAGGGAGAGTGTGAGGCAGCTCCAGGGCAGGAACACCAGCAGTAGATGGCGCCCAGAGCTGGGTGAGGGGCTACAGGCCAAGCGCCTTCTCCCCTATGCTGGTCCTTACCACCTGGTACTATGGAGTCTTAATAAAGAGGATATTGATATATCCAACCTGTACTCCTATGCCCTGGTGGATATAGTGGGGTCCCTGCTCTGTTACAGTGTCCACGCCAACGTTGCAGTCCATTTCCTTGGACTGCGACTGGAATGCAATTTAATGTCGGGTCCCGCCTGGGGGACCCTCTTACCTCCTCCCTTCAGTAGCAGCCACGCGAACCAGGAGAGCGTCTGAAACCGTGTGCCTAAGCCAGAGCATCTCCGCCGCAAGTACCTGGGAACAGAGCCAGCGGGAGTATGTGATGCCGCTGGGGAGGTGACGGAGCCGCAGCACAGAATGTCACCCTGACATGTAAATGTTGCGGCCCTTGAAGTCTTCTAAAAGCTTTTTCAGGGCTGCCCAGTGCAGCCTCCCTGTTAACTCGAAACTGAGCTCACAGTGCCTTGAGGCGGGTTTAGAGAGGAGGCCCCAATGCATCCTGGGACAGTCTAAAGCTTTAGCCTGTTGGTGCTTGGATCAAGATCCATCTCCACACCCCAATGTTTTCCCTGTAGAACCAATGTACCCCACTGCAGAAAAACACATAGGATGTGATTCAGAGGTAGATGCAATGTCCATGTTTTTAAAGTTGAGAGACTTTTTGCTACTGTGAATGCTTGAAAGAAGTTGCACTATGCATGGGGTTGACGGTGTGCCTGCAAATATACAGTAGTAATTCAGGAGCAAGCAGTAAGAACTGTTAAGACAATGTATGGGGCATTACTAGGCAGTGACTGGAAGACAATAGGGGGGTGGCAGAAAAGGTGCCCGGAGATATAGCATATTCGATTAGCCTTGTTAATTTACCACATAAGAACCAAAAGGTTCTTGGATTAGTACCCAGAACCAATAGGTTCTTGGATAAGATTTTATCTTAGACCGAGCGCTGTGTGTGCTGATGTTCTATGCGATGTGTAACAAATAAAAGATAAATAAATGAAAATTAAAAAATGAAAATATTTTTTTTTTTTTAAATATAAGAAAAATAATAAATAAACAAATAAAATATAAAATGATAAATAATGAAAAATAAAATAAACAACGAATTAAGCAGAGAAAAAAATATTAAGCAGAGAAAAAAATAAAATAAAATAAAATAAAATATTGATAGGAAGGTGGGGAAGGGAAGGGGAATAGTGCAATGTTTACAGCTCCTTTGTTGGAGCTTTAGTTGGAGCTTTTAGACACTAGTTCAGGAGAGGAAACAGTCTCTTGATAAAAAGGCTATCCCTATCTTACCCTGTTATTTTCTTCTTTGCTGAGGCCGTGACCGGGAGTAACTTCCGGTGATGTTGGTAATGTTTATTCCTGTTGGCTTGGTAAGTCAGCCCTGCCTTAGTGCTGGGCCGTGGCTGCTTTCCACTTGCCGTACTGTGGCCGCTGTTTTGAGCCGATCTGCCGCGACCGGAAGTTCGGATCTTCACTTCCGGTAGTTCGAATGCTGGCGGCGGAGGTGGCGGTGTGAAGAGAAAGAATCCAGCTCTGGATTCGAAACGCGTTGGAACAAGAAGGAGCAGACACAGAGGACGTTTCACACCGCCACCTCCGCCGCCAGCATTCGAACTACCGGAAGTGAAGATCCGAACTTCCGGTCGTGGCAGATCGGCTCAAAACAGCGGCCACAGTACGGCAAGTGGAAAGCAGCCACGGCCCAGCACTAAGGCAGGGCTGACTTACCAAGCCAACAGGAATAAACATTACCAACATCACCGGAAGTTACTCCCGGTCACGGCCTCAGCAAAGAAGAAAATAACAGGGTAAGATAGGGATAGCCTTTTTATCAAGAGACTGTTTCCTCTCCTGAACTAGTGTCTAAAAGCTCCAACTAAAGCTCCAACAAAGGAGCTGTAAACATTGCACTATTCCCCTTCCCTTCCCCACCTTCCTATCAATATTTTATTTTATTTTATTTTTTTCTCTGCTTAATATTTTTTTCTCTGCTTAATTCGTTGTTTATTTTATTTTTCATTATTTATCATTTTATATTTTATTTGTTTATTTATTATTTTTCTTATATTTAAAAAAAAATTATTTTCATTTTTTTATTTTCATTTATTTATCTTTTATTTGTTACATATCGCATAGAACATCAGCACACACAGCGCTCGGTCTAAGATAAAATCCTAACAACTCACCTCCAAACAACCTGAGCAGCTTTATATCACAGCGCAGCCTACTATACAATTTTTTTCTCGCAGGTTCTTGGATAACTAGCTGGAATTATGGGTTAATGTGTTCTTGGCACCCGCGATAAGGGCACTTACCATGAATTTCTGTTCAGGCCTCCCTCAGGCTCGAACAGTAATCCACGTGCAACCAGTGAGCTTATAAATGCTGCCGTGGGCTGTAACTGAAAAGTCCCAGTTTACCAATTAGTCTGTGATTAATTATCATGGCTTAGTGTTCTTTGTGTTCTGATCACTGCAGCCATGCAGATTCACATGGAGCACTTCAGAGGGATTCAGGGGTCTATTTACTAAGACTTGGATGGAGATAAAGTGGATGGAGATAAAGTATCAGCCAAACAGCTCCTAACTGTAATTTTTTAAACCCAACCTGTGACATGGCAGTTAGGAGCTGATTGGCTGGTACTCCGTTCACTTTATCTCCATTCAAGGCTTAGTAAATAGACATCTTAGTATGATATCCCGACAGCCAGCAAATTGAATAAGATCAAAACATATACATACCTCCCAACATGACCCTCTCCAGGAGGGACACAATGCACTGCTTCTGGACTTGTCTCTTAATTTATGATTGCCCTCACCTGTGTTGAACAGGTTAATGGATTAGGGGGGTGATTCCGAGTTGTTGGCTCACTAGCTGCTTTTAGCAGCATTGCACACGCTAAGCCGCCGCCCTCTGGGAATGTATCTTATCTTAGCAGAAGTGCGAACGAAAGATTAGCAGAATTACGAATAGAAATTTCTTAGCAGTTTCTGAGTAGCTCCAGACTTACTCAGTCATTGCGACCAGCTCAGTCCTTTTCGTTCCTGGTTTGACGTCACAAACACACCCAGCGTTTGCCCAACCACTCCCCCGTTTCTCCAGCCACTCCTGCGTTTTGCAACTCGAACGCCTGCGTTTTTCCGCACACTCCCATAAAACGGCCAGTTTCCGCCCAGAAACACCCACTTCCTGTCAGTCACACTACGATCAGCACAGCGATGAAAAAGCTTCGTTAATACCTAACTTTTGTGTAAAATAACTAAGCGCATGCGCTCTGCGAACCTTGCGCATGCACAGTAAGCGACTAATCGCAGTATAGCGAAAATCGGCAACGAGCGAACAACTCGGAATGACCCCCTAGAAACGTGTTTCAGCACAGATGATAGCAATCATAGATTAAGAGGGAAGTCCAGGAGCAGAGCATTCTGTCTCTCCTGGAGAGGGTCATGTTGGGAGGTATGCAGAGCCGGATTAAGTGGGGTTCCTGGGGGTAAGTACCCCGGGCCCCCCTTTCTAAAAGGGCCCCCTGTCAGTCGCCACAGATCGGATCTTCACTGATCCGAGCTGCAGCACTCCCAGAACCCCGCGGCACTGGCAGGCAAACTCGTAGCCGCCAGCGCCGCATAGAAGACAGGACAGGGGCAGTTGAGTGCAGCAGGAGGCGGAGGCAGTGGCCAGCCTGCTGCACTTATAGATGCTGCTCCCGTCTCTGCTTGAAACCTGCCGGGTGCCCGTGTGCCATGTGACCTGCGCTCATCCCTGCTGCTCCCGCCAGGCTCCCACATGGGGTGCGCCCTGCTCCTGACGCCGCCGGGCTCCCACGTGGGGTGCACCCAGTTCCTGCCGCCGCTGGAGCCATGCGGTGCGCCCACTGGTAGGCTTTATTATTAAATCAAAATCATCAAAGATGTTCCTCTCCCACCCTACACCCCCCTCTCACCCTACATCCTTACCCACCATACCACCCCCTCTCACCCTTCACACCTCCCTCTTACCATGCGTCCTCTCTCACCCTGCACACCCCTCTATCACCCTGTGTCCTCTCCCACCCTGCACAACTCCCCTATCACCCTGCATCCTCTCCCACCCTGCACACCCCCCTCTCACCCTGCATCCTCTCCCACCCTGCACACCCCTCTCTCACCCTGCGTCCTCTCCCATCCTGCACACACCCCTCTCACCCTGCATCCTCTCCCACCCTGCACAACCCCCTCTCACCCTGCGTCCTCTCCCACCCTGCACAACCCCCTCTCACCCTGCGTCCTCTCCCACCCTGCACACCCCCCTCTCACCTTGCGTCCTCTCCCACCCTGCACCTCCCCCCTCTCCCCCTGCATCCTCTCCCACCCTCCTGCACAGACCCCTCTCACCCTGCGTCCTCTCCCAACCTGCACAACCCCACTCTCACCCTGCATCCTCTCCCAACCTGCACACCCCCCTCTCACCCTGCATCTTCTCCCACACTGCACCCCTCCCTTCCCACCTGGTGCCCCTCTCCCATCCTGTGTTCCCCCTCTTCCTCTTTCCCTGTCCCCAATATGTCCTATTCACACCCTGCACCCCCCCTCTCACCTGGTGCCCCTCTCCCACCCTGCAACTCTCTCCCACCCAGTGTCCCAATCCCCAATTTGTCCCTCTCCCACCCAGTGTCCCAATCCCCGACAATAAGTCCCTCTCCCACCCTGCATCCTCTCCCACCCAGCATCCCCTTCCTCTGTCCCTCTCCCTATTATGTCCTCCTCCCACCCAATGCCCCCATCTCCCTCAGTCCTTCCTCCACCATGTGTCCTCCCTCTCATCCAGTGCCTCTTAAGGACACGCCGGAGTGGACACTATACCCCTTTAAATTTCCATACCCTCACTTCAAAATTCCCACTTCGACCACTATATATATACTGTATATATATATATATATATATACAGTGGAGACCGGCGGCACTCAAGCAGACTCGTATCATGTAGACAAAATGCGGTAAGTTTATTTATTTAGGAATAAACTTACCGCATTTTGTCTACATGATACGAGTCTGCTTGAGTGCCGCCGGTCTCCACTGTATATTTTGAGGATCAGCCTTGTTTCTCTAGGAGGGCACCGCAGCACGTTGTCAGTGGGAGAGGGAGTGCCGGGATCATTACATTGGATTATATATATATATATATATATATATAAAATTCATCTGCCTGCCTCTTTATTAGGGGCCCCTTTGTCTGAAGTGCCCCGGGCCCCCTATAGCCTTAATCCGGCTCTGGAGGTATGCATATATTGCATGAAGTAACCTTGCTGTTTGCCTTGTATTCAATCTCTGGAACAAATGGTGGATGGTCTGACTCTAGGGCAGTAGTAGTTAATGGGGGAGATCAGCAAAGCGTGCCAAACATTCTGGTGAATAACAGCAATAAGAAAAATCTGCATTGGTAATGAAATTGGCCACTAAGTGTGTATTTGAAGTAGTGATGTGCACTGGAAATTTTTCGGGTTTTGTGTTTTTGTTTTGGAATCGGTTCCGCGGCCGTGTTTTGGATTCGGACGCGTTTTGGCAAAACCTCCCTGAAAATTTTTTGTCGGATTCGGGTGTGTTTTGGATTCGGGTGTTTTTTTTACAAAAAACCTCAAAAACAGCTTAAATCATAGAATTTGGGGGTCATTTTGATCCCATAGTATTATTAACCTCAATAACCATAATTTACACTCATTTTCAGTCTATTCTGAACACCTCACACCTCACAATATTATTTTTAGTCCTAAAATTTGCACCGAGGTCGCTGGATGGCTAAGCTAAGCGACACAAGTGGCCGACATAAACACCTGGCCCATCTAGGAGTGGCACTGCAGTGTCAGGCAGGATGGCACTTCAAAAAAATTGTCCCCAAACAGCACATGATGCAAAGAAAAAGAGGCGCACCAAGGTCACTGTGTGACTAAGCTAAGCGACACAAGTGGCCGACACAAACACCTGGCCCATCTAGGAGTGGCACTGCAGTGTCAGACAGGATGGCACTTCAAAAAAATAGTCCCCAAACAGCACATGATGCAAAGAAAAAAAGAGACGCACCAAGGTCGCTGTGTGACTAAGCTAAGCGACACAAGTGGCCGACACAAACACCTGGCCCATCTAGGAGTGGCACTGCAGTGTCAGACAGGATGGCAGATTTAAAAAATAGTCCCCAAACAGCACAAGATGCAAAGAAAAAAAGAGGTGCAATGAGGTAGCTGTGTGACTAAGCTAAGCGACCCAAGTGGCCGACACAAACACCTGGCCCATCTAGGGGTGGCACTGCAGTTTTCTAGCGAGAGGATGAGTGCTTTCATCCTCATGTGAATCTGTACCACTAGCCATGTACATAGGCCAAGGCCTCAGCCGTTCCTTGCCACTCCGTGTCGTAAATGGCATATTGGCAAGTTTACGCTTCTCATCAGACGCTTTTAATTTTGATTTTTGGGTCATTTAACTGAACTTTTGTTTTTTGGATTTTACATGCTCTCTACTATGACATTGGGCATCGGCCTTGGCAGACGACGTTGATGGCATTTCATCGTCTCGGCCATGACTAGTGGCAGCAGCTTCAGCACGAGGTGGAAGTGGATCTTGATCTTTCCCTATTTTAACCTCCACATTTTTGTTCTCCATTTTTTAATGTGTGGAATTATATGCCAGTATCATAGCAATGGCCTACTACTATATATACTGCGCACAACTGAAATGCACCACAGGTATGGATGGATAGTATACTTGACGACACAGAGGTAGGTAGAGCAGTGGCCTTCCGTACCGTACTGCTATATATACTGGTGGTCACTGTCAGCAAACTGCAAAACTAAAATGCACCACAGGTATAGAATCTAGATTGATAGTATACTTGACGACACAGAGGTAGGTAGAGCAGTGGCCTTCCGTACCGTACTGCTATATATACTGGTGGTCACTGTCAGCAAAACTCTGCACTGTACTCCTCCTATATAATACTGCTGGTCCCCAGTCCCCACAATAAAGCAGTGTGAGCACAGATATATGCAGCACACTGAGCACAGATATGGAGTGTTTTTCAGGCAGACAACGTATACTGGTGGTCACTGTCAGCAAAACTCTGCACTGTACCATACTTGCCTACTTTTTAAAACTAGTTTCAGGGAGATTCCAGGTGGCAGCAGAATGCGCCGTGCAGGGGTGTGTCGAGCTCCGCCCAAGGGGTGTGTATAGTTCTGCCTATGGGTGTATTTATTGCAATCAGGGGTGTGTCCTGCAATGGCAGGTGAAAACTATAGTACAAAAAGCAGCAAAAAAAAGAATTAGAAAAAAAGCAACAATATAAGTGCAAGATACATTAATTTAATCTACTGTGCACATTAAGTGATTGAGAAAACCATAATCTATATACACTGCTGGATTTTATATATATATATATATATATATATATATACACACACACACACACACATTATGCCACACTGTGTGAGCCGAAATTCACATCTGCCACACAGTATGAGCCGAAATTCACATTATGCTACACAGTATGAGCCACAGTCCTCACGGAATGAGCCAAAATTCAGGGACAGGGAGAGTGACAGCAGGGACATACAGTAGGGACAGGGAGAGTGACAGAGAGACAGGTAGAGACATAGGGAGAGGACAGCAAAGACATACAGTAGGGAGAGAGAAAGGCAGCAGGGTAAGATTGGTTAATGAGCGGAGGAGTGTGTGGTCGGCGGTATGGAGGATGAGGAAGCTGTGGTCATCGACGGTGCAGAGGAGGCGGCTGTGGGCAGCAGTGCGGAGGAGGAGGCTGAGGGCAGCGGCCTTCGGGGCAGCTATGGTCCACCTATGACCGCCACTATTTAAAATCTGCCGCAGACCAGCAGCCAATCAGGAGTGGCTGCTCCTGATGGGCTGCTGGTTCAAGAGCTCCAATTGGCGCGTTAATAGTGACGAATTTGAAAAGATGCGGCAGTCAGTGCTCGAAGTGCCGGTATGCCATACCAGTGTATACCGGCCCACTTTCAGCACTGTGTGTGTGTATACATACACCCACTACACCCACATACACATTACACCTAGTACATACAGCACCAGAATACATTGCATTATGCACTGCCCCCTCCCACTTATTACACACAGTACCTTATTACATAACATACACACACCCTCTCCCATATTACACCCAGCACATTACATTATACACACCCCTCCCCCATATTACACCCAGCACATTACATTATACACAACTCACCCATATTACACCCAGCACATTACATTATACACAACCCCCTCCCCCCATATTACACCCAGCTCACATCATACACAGTCCCATACCCCATATTACACCCAGCTCCTCATCATACACAGCCCCATACTACACCCAGCACATTACATTACACACAGCCCCCCTCCCCATATTACACCCAGCACATTACACACAGTCCCCTTCCCCCATATTACACCCAACACATTACACACAGTCCCCCTTCCCCATATTACACCCAGCACATTACACACAGCAAACACCCCCCCCCTCCCCCATATTACACCCAGCACATTACATTATACACAACCCCCTCCCCCATATTACACCCAGCTCACATATTACACCCAGCTCCACATCATACACAGCCCCCTCCCCCATATTACACCCAGCTCCACATCATACACAGCCCCCTACCCCATATTACACCAGGTCAGTGCCACATTACATTCCCCCCAATACACACAGCAGTCACCTGGCTATGTTGTTCCTTCCCCTTAGGAGCAGACTGGAGGACGACCCCAGGACAGTGTGGGAAGGCAGCAGTGAGAGCTGAGGAGCAGAGCGAGAGATCAGCTTCTGCTGCTGCTGCTGGCCTCATAAACGCAGCTCTCTCTGAGTGTGGTGGGAGGGGCCAGCCACAGGGAGCACACCCCTGATTGAGACTGCTTCCTTCTCACTGTGCAGTGTGCCTACTGCCTAGCAAGATGGACGCTGCCGCCCCCGAAGTCTCCCGTGCAGGTGCCGGGCCCTCCGGACTTGCGCATGCGCAGTGCTGATTTTCGGCGAGGACCCTGAAAATCCGGGGGGCTGGCAAGTTTTGCGGGGCAGCGGGAGGCTCACTTAAAAATCGTGAGCCTCCCGCTGAATGCGGGAGGGTAGGCAAGTCTGCACTGTACTCCTCCTATATAATACAGCTGCTTCCCAGTCCCCACAATTAAGCAATAAGCACAAATATTTGCATCAACATTAATAAACGGAGAGGACGCCAGCCACGTCCTCTCCCTAACATTTCCAATGCACGAGTGAAAATGGCGGCGACGCGCGGCTGCTTATTTAGAATCCGAATCTCACGAGAATCCGACAGCGGGATGATGACTTTCGGGCGCGCTCAGATTAACCGAGCCATACGGGAGAATCCGAGTTTGCCTCGGACCCGTGTAAAATGGGTAAAGTTCGGGGGGGTTCGGTTTCAGAGGAACCGAACCCGCTCATCACTAATTTGAAGTAATATACAAAGTAGTAGTATAACAAAACTGGTCTTTATGAAAAACACTTGACCCTAAATAATTTATCACATTCACATGCAGACTGCTGATTAAACACCGGGAAAGAGACATTTATAAAAGTGGAACAAAGTAGAACTCTGCATATACAGTGAAGTTATTACAGAAAGTAATGAACTGATGAGCAGAGCCAAGTCTGGGGTCTATTTACCATTGGTGGCATTGCAAGGGTATTCTCCCAGTGACTGGGCAACTACCACTGCCAGTAAAAGGACAAAGTCATATGTGCATGTACAGCTAACGTCTATACATGTACACAGTGATTTAACGCAACATTGATCCAGCAAAGGCCCAATACAGTAGCTTTGCTGGTCCCCGTTAGTTTCATCCCATTGGATAAAACTAATGCCATCCTAAATTAGAGTTAGTCTGTTGTGAAAAGCTGGACTTTTATCATAAATTGTCACATGACGCAAGCCCCATATGAAGTACTGCAGGATCAGCAATCTCTATCCTTGCTTACACCCATGTTAAATTATTCCAGAGAGCTTACAAAGCCATCCTCTGGTATATTTACAGATTTGGCTTAACAACATTTTATAAATAGACCCCTTAATTTTTAACAGATTTAAACAAATGTTTTACATTTTCTTTGTTTTTATTGAAGCCTTGATGCTTATTATAGAACTTACAGCTAGATCGACTGGGGTTTGACATTGCATAAGTGTACACACAGGCAGGGCTGGATTTACCGCAAGGCAACATAGGTGCCTTATAGGGCCCTGGAGGGCCCCACAAAATTTGGCCTGCTCATCACAAAGGCTGGCTTCTACTCAGTAAATGTTTTACAGAAGCTCAGTACTGGGGCTCAAACTAGTAATATCACTAATACTGGCAAATTGCTCCGTTACTGTGCCTCTGCAAAATAAGTTCCCAGAGGAGCAGGGCACGACCACCGTGTTACATGTACCTGTCACACATGTCCGCACTCACAGAATTCTACCATCTGCAGTGCATTGGTTAGGGCTGCCCAGCCTGCACCAGCACAAAGCACAGCAGCTGCTACCGGTATTAAGCAGCCTGCCAGCAATCTGTCGGTGAAGTGAAAGCCACAATCATGAGGTCTAAATCCTGCTCTGCACACAGGCATCACAAGGAGGGGGTGGGCCACACCTGGGTGCCACCCTTCCAGGGTTTGGGATGAAAATATCAGCTCCTCCACAGTGACAGGAGCCGATGCTGCAGTGTGACATTATCTTGCAGCAAACCGGCTCTTGTCACTGAAAATGAACCAGGATTACAGGCAAGGCTGGTGTCTAAGGGCCCTAATCTGATTGCTGAGGGTCCCCTCTTTCCAGGGGTACCAGATTTTCGAAAATCAGCCCTGGGGAATCGGAGCTATCTGACTTTAAAGCAGCGGTTCCTATCCAAGCCTGTTAATTGCTATTCCTGTCCAGATATAGGGGGTCATTCCGACCCAATCCCTCGCTGCAGTTTATCGCAGCGCAGCGATCGGGTCAGAATTGCACATGCGCTGTCGCCGCAGTGCGCCGTCACATGTCGGACGGCTGAAGGCCGTCTTTCAGTAGCGATCACTTCTGCCTGATTGACAGGGCAGAGGCTGTCGCAGGGCAGGAGGGGGCTGAACGGTGGCGTTAAGATGCCATTTAGGGGGCACAGTATGGCCAACGCAGGCGAGGCCGGAGCATTGGGGAGGCTGGCCGCGGCGGCTGCGTGACGTCTCACGCAGCCACTGTGGGCAGTGGCAGCGATGATCAACTTCCGGCCAGCCGCAGGAGCTGCGCTGGCTGGGAGTTACTCCACAAATACAAAAGCATTGCCGCTGTGCGATGCTTTTGTATTTGTGCGGGAAGGGGGGGGGGGCTGGACTGACATGCGGGGTGGACTAGCCCTGTGCTGGGCATCCCCCCGCATGTCAGGGAAGATGATCGTAGCTACGATCAACCGGAATGACCGCCATGGTTCTGTCTGATTTAGACTTTTTCTGAGGGTAAAATCCAAAAGCTGGAACACTCCCCTTTCGGTGGACACTGGCAGCTTGTCTCTAGTGTGCCCAGAACCAGAGATATTAGTCTTCCAGCAGCCTGTCCCTGCTTCAGCTACACACGTCTGGGATGTGGTTTTATAAGGATGCAATCAGAATTCCAGCTGTCATGATCTCTGCAGCTGAAATACCAAAGCCAGAATCCCGACACAAGTTGGAATCCCGACACTGGAATTCCGAAAGGACCAGGAGACCGATGCCGGAATCCCGGCAAACGGCATCCTGAACGTAAGTATAACCGACGGGTTAGGCTTAGGGCCGGGGAAGGAGGATTAGGTTTAGGCTGCAGGGAGAGGGTTAGGGTTAGGCTGCGGGGTGGGGGGGAGCTTAGGGTTAGGCTGTGAGGAGGGAGGAATAGGGTTAGGCAGCGGTGAGGGGGACGGGGGACTTAGGTTTAGGCACCTCTGGGGCGTGGTTAGGGTCAAGCACTAAGGGGTAGATTAGGGTTAGGCTGTGAGAAGGGAGGGTTACGTATAGGGGGTTGGAGAGGGGGAGAACACCACTTACTCATCACTGTTGGTCTCTTCAACATCGGAATCTCGGCGTCTGTATTATGACCGCCAGGATCACGAGCGCCGACTTTTGATACTGGACTTCTTTATATTTTTGCTTTGGCACCTGAACACCGATACCCAAGACCCTGGTATCTCCTGAAAGGCGAGACTCTCTAAAATAAATTTCTGTTGAAAGCTAAGAAATCTGCCTCCAGCCGAAGATATCCATGGTCAAGTAAGCTGCCCTCCCACCGGAAAATTCTGAATGTTAAGCTCACTCCACTTTCCACCCCTCCCATGCATATTAATCACCCTCTACCACCCTGGAAGTCATGTATCTGGGCCCCTTGATTCAGCCCAAGGCTTCCTTCTACAGTTTAGTGTTCTCTCTCACCGTCCCATCAAATGAACCTCCCTCCTATCCGTGCAGTAAAGGAGTAATTAGCAGAAATTACTGTTCCAGGTCCTGCATGCTGAGCCAAAAATAGAACACCCCGTACTGCCCATGGAACATCACAGCCACCTACAGCACCCCCCTCCCCCCCCTTCATTGGGGGATGGATAGGGGCCTCAGTGCATTGCTTTGCCCAGGGGCCTACACTTCTGTTAAGATGGCTAAGATTGCAGGCAGAGATTTTTAACTTGGTCCTCAAGGCACACTAACAGTCCAGATTTATATGATATCCATACTTGAGCACAGATGGTTAAATCAAAATAACTGAAGTTATTTGAACTGATTAATTCACCTGTGCTTAAGTATAGCTATCCTTAAAACTTGGACTGTAATAGGCCCTACACACTGGGCGATATCACTCAAAGTTATGAACGATCTCACTCATTAATGAACGAGATACCGTTCATATCTTTGAGGGTGGAGGCACAAGCATTGAACGATGCGCGGCCCCGCGCTCGTTCATCGCTGGTGCCCCATCGGCTGTGCAAGCAGGCAAATATGGATGATCTCATTCATATTTGCCTGCACTTCTATGGAGCCGGGTGATGGGGGGTCCCCCCGTCACTGCCCCCCCCCCCCCCATCGCCGGGTCGCCCGTCGGCCACATCCGTTGTCGGGCAGCTCGGCGGTGGATCAGTCAATGTGTAGGGCCCTTTAGTGTTGGGAATCCTTGCCTTAAATTGAAAAGTTTTATGCAATGTGGATTGAGGGAACTATTTGCTAACCACTAGGAGAATAACATCTGAAGTGGAGAAAATTACTTGATTTGTAAAGCCCAGGACAGATCAAATAATGTTTTAATGTGCCTCTATACAGATATCAATTGTAGTTGTATAGCAAAGGGAATTATAGGTATATAGCCATAGTTTGGGATGCTAAACTACAGTATGCTCTGAAATCCATGTCAGGCTTTGGCTCATTTACACTCAAACCCAATTAGCAGCATTAGACATGAGTTTATAAAATGTAAAGGACCCATCCTGTAATCAGTTTCAAACTAACCCTTTCTATTGACTTTTTTTTGAGACCAATGAATCCATATAAACTTATACTATGTAACTTAAAATGTGTGCAGCGCATTATAGAGACATTACCCATGCCCCTGGTTGTAATGTCAACAGTGTCATAATGTCATAGTGTGCTTCTATCCCTAATCTTAACACTAACCCCAAGCCTGATGGAAATATTGACATTATGGCAATGTCAACATTTCCAAATGTCAACATTCTGATTATTATTATCCTTTTATTTATGTGGTGCCACACAAGGTCTGCAGCGCCTAACAAAGTACACAAACAGAAACAGAATGAGCAAAAAAAGAAAAAGTAACATAGTGTACAGAGCATTGCAGGACATGGACATGGTTTATAATAGGGGTGTGCATCTGGCCATTTTTCGGGTTTTATGTTTTGGTTTTGGATCTGGATCTCCTTTGTGTTTTGGATCTGGATTGGTTTTGCCAAAACCACCCTTGCGGGTTTTGGTTTTGGATCTGTATTTTTTTTTTAAATCATCAAAACAGCTAAAATAACATAATTTGGGGGTGTTTTTGTTCCTACAGTATTATTAACCTCAATAACATTCATTTCCACTAATTTCCAGTCAATTTTGACCACCTCACTGCTCACAATGGGGGTAATTCCAAGTTGACCGCAGCAGGAATTTTGTTAGCAGTTGGGCAAAACCATGTGCACTGCAGGGGGGGCAGATACAACATGTGCAGAGAGAGTTAGATTTGGGTGT
Organism: Pseudophryne corroboree; assembly: GCF_028390025.1. Lineage (NCBI taxonomy): Eukaryota > Metazoa > Chordata > Amphibia > Anura > Myobatrachidae > Pseudophryne > Pseudophryne corroboree. Next base: position 310,682,944 of record NC_086448.1, on the reverse strand, counting down.
GGTGTGTTCAATCTGCAACCTAAATTGCAGTGTAAAAATAAAGCAGCCAGTATTTACCCTGCACAGAAACAAAATAACCTACCCAAATCTAACTCTCTCTGCACATGTTATATCTGCCTCCCCTGCAGTGCACATGGTTTTGCCCAACTGCTAACAAAATTCCTGCTGCAATCAACTTGGAATTACAACCCCCCCCCCCCCCCCAGTATTGTTCACCAACATAGGCCAAAACCTGGCTGGCTAAACTAAGCAAAAGAGCAGCGGCACAAACACACTGCAGTTACAGTATTCCTGTTTAAAAATGATTTACAAATTAGTACTGTACTAGCAATAACCAATCGAACCAACTCACAAGTACTATCACTAGAAAACAATCCAACATAGAAATTTCCTGAGAATTGTGTGTACAACATCATTGATCTAAAGCAGTTACCAAACAGTAAAGAAAAAAAAAACAAACCATGGTGGTCATTCCAAGTTGATCGCTCGTTATTTTTTTTCTCGCAACGGAGCGATTAGTCGCTAATGCGCATGCGCAATGTCCGCAGTGCAACTGCGCCAAGTAAATTTGCTATTAAGTTAGGTATTTTACTCACGGCATTACAAGGTTTTTTCATCGTTCTGGTGATCGTAGTGTGATTGACAGGAAGTGGGTGTTTCTGGGCGGAAACTGCCCGTTTTATGGGTGTGTTTGAAAAAACGCTGCCGTTTCTGGGAAAAACGCGGGAGTGTCTGAAGAAACGGGGGAGTGTCTGGGCGAACGCTGGGTGTGTTTGTGACGTCAAACCAGGAACGAAACTGACTGAACTGATCGCAGTGGCAGAGTAAGTCTCGAGCTACTCAGAAACTGCTAAGAAGTGTCTATTCGCAATTCTGCTAATCTTTCGTTCGCAATTTTGATAAGCTAAGATTCACTCCCAGTAGGCGGCGGCTTAGCGTGTGCAAAGCTGCTAAAAGCAGCTTGCGAGCGAACAACTCGGATTGAGGGCCCATGTGTAAAATAACACAAATAGCCCTACAAAAGTACACTTACCTATTCTCAGTGCCTATTCTCAGTGCCCAGTCTGTACCTCCCTCCTGGGGGCCCTGGGTTACTGATGACTGGCACTCTGTGCCCATGTAAAACCCCCGATCAATCAGCATTTTGTCAAGCACCTCCCCCAAATCTCCCCAATCACAAAAAACAGCATTCCATACCTGCATAGTACAGTGTGGAATACTTTGGGACACACAGTTAAATATTGACCACGTTACAGTGCTGGTCAGATACAGTGCTGGTCGGATACAGTGCAGGTTAGACACAGTGCGGGTTACAGTACAGGTTGGATACAAAGCGGGTTGGATACAATGCAGGTTACAGTGTGGGTCAGATACAGTGCAGGTGGATACAGGGCAGGTCGGATACAGTGTAGGTGGAATTCATTGCGGGTTGTATATAGTGCAGATGACAAACAGTGCGGTAGAATACAGTCTGGCTTGGATACAGTGTGTGTCAGAAACAGTGCAGTTTACAGTGTGGGTTGGATACAGTGTGGGTTGTATATAGTGCGCGTTGGCTACAGTGCAAGGTCGGATACAGTGAGAGATACAGTGCAGATTAGATACAGTGCAGCATACAGTTAGGGTCAGATACAGTGCAGGTCAGAGTGCGGGTTGGATACAGTGTGGGTTGTATATAGTGTAGGCTACAGTGCAGGTTGAATACAGTGCATGTCACATACAGTGAGGGTTGACTAGAGTGCAAGGTCAGATACAGTGCACGTCGGACACAGTGCCAGATACAGTGCAGGTTAGATACAGTACGGGTTGCATAGTCGCATACACTGTGAGTTGTATATATTGTGGATCAGATACTGCATGGGCCAGATAAAGTACAGGTTACAGTGTGGGTCAAATACAGTGTGGGTTGGATATAGCGCAGGTCAGATACAATGTGGGTTGGATACAGCGCAGGTCAAATACAGTGTGGGTTGGATACAGTGCGAGTCAAATACAATGCAGATTGGACACAGTGCGGGTTTCAGTGAAGGTCAAATACAATGTGGATCGGATATAGGGGGTAATTCCAAGTTGATCGCAGCAGGATTTTTTATAGCAATTGGGCAAAACCATGTGCACTGCAGGGGAGGCAGATATAACATGTGCAGAGAGAGTTAGATTTGGGTGTGGTGTGTTCAATCTGCAGTCTAAATAATTTGCAGTGTAAAATAAAGCAGCCAGTATTTACCCTGCACATAAATAAAATAACCCACCCAAATCTAACTCTTTCTGCACATATTATATCTGCCTCCCCTGCAGTGCACATGGTTTTGCTCAATTGCTATCAAAAATCCTGCTGCGATCAACTTGGAATTACCCCCATAGTGTGGGTCAGATACAGCACGGGTTACAGTGTCAGTTAGATACACCAATAGTGCATTTACTTTGACAGAGGGTCCTCAGTGCGGGGTTTTCAGCTGTGTATTTAGTGTGGTGGTGCCTGCAGTGTCGGCAGTGCAGAGGTGCCGGCGGTTTCCTTAAAGCGGTAGTGTCGGCAGTGCAGAGATGTTAGCGGTGTCCTCAATGTGGTGGCCTGGCAGTGTCGGCAGTGCAGGGATGCCAGCAGTGTCCTCAGTGCGGTGGTGCCAGCAGTGTCTGCAGTGCAGGGGTGTCAGCAGTGTCCTCAATGCGGCGGTGCCAGCAGTGTTGGCAGTGCAGGGGTGCCAGCAGTGTCCTCAGTGCAATGGTGCGGCCAGTGTTGGCACTGCAGGGGTGCCAGTGGTGTCCTCAGTGTGGTGGTGCTGGCAGGGTCTGCAGTGCAGGGGTATCAGTGATGTCTTCAATGCGGTGGTGCCGGAACTGTCTGCAGTGCAGGGGTGTAAGCAGTGTCCTCAATGTGGTGGTGCCATCAGTGTCGGCAGTGCATGGGTGCTGGCAGTGTCAGAAGTGCAAGGGTGCAAGCTGTGTCCTCAATGTGGTGGTGCGAGTAGTGTCTGCAGTACAGGGGTACCAGCAGTGTCCTCAGTGCGGTGGTGCGGGTAATGTTGGCAGTGCAGGGGTGTCAGCAGTGTCCTCAATGCAGTGGTGCCAGCAGTGTCGGCATTAAAGGGGCATAAGCAGTGTCCTCAGTGCGGTGGTGCCAGTAGTGTTGGCAGTGCATGGGTGCCAGCAGTGTCCTCAATGTGGTGGTGCGGTCAATGCAGAAGTGCCAGCGGTGTCCTCAGTGTGTTGGCGCCAGCAGTGTCATCAGTACAGGGGTGCCGGTAGTGTCATCAATGCAGGAGTGCCGGAGGTGTCCTCAGTGCAGGAGTGCCAGCAGTAAACTCAGTGCAGGGGTGTCGGCAGTGCAGGTGTGCAGGTGGCAGTGTCGGCAGTGCAGGCCACGTCGCACATGGTGGGGCCATCCATCTTGCCACACTATAATTAATAGAGATGTGCGCGGCTGGCACTTTTCATGTTTTGTGTTTTGGTTTTGGTTCTAATTCCACTTTCGTGTTTTGGTTTTGGCTTGGTTTTGCCAAAACCACCCTTTCGTGTTTTTGTTTTAGTTTTGGAGCTGGATGATTTTTAAAAAAAAAACATTAAAAAAAAGCTAAAATCACAGAATTTGGGGGTAATTCTGCTCCTACGGTATTATTAACCTTAATAACAATCATTTCCAGTCATTTCCAGTCTATTCTGAACACCTCACACCTCACAATATTGTTTTTAGACCTAAAGGTTGCACCGAGGTGGCTGTATCACTAAGCTAAGCAACACAAGTGTGCGGCACAAACACCTGGCCCATCTAGGAGTGGCACTGCAGTTGCAGACAAAATGGCACTATTCAAAAACTAGTCCCCAAACAGCACATGATGCAAAGAAGAAAAACAGGTGCACCAAGGCTGCTGTATGACTAAGGCAAGCGACACAAGTGTGCGGCACAAACACCTGGCCCATCAAGGAGTGGCACTGCAGTTACAGACAGGATGGCACTTAAAAAAACTAGTCCCCAAACAGCACATGATGCAAATAAGAGGTGCAATTAGGTAGCTGGATGGCCAAGCTAAGCGACACAAGTGTGTGGCACAAAATCCTAGCCCATCTAGGAGTGGCACTGCAGTTACAGACAGGATGGCAGATTTAAAAAATAGGCTCCAAACAGCACATGATGCAAAGAAGAAAAAGAGGTGCAATGAGGTAGCTGGGTTGCCAAGCTAAGGGACAAAAGTGTGCGGCACAAACACCTGGTCCATCTAGGAGCGGCACTGCAGTTACAGACAGGATGGCACTTAAAAAAACTAGTCCCCAAACAGCACATGATGCAAAGAAGAAAAAGAGGTGCAAGATGGAATTGTCCTTGGACCCTCCCACCCACCCTTATGTTGTATAAACAGGACATGCACACTTTAACAAACGAATCATATCAGCGACAGGGTCTGCCACATGACTGTGGCTGAAATGACTGTTTTGTTTGCTTCTTTTTTGTGGGGGCTCAATCAATCTCTCCTTGCACAAACTGACTCTACAGAGGCAAGATGTCGACCTCATCCTCATCCTCCGATTCCTCACCCCTTTCACTGTGTACATCCTACTCCTCACAGAGTATTAATTCATCCCCACTGGAATCCACCATCACAGGTGTACTTTCTGGAGGCAATTGCTGGTAAAGGTCTTCCCGGAGGAATTTATAATTCATTTTGATGAACATCATCTTCTCCACATTTAGTGGAAGTAACCTTCTACGCCGATCGCTGACAAGGTTACCGGCTGCACTAAACACTCTTTCGGAGTACACACTGGAGGGGGGGCAACTTAGGTAAAATAAAGCCAGTTTGTACAAGGGCCTCCAAATTGCATCTTTTTCCTGCCAGTATACATACCTACTTGAATGCTGTCACTCATATAATCCTCCACCATTCTTTCAATGGTGACAGAATCATATGCAGTGACAGTAGACATGTCAGTAATTGTTGGCAGGTCCTTCAGTCCGGACCAGATGTCAGCTTTCGCTCCAGACTGCCCTGCATCACAGCCAGCGGGTGGGCTAGGAAATCTTATCCTTTTCCTTGCAGCCCCAGTGGCGGGAGAAATTGAAGGACGAGCTGTTGACGGGTCATGTTCCGCTTGAGTTGACAATTTACTAACCAGCAGGTCTTTGCACCTCTGCACACTTGTGTCTGCTGGAAAGAGAGATACAACGTAGGATTTAAACCTAGGATTGAGCACGGTGGCCAAAATGTAGTGCTCTTATTTCAACAGATTGACCACCCTTGAATCCTGGCAAAGTGAATGAAGGGCTCCATCCACAAGTCCCACATACTTAGCGGAATCGCTCCGTCTTAGCTCCTCCTTCAATTTCTCCAGCTGCTTCTGCAAAATCCTGATTGGGGGAATGACCTGACTCAAGCTGGCAGTGTCTGAACTGACTTCACGTGTGGCAAGTTCGAAGGGTTGGAGAACCTTGCACAAGACAGAAATCATTCTCCACTGCGCTTGAGTCAGGTGCATTACCCCTCCTTTGCCTATATCGTAGGTGGATGTATAGGCTTGAATAGCCATTTGCTGCTCCTCCATCCTCTGAAGCATATAGAGTGTTGAATTCCACCTCGTTACCACCTCTTGCTTCAGTTGATGGCGGGGCAGGTTCAGGAGTGTTTGCTTGCACTCCAGTCTTCGGCATGCAGTGGAAGAATGCCGAAAGTAGCCCGCAATTTTTCGGGTCACTGACAGCATCTCCTGCACACCAAATTAATTGTATGTGCAAAACATGCATCTCCTGCACCACCAAATTAATTGTATGTGCAAAACATGGGACATGCTGGAATTTGCCCAGATGTAATGCACGCACAATATTGGTGGCGTTGTCCGATATCACAAATCCCGAGGAGAGTCCAATTGGGGAAAGCCATTCTACGATGATGTTCCTCAGTTTCCGTAAGAGGTTGTCAGCTGTGTGCCTCCTACGGAAAGTGGTGATACATAGCTTAGCCTGCCTAGGAACCAGTTGGCGTTTGCGAGATGCTGCTACTGGTGCCGCCGCTGTTGTTGCTGCAGGAGGCCATACATCTACCCAGTGGGATGTTACAGTCATATAGTCCTTAGTCTGCCCTGTTCCACTTGTCCACATGTCCGTGGTTAAGTGGACACTGGATACAACCGAATTTTGTAGGAGACTGGTGACTCTTTTTCTGAAGTCTGTGTACATTCTTGGTATCTCCTGCCTAGAGAAGTGGAACCTAGATGGGATTTGATACCGGGGATACAGTACCTCAAAAATTCTCTAAGTCCCACTGAACTAATGGCGGATACCGGACACACGTCTAACACCAACATAGCTGTCAAGGCCTCAGTTATCCTCTTTGCAAAAGGATGACTGCTGTCATATTTCATCTTCCTCACAAAGGACTGTTGGACAGTCAATTGCTTAGTAGTACAAGTGGTCTTCCGACTTCCCCCCTGGGATGACGATCCACTCCCAGCAGCAACAACAGCAGTGGCAGCAACAGCAGGCGTACAACTCAAGGATCCTACGGAGGAATCCCGGTTAGGAGAGGACTCCTCAGTCTTGACAGTGACATGGCCTGCAGGACTACTGACGTTCCTGACTGAGGAGGAAGTTGACGTTGAGGGAGTTGGTGGTGTGGCTTGCAGGAGCTTGGATAAAGGAGGAAGAAGGGATTTAGGTGTCAGTGGACTGCTTACGCTCTTACCCAAAGTTTCAGAACTTGTCCCTGACTTCTGATGAATGTGCAGCAGGTGACGTATAAGGGAGGATGTTCCTAGGTGGTTAACATCCTTATCCCTACTTATCACAGATTGACAGAGGCAACAGATGGCTTGACACCTGTTGTCCGGATTTGTGGAGAAATAATTCCACACTGAAGAAGTTGCTTTTTTGGTAGTTTGCCCAGGCATCACAATGGGCTTCCTCATCCCAAGGACAACAGGTGTCTCCCCCGGTACTTGACTTAAACAGACCACATCACCATCAGAATCCTCATCGTCAACTTCCTCCTCAGCGCCAGCAACACCCATATCCTTATCCTGGTGTACTTCAACAGTGACATCTTCAATTTGAATATCATGAACTGGACTGTGGGTTCTCCTTCCAGCACTTGCAGGGGGCATGCAAATGGTGGAAGGAGCCACCTCTTCCCATCCAGTGTTGGGAAGGTCAGGCATCGCAACTGCCGACACACTAGGACTTTCCTTTGGGATTTGTGATACCATCTCAGAACGCACAGTTCTTTTCTGTGCTCTTTCCAGCTTAACTCTTTTAATTTTTCTAGCAGGAGGATTAGGGCTTCCATCGTCATGTGAAGCTGAACCACTAGCCATGAACATAGGCCAGGGCATCAGACGTTCCTTGTCACTCCATCTCGTAAATGGCATATTGTCAAGTTTACGTTTCTCCTCAGACGATTTCAATTTATTTTTTTGGTACCTTTTACTGAACTTTGGCTTTTTGGATTTTACATGCCCTCTACTATCACATTGGGCATCGGCCTTGGCAGACGACGTTGATGGCATTTCATCGCCTATGTCATGGCTAGTGGCAGCAGCTTCAGCACTAGGAGGAAGTGGTTCTTCTTGATCTTTCCCTGTTTTATCCTCAAAATTTTTGTTCTCCATTATTTTATGGGAGTTATATGAGACAATATGCAGCACAGGAATGACTGGAATGACTGATGAACGGGACACTACCACTGGTCTAATGCAGCACAACACAACAACACTGTAAGGGTCTTGTGGTTGTTGTTATAATTATTATACGGCAGCAGTGGACATTTAGCAGCAGCATATATCATCACTGGAATGACTGATGAGACAGGACACTACCGCTGGTCTGCTGCAGCACAACACAACAACACTGTAAGGGACTTGTGGTTGTTATTATTATTATACGGCAGCAGTTGACATATAGCAGCAGCGTACACCACTGTGACTGCCTTGTCACTGGAATGACTGATGAGAAAGGACACTACCACTGGTCTGATGCAGCACAACACAACAACACTGTAAGGGACTTGTGGTTGTTGTTATCATTATAATACGGCAGCAGTGGACATATAGTAGCAGCGTATATCGTCACTGGAATGACTGATGAACAGGACACTACCACTGGTCTGATGCAGCACAACACAACAACACTGTAAGGGACTTGTGGTTGTTGTTATCATTATAATACGGCAGCAGTGGACATATAGTAGCAGCGTATATCGTCACTGGAATGACTGATGAACAGGACACTACCACTGGTCTGATGCAGCACAACACAACAACACTGTAAGGGACTTGTGGTTATTGTTATAATTATTATACGGCAGCAGTGGACATATAGTAGCAGCGTATATCGTCACTGGAATGACTGATGAACAGGACACTACCACTGGTCTGATGCAGCACAACACAACAACACTGTAAGGGATTTGTGGTTGTTGTTATTATTATATGGCAGCAGTGGACATATAGCAGCAGCGTATATCGTCACTGGAATGACTGATGAGACAGGACACTGGTCTGATGCAGCACAACACAACAACACCGTAAGGGAATTGTGGTTGTTGTTGTTATAATTATTATACGGCAGCAGTGGACATATAGCAGCAGTGTATATCGTCACTGGACTGACTGATGTACAGGACACTACTACTGGTCTGATGCAGCACAACACAACAACACTGTAAGGGACTTGTGGTTGTTGTTATAATTATTATTATACGGCAGCAGTGGACATATAGCAGCAGCATATATCATCACTGGAATTACTGATGAAACAGGACACTACCACTGGTCTGATGCAGCACAACACAACACTGTAAGGGACTTGTGGTTGTTGTTATAATTATTATACGGCAGCAGTGGACATATAGCAGCAGCGCATATCGTCACTGGAATGACTGATGAGACAGGACACTACCACTCATCTGCTGCAGCACAACACTATAAGGATGTATTAATAGAAAATACTTAAAAGAAAAGACTTAACGATACAGTAGACCTTAATAATATCTGATATTTTTTTTGGTGTCAATATAATCATTGGGGGTAGTTATATACATGTACATGCGTTATGCATGTATATGTAGATGTGTATATATATGTTGGCACTAATTCTCCTATAATTGGGTTTCTCTCTATGTTAACATACTTATGGTCATAATAATATATATATGCATATTTATATCGGTAATGAGTTTGTACATATAAGAGGTCCCCAGGTGTATATACCATACATCTACCATGTAGATGTATAGCTGCAGCGTATATCGTCACTGGAATGACTGATGAGACAGGACACTACCACTGGTCTGATGCAGCACAACACAACAACACTGTAAGGGACTTGTGGTTGTTGTTGTTGTTGTTGTTGTTGTTGTTATTATTATTATACGTCAGCAGTGGACATATAGCAGCAGCGTATACCACTGTGACTGCCTCGTCACTGGAATGACTGATGAGAGAGGACACTACCACTGGTCTGATGCAGCACAGACACAGCAACACTGTAAGGGAGTTACTAAGAAAATATTTTGAGAACAGTTCATGCGCAATACTTATAGCAGCTGGTATTGTCTCAAATACTCCTAGAGGTTTCCTTCAACCCTCACCAACAAAGTGCACAACATAAGAAATATGGAGACTGAGACTTAACTAGCGCTTCTTATTCTTGCTGATGCTTATTCACAGGCTTCCATCACTCGTATTAGAAGTATCATGTAAATAAATATAAAGTGCATATAGTGAAATACCGTTTTAATAGCATACATATATGACACACATTTATTTAAAAATATCAAAGGTCAGGTATTTGTGCAAATATCTGCAAGCAGCAAGGAATGACAAACTAATTACCAGATCATTCAGAACTGTTTTTAGGCAGTTCTAAAAGTGCATGGGAGATGGTATAGGGATTTCCGGATAATCCCACCATACATGGATCTTACTGGATACTGGTCTTTAAGTCCATCCTCAGGCTTGTCAGAAGGTACCTGACCTTTGATATTTTTAAATAAATGTGTGTCATATATGTATGCTATTAAAACGGTATTTCACTATATGCACTTTATATTTATTTACATGATACTTCTAATACGAGTGATGGAAGCCTGTGAATAAGCATCAGCAAGAATAAGAAGCGCTAGTTAAGTCTCAGTCTCCATATTTCTTATGTTGTGCACTGTAAGGGAGTTGTTGTTGTTGTTGTTGTTGTTGTTGTTGTTATTATACGGCAGCAGGAGACATATAGCAGCAGCGTATACAACTGTGACTGCCTCGTCACTGGAATAACTGATGAGACAGGACACTACCACTGGTATGATGCAGCACAACACCACGTTATACAGCTACACTAGATATATTGCAACAGAGGACACCAACACTGTGACTGGCTGGACTGATGCAGCACAATACACTGACTACACTGGACTGGACAGCACAACACAGCACCTCTTTAAACAGCTACACTGGATATATGGCAACAGAGGACACCAACACTGTGACTGATGCAGCACAATACACTGACTATGCTGGACTGGACAGCACAACACAGCACCACGTTATACAGCTACACTGGATATATGGCAGCAGAGGACACCAACACTGTGACTACACTGGACTGGACTGAGCAGCACAACACAGCACAAGACTCGCCCCCACACAGACACTGAACACTGAGGACACGTCCTCTCAATACACTCTCCAAGACTGGAGTGAAAATGGCCGCGACACGCGGCTCCTTATATGGAATCCAAATCCCACGAGAATCCGACAGCGGGATGATGACGTTTTGCAGCGTTCGGGTTTCCAAGTCAGACGGGAAAACCCAAGCCGGGCTCGGAACTGAACTCAGAAGGCAAAGTCCGGTAGGGTTCGGTTCTCTGAGAACCGAACCTGCTCCTAATAATTCATTAGGACAACCTAATTGGCTGACAGCTGTGACAGACGTCTCTCTCAGCTATTCAGCGGTCTTCTATTAATATAATGCGGACTGGGAGATCCGAGCTGTGGCTCGGATCGCCTCGGATCCCCTGTGTTCGGGGAAGGGGGGGGGGGGGGAGTGCGGGAGTCAGAGAGCCGAACCGGCTCATCTCTGGTTTATAATAAACATTGCTGTATCAGTAGACATTATACACAAATAATCAGCAAGGTGGTAGCACCCAAGGGTTAGGTACCATTGTAGATAGTGAGGAGGTGATAATGGTATAAGTGAGTAAAGGAAAAGAACATGAGGAAAGAGGGTCCTGCTCATGAGAGTTTACAGCTTACATTATGATTGCAAACACTTAACATACATACTGTACAGTGAATATAATCATGGTGACAGGAGTATGGCAATAATCACATATAAGAAGAACATCAAGAAAGTGGCGGACTATCTGGGCTTTGAAGGAGAAGAACAAGAGCGTGTGAACCTTCCCATGATATTAAAATGTTTGTGCTAATGACTAATCTTTTGTGCTGACTCTATTTCTAATATATTTCTAAACAGTAAAAAGGACACATCCTTAATTGTAATTGAAATATATTTAGCATATTTTATAAACTTAATATTTCTTCATTAAGTTAAACTATAACTCAAAAATAATCATTTTTTTTTTGCATTCACATATTTAAGTTAATTTAATTTATTTGAAAGAATGTAATTTATTTGTTTAGAAAAATTAACTGTGTCACTAAGAATGCATATTTATTACTGATAAAATATATGTTAATTCTAGACAGTCTAATAAATAATTAATAACTAATAAACATAATTAATTATAATTAATTATATAAATAGATTTTATCAGAATTAATTTTGTAAATGATGCTCCCCAATTTTTGTCTATAATAGATTAGAGATGAGCGGGTTCGGATCTCAGGGAACCGAACCCTACCGGACTTCACGCTCCGAGTCCGGATTTGAGTCAGTCTAGGGATTCCCCGCCTGACGCGAAAACCCGAATGAGGCAAAACGTCATCATCTTACTGTCGGATTCTCGCGGGGTTTGGATTTCATATAAGGACCCGCGCGTTGCAGCCATTTCCACTCCGGCATTGGAGAGTGTCTCCATTCTCTCAGTGTCCTCAGTGTCCGTGTCTTGTGCTGCATCTGTCCAGTCACAGTGGTTGTGTCCTCTGCTGACATACTGTATATCCAGTGCTGCTGTATAGGGTGCTGTGTGTTGTATCAGTTCAATGGTGGTGTGTTGTGCTGCATCAGTTTAGTCACAGTGGTGGTGGTGTCCTCTGCTGCTATATGTCCAGTGCTGCTATATAATAAGGGACTTACAGTGTTGCTGTGTTATCCTGCATCAGACCAGTGGTAGTGTCCTGTGTATCAGTCAGTCCAGTGACTAGTCACAGTGGTGTCCTCTGCTGCCATATGTCCAGTGCTGCTCTATAGGGTGTTGTGTTGTGCTGCATCAGTTCAGTGGTGGTGTATTGTGCTGCATCAGCTCAGTCACAGTGGTGTCCTCTGCTGCCATATGTCCAGTGCTGTTGTATAATAAGTCCCTTACAGTGTTGCTGTGTTGTCCTGCATCAGACCAGTGGTAGTGTCCTGTGCATCAGTCAGTCCAGTGACCAGTCACAGTGGTGTCCTCTGCTGCCATATGTCCAGTGCTGCTGTATAAGTCCAGTCCATTTCAGTGGTGCTGTATTGTCCTGCATCAGTCCAGTGCTGGTGTCCCTGTGCTGTTGTATAGTGGTTCTGCCGTATATGTCCAGTGATCCTACCGTATATGTCCAACGGTACTGCCGTATAAATCCAGTGATCCTGCCGTATAATTCCAGTGATTCTGCCGTATAATTCCAGTGATCCTGCTGTATAATTACAGTGATCCTGTCGTATAATTCCTGTGATCCTACCGTATAATTCTATATAATTCCATATAATTCCGTATAACGTCCAGTCCAGTGGTGCTGCCATATAATTTCAGTGGTGCTGTCCTGTGCTGTATACTATTTACTCTAAATAAAGGGGTTATTAATATTTAATCCAAATAATTTTTACAAGAGTTACCCTGTGATGTGTAGGAGTAAGCTGTCCTGTGCCGCATATTCTGTTATATAACTCCAGAAAAATAATGGAGAACAAAAATTTGGAGGATAAAATAGGGAAAGATAAAGAACCACTTCCTCCTAGTGCTGAAGCTGCTGCCACTAGTCATAACATAGACAATGAAATGCCATCAACGTTGTCTGCCAAGGCTGATGTCCAATGTGATAGTAGAGGGCATATAAAATCCAAAAAGCCAAAGTTCAGTAAAAAGACCCAAAAAATAAATTTAAATGGTCTTAGGAGAAACGTAAACTTGCCAATATGCCATTTACGACACGGAGTGGCAAGGAGTGGCTAAGGCACTGGCCTATATTCATGACTAGTGGTTCAGCTTCACATGATGATGGAAGCCCTCATCCTCCTGCTAGAAAAATGAAAAGAGTTAAGCTGGAAAAAGCACAGAAAAGAACTGTGTGTTCTGAGATGGTATCACAAATCCCAAAGGAGAGTCCAAGTGTGTCGGTGGTTGCGATGCCTAACCTTCCCAACACTGGACAGGAAGAGGAGGCTCCTTCCACCATTTGCAGGCCCCCTGCAAGTGCTGGAAGGAGCACTCACAGTCCAGTTTCTGATATTCAAATTGAAGATGTCACTGTTGAAGTTCACCAGGATGAGGATATGGGTGTTGCTGGTGCTGAGAAGGAAGTTGACGAGGAGGATTCTTATGGTGATGTGGTTTGTTTAAATGAGGCACCGGGGGAGACACCTGTTGTCCGTGGGATGACGAAGCCCATTGTGATGCCTGGGAAAAATACTAAAATAGCCACCTCTTTGGTGTGGAATTATTTCTCCACAAATCCGGACAACAGGTGTCAAGATGTGTGTTGCCTCTGTCAATCTGTAATAAGTAGGGGTAAGGATGTTAACCACCTGGGAACATCCTCCCTTATACGTCACCTGCAGAACATTCATTAGTAGTCAGTGTCAAGTTGTGAAACTTTGGGTAAGAGCATAAGCAGTCCACTGACACCTAAATTGCTTCTTCCTCTTGTATCCAAGCTCCTGCAAGCCACACCACCAACTCCCTCAACGTCAACTTCCTCCTCAGTCAGAAATGTCAGTAGTCCTGCAGGCCATGTCACTGTCAAGACTGAGGAGTCCTCTCCTAACCGAGATTCCTCCAGAGGATCCTTGAGTGGTACGCCTGACCACTTGTACTACTTCCAGTAAGCAATTGACTGGACAAGTGGAACAGGGCAGACTAAGGACTATATGACTGTGACAACCCACTGGGTAGATGTATGGCAACAATAGCAGCGGCACCAGTAGCAGCATCTCACAAACGCCAACTCGTTCCTAGGCAGGCTATGCTATGTATCACCACTTTCCGTAAGAGGCACACCGCTGACAACCTAGTATGGAAACTGAGGGACATCATTGCACAATGGCTACCCCAATTAGACTCTCCTGGGGATTTGTGATATCGGACAACGCCACCAATATTGTGCGTGCATTACATCTGGACAAATTCCAGCATGTCCCATGTTTTGCACATACAATTAATTTGGTGGTGCAGAATTTTTTTAAATATTACAGGGGTGTGCAGGAGATGCTGTTGGTGGCCTGAAAAATTGTGGGCCACTTTCAGCATTTAGCCACCACGTGCCTATGTCTGGAGCGCCATCAAACATGCCGGAACCTGCCCTGCCATCACCTGAAGCAAGAGTAGGTAACAAGGTAGAATTCAACTCTCTATATCAGTGGTGGCCAACGCGTGGCTCTTGAGCCACATGCGGCTCTTTCTTCATTCAAATGTGGCTCCCAACACTCAGTCACGTGACCACAAGAGATCTGTAAACCTCTGCACTCTAGCCAGACATGCAGCAGCACTACATAGACTGAGAACTGAGGGAGCCAAATACACACGGGAGAGCTGGCTGGAGTGACACAGGTAGGTGCTGGCTGGAGTGACACAGGCGGGTGCTAGCTGGAGTTACACATGGGGGAACTGAAGTGTATTATGAGAATCTGGCTTTTCAATATATTTTATGCGGATCTGGCTTTTTCAATTATTTGATGTAGAAGTGGCTTTTTCAATGTATTTTATACCAGGGGCATGGCCTAGCATGCACAAGGTCACACCCCATTTTTGCAAGTGCGCCTTTGGCTCGAAGTCTGCTCTTTGATGTACCTAACAAGATTTCTTGGCTTTTTGTCTCTGACTGGTTGGCCACCCCTGCTCTATATGCTTCAGAGGATGGAGGAGCAGCAAAATGCCATTCAAGCCTATACATCCACCTATGATATAGGCAAAGGAGGGGGAATGCACCTGACTCAAGTGCAGTGGAGAATGATTTCCGTCTTATGCAAGGTTCTCCAACCCTCGAACTTGCCACACGTGAAGTCAGTTCAGACACTGCCAGCTTGAGTCAAGTGATTCCCCTCATCAGGCTTTTGCAGTGTTATGAGCCACGGCTGTGGCTCATTCCTGTTTTGCAGTTTTGTTCTGTATTTCATGTTATACTTCTGTTTATGTTCCCCGTGGGTGTCATGTGGTGCTCGGAGCTCACCCTTAAGGAGGGGATACTGTTATGAACCACACGTAGTGGTTCATTCCTATTTTATGTTTATAAAGTTGTCTTGCATGCCAGGATTTCCTGTTGCTCTGTTTTAGAATACTCTTGTCTGCTGCCGCTGGTGAGTCTGTGTAATTGCAGCTTGTTCCCATGTGTTCAGCCTCACCTGGCTGCTAATTGCATCTTGTCAGTTTGGAATCATGCAACAGGGCAGCTGCATGGGATTATTAATTAGGCCTCTCTGTTATATGCTGGCTGACTGCAATTCACAAATGCTGGTGATATTTCTTGGTTTTCAGTCTGCTTGAAGTCTGACCTGGTTCCTGCCAGTCCCTGAGCTCCTGTATAGCAGTGTCTGACTAGCTGCTTCCTGTGTTGATTCCTGTGTCAGTCCCTGTGTCGATTCCTGTGTCTGATCCCGTGTCCTGCTGTGAGGCGTTCCTGCTCTGAGGTCCAGTGGCTTTGCCTATCCCTGGTCAAGTTCCTGGTTTCATGGTGTCCACCGGTCTGTCGTTTGGGATTCTGCCTGTCCTCCAGTTCTGAGAGTGTGTGTCGGCATCATTGAGGGTTCCTGTCCGTTTGCCAGTATTCGTACCGGTTCCGTGAGTAGCGGCACTGCCGCGTCCGTTGGCCTAGTCCGCTATATTTCATTATTGTTTCTGTCCCTGGTGTTTTGCAGAGGGTTCTGCTTATGCTGTCACCGCCGGTACACAAAGGTATTGTGTCGGCGTGTGATCAGCATTTCCTTTGTTGTTATTTTCCTTTGGCGGTTTCTCCGCACATACTTTAGGTTTTTAGTTAGCTTGTAGCCCCTGGCCTGTTTGCTTAGTTAGAGGGCCTCTTGTTATCATCCTGTCTCGGATTTCCCTTTGTCTCTCACTAAGACCGGGGGGCATCGGAGTTGGGCAGACATAATCCGCCCTTCAAACGCGGCTGCCAAGGGCTCAAGAAACCATAGTCTCGCAAGGGATTTCTGACAGCACGGGCGAGACAACAGAGTTAGGGCGCCAGGGGCTATACCTTTTCCATTCCCCTTTCCCAGCGTTACGTCCTGGTGCTCTGGACTCACTTCATGAACATCTCCCTTGTTCTGAGCACCAGGAACCTAACATGCAGAAGCAGCTGGAGAAATTTAAGGAGGAGCTAATATGGAGCGATTCCACAAAGTATGTGAGACTTGTGGATGGAGCCCTTCATTCGCTTTGCCAGAATTCAAGGGTGGTCAATCTGTTGAAATCGGAGCAATACATTTTGGCCACTGTGCTCGATCCTAGGTTTAAAGCCTATGTTGTATCTCTCTTTCCAACAGACAGAAGTCTGCAGAGGTTCAAAGACTTGCTTGTGAGAAAATTGTCAACTCAAGCGGAACGTGACCCGTTAACAGCTCGTCCTTCACTTTCTTTCGCAACTGGGTTTGCAAGGAAAAGGATAAGATTTCCGAGCCCACCCGCTGGTGGTGATGCAGGACAGTCAGGTGCTAGTGCTGACATCTGGTCCGGACTGAAGGACCTGCCAATGATTACTGACATATCTACTGTCACTGCATATGATTCTGCCACCATTGAAAGAATGGTGGAGGATTATATGAGTGACAGAACCCAAGTAGGCATGTCAGACAGTCCATATGTATATTGGCAGGAAAAAGAGGCAATTGTCGCTTAGCTTAGCCATACAGCTACCTCACTGCACCTCTTTTACTTCTTTGCATGATGTGCTGTTTAGGGCCTAGTATTTTAAAGTGCCATCCTGTCTGACACTGCAGTGCCACTTCTAGATGGGCCAGGTGTTTGTGCCGCACACTTGTGCCGCTTAGCTTAGTCCTCCAGCTTCCTCATTGCACCTATTTTTCTTCTTTGCATCATGTGCTGTTTGGGGCCTATTTTTTAAATCTGCCATCCTGTCTGCCACTGCAGTGCCACTCCTAAATTGGCCAGGTGTTTGTGCCGCACATTTGTGTTGCTTAGCTTAGTCATACAGCCACCTCGGTGCAACTTTTAGGCCTTTTAGGCTCCAATTTCCCGCTTTCTCCATACCTGAGTAGGGGATCAAGAAATTCCAACATATTGGAAATCCTTAATCAAAATGATGGGAATCAGCGGGTAAGTGATTTTAAATATATAGGATTTTTCCAATCTCCCAACAAAACGCTGATCATCGGAACGGCATTGGGGAATCAGGGAATTGCCGGGTAGATGTATAGCTTGCATTAGATGTGATGCATTCCTCAGTGGATGAAGGATTTGAAACCACTCATGTATTCGGTGAATGAGATCACTGCACTGGGTTTTAGACTTTTCAATATCAGTTGCTTTACGTTCTGTTTTGCATTTTCCTGATATTTTTATATCCTCAAAACCTATGTGAGTTGGGTCAAAGTCAAAAAATATTGTAATGCATACACCATGTACTAACCCCATGCACTTGCCCGCTGTGCGTGCACTTAATCCGCCATGCGTACACATATCCACAATTTGCGTAGGATCGCTCCTGCGATCATGCGCGTGGTATGGGTATTTACGGCGTAGTTTGTGAGCACATAGAGGGTTACCAGAACATTACATATTTAACCCAAATAGTGTACATTTTAGATATAGCTCCCTTGCACCACATCAGCGAGTATCAACAGTTTAAACAGATCCAGGACTAAGGGATTCGCCTTTGCATGATAGGAAGGGTCAGATAAAGGTTGGAAGGTGATGTCTAGTATCCAGCTGTAGGGTATTTTAAGGGTAACATTCCGGTATTGGTTAGAGAAAGATTGCATGTTCCAGCGTATAGTTATGTGCAGAAGTAGAATATAGATATAGACTGTATTTACTGTATTTACTGTATATTATGTATGCGTCGGGAATCCAGAGGATACCACCCACAAGAGCAGTTGAGAAAGACATCGCCCACCTTTTCAAATCAACCTATGACCTCTCCTGTAATGTAAAGACACATCTCTGTGTCCAATGGACAATGAGATTACAGTGACCATTGTATTGTGTATGTAAATTGTGTATAAAAAGCCCGTTGTTGCCTGGCCGGTCAGAAGACTCTTGAACGCTTTCTACCTGATAAGCGGAGGACTGGTCCAGGTTGCGCTTGCGAACATTCTCACGTATGTACATTTCCTGTAGCCATTATTCTGTTTTAGATTTATCTTGTTAGCCTGTAGTGTATGATTTGTACTGTTTTACATTTTGAAATAATCCACTGTGGCCTTAGAACCCTGTGGTTTCAACTACAAATCGGTGTTGTGTCCTCACTTTCATGCAAGGGTTTAAAGCGTATTTAACTGTATAAGGTTTATAAGTATTGATAAGGTGTACGCACTGCGGGTACTTTATACCGTCAGCGCTACTTAAGGTTTAAGGTATAACATCCTTACAGTGCTTTACGGCACATGGTTTAGAGTGTAAGAATAATCATATCACATTGTACTACTAATAAGGTTTAAAGGTTATCAATTGTGTGTGCGCGCGCTGTGCGTACTCTGTACACTCAGCGCGGCGTGGGTATGCCAAGTACGTACCACGTACGGGACTCTGTACGCAAATAGCGTACAAAGTGCGTAGCGTGGGTATTCAGTCTAGCGGCCATAGCAGCTCCACGGTAAAAGTGTATCTAGAGGTATAGCTTTATGGTTTAAGATAATATCGACATTATCAATTGGGGGCATCGTCCGGTTTTTCCTCATACCCGCAGCCTAGCAACTTTACGCAGACTTTATCTATCAGCAAAGGGCGGAAAGGTATCCCACATAAGCCTTCTCCTGGTTGGTGGATACACTAGTGCTGATTAGATAAGCGTCTGCCCTGCATGGTTTGCAGGGATGCTGGAGGGATCCGTAAGGTAAGAACGCAAAAGCTATTTTTAAAGTCTGTAAATTTCTATTTGGCGCCAAATGCGCATCACAACACACGCATACACCTGTATTTTGTACTTTGCATATCTGCTCGCATTATTGCCATAAGTAGCGATTATTAGATTCATTTTGACCTGTACTGAAAAATTTGTTGCTATTTAGTTAAAATATAGTTAATATTTAAGGAAGTAAGTGTAAGACGCACACGCAGCCTGGCCTAGTTGTACAGGTTTATACAGAAGAAACTGTGTGTTGTGTTAAGTGAGCGATTATAGTTAAATATCGCTTACATTTATAGAAGTGTGGGATTTGTAGTACTGCGGACGTACGGCCTTTGTACACGTGTCTCGGACAAAGTACGGGACTGCGTACGCAACGTAAAGACATACGCACGTGGCGTGTTTACGCAACGTGCGTAAAGGTACGACCGCTAAATACAAATCACACAATAGCATTGTTTTAGTTTAGGCGCGAGACGGTAGCCACGCGATAATAGCACAAATTGTTCAGTTTCCAATATTTAGTTTAAAAAACCTTTTTTACTGTATTACCTCTGGCACTAAGGCTGTTTTATCTGAATGAAAGTTAATTTTCTGTACAGAAAAACCAAAGTGTATATGAGTGAACGAGCGTGAGTGTGCAAACAATAAAGGTTTTGTGGTCCCAGGGAAGTCGGGATCCCGTAGGAGACCACACCAGGTGAGTGGACACTTGGTGGCGTGAGAGTGGCTTGCTCACGTTAACATTGATTAAAGTACAAAGGAGCAAAGTAGTAGATATCGCAGACCAAAGGTCAGCGAAGGTTTAGAGTACCGCAGACCAAAGGTCAGCGAGGTTTTCGTTTAGAGATTGCAGCCCAGGTGGTTGGCGAAGAACCCATATAGGCCCGTTCAGATACGCTCCGGCTGAGGTTTCGCAGCCTGAAAAACGATTCCATTGGTCATACGGCGGATAAGTAACAGTTACCTATACGCTGTGCGATTGGACCGCGCGTTAGTGGGTGCAATACTTAGCTCAACGTGATACCCTTTTTATGAGCTTTGCGTAAAATCGCAGGATCATAAGCGCTAGGTGTAGCATACGCAAACGTGATTTATGTAACAGTTTTTTATTTTTAAGGGAGTTTCTCTGGTCACTCAGGAAATCTCCAACGACCAATATTTACTGGGAAGGGTAAGTCACTCCCATACACTTCCAGTGAATAGAGGTTACACAGGGGCCCTAGGTTGGGTACGTACCGGCGCTGACGACAGTGTTTAGGTGTATTGGCCAACGTGGGCATGAGTGGGTGAAAGCACTCGTTGAACTTTCACCGTTGCCTTATATTGAGTATTTTGGTTTTTTTGTAGGAATTAGCTGAGAAGGCAATACCTGCAAAATATGGGGGCCAGTTGCTCAAGTAAGGGACGATCAACCAGGGTTCAGGTTGATATTCCGCGGCCCAAGGGGTTGGTGAGGTACATAATGTGTGAGAAATATGGATCAAATGCAGAGGTTTTATGCAATGAATGGGAACGTATGACTGCGGAAGATAGGGAACCATTCCCTAGGGTAGGCAGTTTTAGTCCAGAGGTGTTGCAGAATTTAAGGATTAGGATATGTCTGTTAAAATCTCGAAAACAAAGGGTCAGACACTCAAGCTGTTTACATTTATGGCAACAAGAGGGCGATATGCAGAGGGAACTAGCTCACGCAGCCGGTTCCAACCCTAACAGTAAACTGATAGCAACTGCACCACCACCACCGTATATTACAGGGGAGAAAGTGGCTACAGACAATGGCATACTGATATATGATAAGAGTGAACTTGATAAATGTATTAATGCTAACCCGTGCAAGTTGTATCCCATCTTAAACTACCCTCAGGACTGCAACCAAGAAGACGAGCCCAGCACGATATCGGCACTCTCTCTAGCAGCCACCATACAAGACACACAAGTGGGCACGGCCCAACCAGTAAGAGCAGTAGCAAAGGCCCCTAGCGGAGGGACAGGTGAGGTCATGTCCACAGCTAAGTACGGTACCGTACATTATGCAGAGACAATAGCACCTCAGATTATAGAATCAACACAGAATGATGTAATTGAACTAAATCCTGTCAGGGTGATCGCAGTCCCCAATGGGAAGACTGACGCTCAGGGAGTCACTCCTATCAGGAACATTGCTATGCATTGTCCTTGGTACCGGACAGAATTGAGGACAATTATGTCTGAATTTCCCGATCCCAGAAAGGATCTAGCCGCATGTCAGAGGTTTATTAGAGAATTAGGTAATGCCACCGAACCCACAAACAAAGATTGGTGAACAGTGCTACGGGCATGTTTACCCTCCAATATTGACCCTGTAAAATTCATTGCTGATTGTAAATTAGACGTAGAAGTACCTCTCACTGATGAATACACTCAGGAGAATGTACGACAGATCAATCTACAATTAGGAGTATATTTCCCTACTGTTGTCAAATGGAATAAAATCTTTTCCATAAGACAAAAAGAAGGTGAAACTGCTTCTGAATATTTCCATCGAGCACTGCAGGAAATGGCTAGATACACTGGGGTCGAGGACATTAAGGAAAATGTACATCATAGAGAGGTAGCTGTGTCAGTATTAATGGACGGGTTAAAAGAAACGTTGAGAACAAGGGTACAAACCACTCAACCTAACTGGAGAGGTATTTCGGTGGCTGCATTAAGAGAGTCCGCTATCGAGCACGATCGGTACATCATTAAGCACAGGGAGTCACAGGGGGATAAGCTGATGACAGTAAGTATAAAAGCCCTGACAACGAAGCCACATCAGCCAAAACCCAAGACCCCTGATGGTAAGTCGTATGTAGTAAAATGTTATAACTGCCAGAGGGAAGGACATTACGCACGGAACTGTAATTATAAAGGCACACATAACGTATATCGACCCCCTAGACCAGAACATGAACCACATTATGATACACGTAATTGGGATCAGGGATCGCACAGGAGGAATTATGAGCCACACGCAGGGGAAACAAGGAGGTACCCACCTAGGAGGGACTGGCAGACCTCTGGAAATTCTCAGCTACCCCCCTCACATATTGTAGCTGCCAGCACGCTGCGGGAGGGTCACAACATACAATAGGGGTTAGGCCACACCTGTAGTCTGCAGCCAGTGAAGTTGATTGCTAGCCTTGGAAATGAACCCGAGGTTACAGTTGATGTAGCTGGTAGATCACTACCTTTCCTTGTAGATACAGGGGCGGCCAGGTCAGTGTTAAATTCAACGGTAGGTATGAAGACCACTGGTAAAACAATTTCAGCAATGGGGGTAACAGAAATAGTGCAACACTACCCTTTAAGTAGACCAGCGGAGATTACGATAGGGCCTTTGCAGACCAAGCACTCCTTTTTGCTGGCTGCATTGGCTCCGACTAATTTACTTGGGAGAGATTTATTGTGTAAGATGAGGTGTGTCATATATTGTACTCCTGAGGGTGTCTTCTTAGATATACCCGAGAATCACGTTCAGGAAGTGCAGGATATGTTAGACACCCCACAAAGGTTAATGTCACACTCTGCTGTTATAGACAGGTGTCCATCCAAGGTGGAGGAAATTATCTCCCAGATACCGGAATCCCTCTGGACCAAAGATGGACAAGACACTGGATTGATGGCAAATGTAGCTCCTGTAGTAGTGCAAGTAAAAGATGGTAGGATAGCTCCAAAAATCCCACAGTGTCCTCTGAAGCCAGAGGTGGAATTAGGAGTGTACCCAGTCATAGAGCGCTTGCTACAACAGGGCATCCTAGTTAGGACGTCCAGCACTGCCAATAGTCCCATCTTCCCTGTGAAAAAGAGTGGGGGGAGGGGTTACAGACTAGTGCAGGATGTAAGGGGGATAAACAAGATAGTTGAGAGCCAATTCCCCGTAGTGCCAAATCCAGCTGTCATCCTCATGCAAATTTCCCCTACTGCGAAATTTTTCACTGTCATTGACCTCTGTTCTGCTTTCATTTCGGTCCCTCTGCACCCTGACAGCCAATACTTGTTTGCATTTACATACAGGGGAGTACAGTACACCTGGACTCGCCTACCCCAAGGTTTCATTAACAGCCCAAGTATTTTCTCCCAGGCTTTGCATGACTGTTTACAATCCTTTCAACCTGAGAGCGGATTAGTTTTAATACAGTATGTAGATGACTTACTGCTGTGTTCGGATTCACTCGAGTCGTCCTTGAAAGACACGAAACAGCTTCTGTTTCACCTTTCTAATACGGGACACAAGGTTTCAAAGGATAAGTTACAGTTGTGCCAGACCAAGGTAAAATATTTGGGTCATTGCTTGACACAAGGACTTAGACACCTCACCGCTGATAGAATACAGGCGATTCGCGACATGACTCTGCCACAAACCCAGCAGCAGATCCGCACTGTCCTTGGAATGTGTGGGTACTGCCGAAACTGGATCCCAGGGTTCTCCATACTGGCTTTGCCTTTGCAGGAAATGCTCTCCTTGAACAAACCAGATCGGATCTCTCACACAGATGAGTCCGAACTGGCATTTGAGAGACTTAAACAATGCCTATCACAGGCACCTGCATTAGGCATGCCAGATTATGGGAAACCTTTTGAGTTGTACGGTATGGAAAGTGCTGGTTGTGCGGCAGGTGTCCTAACCCAGAGACATGGTGATGCCAGCAGGCCAGTAGCTTACTACAGTGCACAGTTGGACACCGTAGCGCGGTCTCTCCCCACATGCTTGCGAAGCGTTGCAGCGATAGCCTTGCTAGTGAGTAAAAGCGAAGACGTAGTGTTAGGACACAACCTGACCATCCATACACCACATGCAGTGTCAGCCTTACTGAACTCTTCCCAAACCAGACATGTCTCATCAGCTTGGTTTACAAGGTAGGAATTAGCACTAATGGCCCCTGTAAACATCACCATAAAGAGATGCAGCGCACTAAATCCTGCAACTTATTTACCAGGTGTGCCTGGACAGGCACAAAGGGTGGAGGATGAGAATGATGGTAAGGGAGGATTTAGTATAGACACTGACACACGTGATTGTATGGAATATCTGAACCAGACTTTCACTGCAAGACCCGACATTAGTGACAACCCACTGGAAGGCGTAGATTTTACTTTTTACACTGATGGTAGTTGCCACAGACAGACGGACTCAGGAGACTTGTGTACTGGATACGCAGTCGTAGATGACAGAGGTGTCATAGAAGCTGAGCCCCTAGGCCCACCGCACTCAGCACAAGTTGCTGAGCTGGTCGCCCTAACCAGAGTGTGTGAATTGGCTAAGGGTAAGTCAGACAATATATATACAGATTCTAGGTATGCCTTTGGAGTAGTGCATGATTTCGGGGCCCTATGGCGCCTCAGAAATTTCATGACGGCAGCTGGCACACCTGTAGCGCATGCATCCCACATAAATAGGCTTCTAACAGCGATACAGGAACCTGACAGAGTGGCTGTTATCAAGTGCAAAGCCCACACTTACAGTCAAGACCCAGTGTCACTTGGTAACAGCCGGGCAGACGAAGCTGCTAAATCAGCAGCCAGCACCCCCATACAAACAGATATCACATCACTGATGATATTCAACACCGTCAATACACAAAAACTAAGTGAAATGCAAAATTTGTGTTCTCCACAGGAAAAGGCAGTCTGGAGGTCAAAGGGATATGGCCAGGATTCCTCAGGACTCTGGACAGATGGACAGGGTAAGCCAGTAGCCCCCAGAGCATATCTTCCAAGCTTAGCTGAGGCGGCACACGGTCTGACTCATCTGGGCAAAGAGGGTATGTGTAAGCTGGTGAGAGCCTACTGGTGTGCGCCAGGATTCTCTTCTCATGCGGGTAAGAGAGCAATGACATGTCTTATCTGCTTGAGGAAGAATATTGGAAAGTCAATACCAACAGAACCATCCCATATCCCGCCAACAGACGGCCCTTTTCAGGTAATACAGATTGATTTCATACAGTTGCCACCCTGCAGAAATTTAAAATATGTGTTAGTCTGTATTGATGTGTTTTCAAATTGGGTAGAAGCGTTCCCCGCTGCCACAAATACTGCAGACGAAGCTGCTAAATCAGCAGCCAGCACCCCCATACAAACAGATATCACATCACTGATGATATTAACACCGTCAATACACAAAAACTAAGTGAAATGCAAAATTTGTGTTCTCCACAGGAAAAGGCAGTCTGGAGGTCAAAGGGATATGGCCAGGATTCCTCAGGACTCTGGACAGATGGACAGGGTAAGCCAGTAGCCCCCAGAGCATATCTTCCAAGCTTAGCTGAGGCGGCACACGGTCTGACTCATCTGGGCAAAGAGGGTATGTGTAAGCTGGTGAGAGCCTACTGGTGTGCGCCAGGATTCTCTTCTCATGCGGGTAAGAGAGCAATGACATGTCTTATCTGCTTGAGGAAGAATATTGGAAAGTCAATACCAACAGAACCATCCCATATCCCGCCAACAGATGGCCCTTTTCAGGTAATACAGATTGATTTCATACAGTTGCCACCCTGCAGAAATTTAAAATATGTGTTAGTCTGTATTGATGTGTTTTCAAATTGGGTAGAAGCGTTCCCCGCTGCCACAAATACTGCTACGTTCACTGCAAAGAAAATTGTGCAGGAATTTGTGTGCAGATATGTTATCCCTGGGATAATTGAAAGTGATAGGGGTACCCATTTTACAGGTGAAGTCTTTCAGGTTATGTGCAGACTGATGGGGATTAATAGCAAGCTGCATACTCCGTACCGCCCATAGGCGAGTGCGAAGGTGGAAAGAGTAAACAGCACTATTAAGAACAAGCTGAGCAAAGTGATGGCTGAAACTGGATTGTTGTGGCCTGAAGCTTTGCCACTTGTATTGTACAGCATCAGAACCACTCCTAGGTCCCCCCTTAACCTATCACCCTTTGAGATTCTTTTTGGTCGACAACCCCATGAAATGATTGACCCCCAGGATGATTTGAAATGCAATAATGAGGTGACTGTAAAATATTTGGTTAAGATGAGCCAGCAGTTGAGGAATCAAAACAGAAATCTAAAGCTGGTGATTCCTGACCTACCAAACAGTAATTGTCATGACATTGAACCTGGGGATTATGTAATGATTCAAAATTTTCTACGCTCAGGTTGCCTCATTGACAGGTGGGAAGGACCGTACCAAGTCTTACTAACCAGCACGACAGCATTAAAGGTTGCCGAAAGAGAGACTTGGGTCCACTCGTCCCACTGTAAGAAGGTCGCTGACCCAGAGAAAACTTGTGACAAAGAGCAGAGTGTAGAGGAAATCGTATCACTGGAGTGTCTGTTCCGGGAAGGTTGAGAGGCAGGACTGTTGTCACGTCACCTGAGCACGGAGAACTACAAGACCAGAGGCGGTTGTCGCACCAAATTTCTTTTTCCTTTTTATTATTTTCTCCATCTCCCATTACCCTCCTTTCCTCCCCCTTCTTGTTCCCCTTCTCTCCCCTTAACAAGATGGACTTACCCCAAGGGACTGCGTTCCGGATTTTCCTGTTGACCCTGTTGTTGACCAGAGCAGTCTGTTTCGGTGAGAGTATCAGAGAGGTCGAGAAAGGATCTGGAATGGGTTCTGATGACAAGGACGGATTTATAGAATTCCAAGAGCAACACATCCATCGAGCAAAGGCGAGTATCAGAAAACGATCTGGTAGTCAGGAAACTAGGAGACACTGTGAAGGGTTATTGGCTGAGGAAAATTGTATTTGTAGAAACTGTGAAAACATAGTTGAGGACGGGTGCATCCAGAGATGTCAGTCCAGCCTTAATATCAACATGGACCATCATCCATTGAGTGATTATCACTCATTAGTGGGCAAGGTTTTAAACCAAACAGAATGCTGGGTGAGCTCACAAGTACCTCAAGGTCAGATCAAGTCAGGACTAGTACCCTTTAACAATAGATGAGGTACTTGAATTACGGGGTGGGAGACCGGTGGACAAGAAATTTAATATTTCTAGGCCCCCTAGTTTGAAGCTCCACCAATATCATGTGGATAGATCCTTAGTATGTTTCAACATTTCCAATTCCCGAAAGCCGGGAAATTGGGAAGTGTCATGGAATAACCAGACCATGGCATTTTCACACAGAGCTGATAGAATGCCCGTAGACTCTGAACTTATACGCCAAATAGCCGACGGTGGAAGGTATTTTCGGTATAGGTATACTCTAGGAAGTAAGACCATGCGGGTTGGAGAAGTATCACCAGGGTACTGTGCGCATATCATACAGCCTGATACGTGTACTGAACAGATGAGAGAACTAGGGATTGGGTTTTTCACTTGGAAAGTTTGCAATATGGTAATGTCATATTCTGTCCCATATGTTCTCCCCGATGATGCCTATTTCATATGTGAGAGGAAGGCGTATAAGTGGCTTGCCCCAAACTCAGAGGGATTGTGTTACATTGGAAGAGTGTTGCCAGAAGTTATGACCATAACCCATAATAAGATGAAAGACGTTCACCGCAATGCTCAAGCTCCTTACACTCATACTCACTATGAACACATCGTTAAGAGACACCTTATAGATAGGACAGAGCACGAAGCCTCTGATTTGATCCACGAATCCACCGGGATTCAATTCCTACTCGCGTTAGACATCACCCGTACCGCCAGAGGAATTATAAATTATAGATATATCCACGCGCTAGCAAATCTGATAGATAATATCACCGAGATGTATGATGACACCTTCAGGTATACAGGAAGGGAGTTGCAAGCTTACAAAACGGAACTGATCCAGCACAGGATGGTTCTCAATTATATCACAGCGGTGACAGGCGGGTACTGTGTCACTTTGGCAACTCAGTATGGTGTGAAGTGCTGCACGTATATTACAAACAGCACTGATGACCCAACCGATGTTATAGATCAAAAGATGGACGATATCTTGCAGTTGAAGTGGGAGTTCCGGAGGAGACACAACCTTACCCTTACTGCTGTGAGTAATGAACTGACCGGCTGGGTCTCATGGTTGAACCCACGCAATTGGTTCTCAGGTTTAGGAGAATGGGCTCAAAATGTTATCGTGAGTGTAGGAAAGTTTCTCCTTTGTATCCTGGGAATTGTCATAATGATTGGCTTGATATTTAGGTATGTTCGAATTTTAACGCGGCGCAAGCACGGTACCAAAGTGATGAGTTTAAGGAGTGGGGGTATTGGTACAGCAGCAGGTTTAATTTATGACCCATCAATAGAGACAATGTTGTGATAAGACGTGATTCCACGGTCCGTTTCTTACACCCGTTTCTCCTTTGTTTTCCCTCAGCAAAAATACACCCATCCGGAGAAGACTTCAATCAACACCCAAGAATGATTACGCAAATGTTATGTAAATGTATTTTTGATATGTTTCTTATCTTCATCTCTACAACCTTCAGGTAGTGACACACATAGTCGACAGGTGATATCCACATATTAGCATTCACATGTGTTCCCCCTCCATGTATCATCAACTAAATGTGCACCCCATTTGTTGGAACAAGAAGCCAAAAAGAGCTCGGTAGTGTTAGTTGGCCCACTTACAGACCCTTAATACGGGATAAGAAGGATTTAATGTATACTTCGCAATACCTCGAAGCTTATCTAGAACATATACGGCACGATTATACATGCCCCTCAGACATGGGATTCATACATACATGCTTTTACTATCCCACTAGGTCATACATTTCCCGCCTACACCTCTCCTCCTACCATCCAATCATCTGTGGATAATGTATTGTATATTTTTATCCAATCATCTGTAGATATTGTATATTTTTCTGTTTAATGTTTAGATAGTGGCAGTTATTGTTGACTGCCAAAGGGTGGACTGTCAAAGTCGAAAAATATTGTAATGCATACACCATGTACTAACCCCATGCACATGCCCGCTGCGCGTGCACTTAATCCGCCGTGCGTACACATATCCGCAATTTGCGTAGGATCGCTCCTGCGATCATGCGCGTGGTATGGGTATTTACGGCGGAGTTTGAGAGCGCATAGAGGGTTATTAGAACATTAGATATTTAACCCAAATAGTGTACATTTTAGATATAGCTCCCTTGCACCACATCAGCGAGTATCAACAGTTTAAACAGTTCCAGGACTAAGGGATTCACCTTTGCATGATAGGAAGGGTCAGATAAAGGTTGGAAGGTGATGTCTAGTATCCAGCTGTAGGGTATTTTAAGGGTAACATTCCGGTATTGGTTAGAGAAAGATAGCATGTTCCAGCGTATAGTTATGTGCAGAAGTGGAATATAGATATAGACTGTATTTTCTGTATATTATGTATGCGGCGGGAATCCAGAGGATACCACCCACAAGAGCAGTTGAGAAAGACATCGCCCACCTTTTCAAATCAACCTATGACCTCTCCTGTAATGTAAAGACACACCTCTGTGTCCAATGGACAATGAGATTACAGTGACCATTGTATTGTGTATGTAAGTTGTGTATAAAAAGCCTGTTGTTGCCTGGCCGGTCAGAAGACTCTGAACGCTTTCTACCTGATAAGCGGAGGACTGGTCCAGGTTGCGCTTGCGAACATTCTCACGTATGTACATTTCCTGTAGCCATTATTCTGTTTTAGATTTATCTTGTTAGCCTGTAGTGTATGATTTGTACTGTTTTACCTTTTGAAATAATCCACTGTGGCCTTAGAACCCTGTGGTTTCAACTACAAATCGGTGTTGTGTCCTCACTTTCCTGCAAGGGTTTAAAGCGTATTTAACTGTATAAGGTTTATAAGTATTGATAAGGTGTACGCACTGCGGGTACTTTATACCATCAGCGCTACTTAAGGTTTAAGGTATAACATCCTTACAGTGCTTTATGGCACATGGTTTAGAGTGTAAGAATAATCATATCACATTGTACTACTAATAAGGTTTAAAGGTTATCAATTGTGTGTGCGCGCGCTGTGCATACTCTGTACACTCAGCACAGCGTGGGTACGCCAAGTACGTACCACGTACGGGACTCTGTACGCAAATAGCGTACAAAGTGCGTAGCGCGAGTATTCAGTCTAGCGGCCATAGCGGCTCCACGGTAAAAGTGTATCTAGAGGTATAGCTTTATGGTTTAAGATAATATCGACATTATCAGTTGTCTGTTCTTTGTTGTATTGCTGTTTAATATGGGTCTTCTCATCAAGTTTATGTTTCACTGATTTTTCAATACTTTGGTGGACATTGATGTTTTGTTGTCTTCACCTGGTTCATCAATAGATGTTTGAATTGTAATTTGTTCTTATAATTTTGTTTCCCTTTTCTTGGTGTTGTTAACTTTATGTCACTGGCTCAGGTACAGTATTTAGGATGCTTTAATTACATGTTCAATGGTCTCAGATATAAGTCTGATGTACAACTATTACTCATTTTTTATTTGATTACTTGTGTCTGAGGTTTGTTGTGTTACTTTGACAATTATACACTTCTAGCTGATGAATTTGCATTGAATACATTATTATTATTATTATTATTATATGTTGTAAAAAACTGCCCACTGTTTAGCATTTAATGGGTTAAATCTGGAGTCTACAAAAAGTCTGGAGTCTGATGGTTGGTGGAAGTCCAGCCTACACAATTAATTGGATATCCAAGACTGTTTGCAGTTTGAGCACCAGGATACTGGGTATAGACTGGGTGCTGAAGGTTACTGTAGTCTGCACTGTAAATCTTCCTGCAGAGATATTTTGCCGCACGCCATAAATGTCACGTACAAAAGTGTATACTCGAGGTGCAATGGTTTCTGCCAAATAAAGTTTTTGGGACTCATGTGGTATGAATTGGGGATCCTTCCTTTCAGCATCAAAGTTGGTACTTAATAGAGAGGTAGTGATAGCATGTTGACTGTTCTTTATGAAAATAATAAAAGTAATAATAATACG
Source organism: Pseudophryne corroboree (assembly GCF_028390025.1). Taxonomy (NCBI): domain Eukaryota; kingdom Metazoa; phylum Chordata; class Amphibia; order Anura; family Myobatrachidae; genus Pseudophryne; species Pseudophryne corroboree. The sequence goes on along the minus strand of NC_086448.1, from coordinate 310,651,672 downwards.
TTTCTGCTACTAAGATAGCTTATTAATAGAATGTGAATATTGGTATGCAACTAAACTATTTTCCAGGTTTCCACAACCTTGAGCCCGATAGCACACTAACAGTCCAGGTTTTACAGACAGCCATACTTGAGCACAGGTGACTTAATTAGTACTTCAGTTATTTTGATTTAACTATATGTCCTCAAACATGGATTAAAACCTGGACTGTCTTGAGGACTGAGGTTGGTAATCATTGTACACACGCACAATATACTTGTCCTGAGGAAAATATTTACAATGTGCTAGCATCCAGGGCCACCAGCAGAGGGATATGTGTGGGTAACTGAGTATGGTGCCCAGACTATTCTGGGGCCAAGACTGGCCAGCAGGCCATCTGTTCACCAATGATCCCAGGATCAAATTCTACAGAAGGGGCAGCAATGTCTCCCAAAGTATGTAAAGAGCGCTCAGTGTTTACAACATGATGTCATTCTAAATCTCATCCAAAGAGGCAGCAGGAATAGTCCTTAGCCAGTGATGCTGTCAGTGAGACTTTTTGGCCAGTGAGGACTGGTCCCCAATTTCAAAGCTGTTTTATTTGCTGCTCGCTGTTTCCAGCTGGGAGCCCCCTTCTGATTTGCCCAGGCCCTTCTGGCTCTGGGAGACTTTCCCGTATATTTGTCCTGCAACAGCTGTTCCCAATCAGTGGGTACTGATCCAAATCTCTCTAATTAGACCATTGATCTCCCTAGCTTCTAGCAATTTCTTTGCTTGATCAAGTGGCAGGGTCAACTAAAGTTCACAGCAACCCTGTTTCTAGTTATAGCTCCCTGCTATAAGTGACAGGGGCTGCTCTCCATATCTAAGAGGCTGCTGCAGTTCAAACAAAGTGGTACCTGATCCTTATGGGGCACCACATAAATACTGAACTCAGGCATTGGTTTACAGTTTTAAGCCCAGGTGATAAAGTTTTAGTTCTTGTGTCCAATAAGGAAGTTATGGCCCAAATGTATTAAACCTTAAAAAGTGATAAAGTGGGGACTGATATAGACTGATAAAGAATCAACCAGCTCCTAAATGTCATTTTTCAAACACATCCTGTAACATAGCAGTTAGGAAGCTGATTGTCTGGTACTTTATCACTCTTTATCAGTCTTCACTTTATCACTTTTTAAGGTTTAATACTTTTGGGCCTAAGCTCTTTGACACTGGCAGGAACTCTATAAGATGGTTGAGGCGATTGGGCCAGATAACAACAGAGTCTACCTGTTATGGAGAAGACGGGAGGGATACAATTATTGCATAAATCTACTAAAGACACTGTGGCACATGGAAAATCCTTTGTTTTCACTGTTAGCCAGTAAAACAGAGGATTATGAAGTGCCCATTGAATCTTCCTTAAACCGTTCCAAATGTATATAGAATATACCTGTGACAGGTTTTGCTGCTACTCCTCCAGACTCTGGACTTGCTCCAATGTACCAAAGCACAGGGAATGTAGGATTATCCCCACATCCAGAATATACTGTTAAAAAAACATTTAGTTCAGGCAGGTTAGCCCTGCTGTCGCATCTAATGGCTTACTGTGACTGCTGGCCCTGTATATGTCTGAAGTATTACATATAATTCACTTTGTCTGTAGCAATCTATAGCTTGCTAACTGCTAATTATATCCTCCAATGTGCTGTCACACTCACTCTAAAATCAAGCATTTGGAAACTCACTCTAGAAATCCCGATGCAGGGATGGAAGTAAGTTGGGTGTATATTGCTCAAGAGAGGGAGTACATTCAACTGTGAATTAGCTCCTAAGTGTCTAGGCTCTGTAAATGATGCACCAAGAGAGCCCAGGTTTACTGTTATTATTTAATATTATAAGGTGTCAGCCTAATAATACATATTTTGGTCATATTACTTTTAGTCCACTTTATAGATCGTTATAAATCAATCACCCTTGTATGTAAAATTGTTGCATTTATTTTGGTAGTTTGGCGGATTAAACCATTAAGTTATTAACAGCTGAATCTGTGTTACTATTAACAATTTATGTAAAAACACATGTTAATAATAATAATTATTATCACATGTTGATTATGTTTTTTACCTCTTTATATTCCATTCTGTTTAATTGCTAGTAAGGGGTCCAGATGAATGACACAGTCTCACGTTATAATTCAGTATTACCCTAAGGTAATCATTTATTACTCCACAGCTGCCTACACCCCCTGTGACTTCCTATTCCAGCTGTGGGATTAATTGTCATATTAATTCAGGTGCAAGAATTTTAAGTTTAACATTATTCAAAGAGTTTTTTTTATATATTTTCTCTACAACATTCATCTTAAATTATTTTTTACATTTTAGTTTATGACAATAACAAGACAAATGAGCTTAAGATACCATTATGACATAAAAAGAACTATGTTAGCTATGGGGCAATGTATCATGACATATTCATATTGGTGTATATGGAATTTTTCTGTTTTTTTTATTATGTGCTACTTGTTTATTATACTGTACGAGTTAATTTCTCTTGTAGGTTGGCCAACTTTGTGTAGCTTCCTACGCGACCGCTCACAAGGTGCTAAAAACTCTTTGCAAGTACACACTGAAGGGTGGGCAGCTTAAGTAAAGCATAGCGATTTTGTATAAGGGGCTCCAAATTGCCTTTTTTCTCCCAGCAGTTAAAGAGACAGTCTGGCATGCTCATTTGTACACTGTCATTAAAATTCTATGGATGGTTATCGTATCAAATTGAGTCACGGTAGAGGTGTCATTAATGTTGGGCAACTGAGACCAACCAGATGTCAATATGTTGTGTCACTCTGGCGCGCTGAGGTGATTCACCCTCAGTTTTCTCTTGGGAAAACTCCGTTTTTCCTGGAAGCAGCAGTTGCAGAAGAAACTGAACGAGGAGACATTGTTGTGTCATACACCAAATGAGCTGCTAACTTGCTCATAAGGAGCTCTTTGCAACTCTTCAGATCTTTGTTAGGTGGAAAGAAAGACATTGCGTATGACTTATACCTAGGATCAAGTATGGTCGCCAAATGAAGTGATCCGATTTTAAGATGTTGACCACTATTGGGGTCCTGGTGTAGCAAATAAAGAACTTGATCCAGCATACTTAGTGGAATTGCTTTGTTTTATCTCCTCCTTCAATTTCTTGAGCTGTCTTCCCATTAGTACAATTAAGGGAATCACCTGACTCAAGCTGGCAATGTCTGAACTGACTACATAGGTTACTACTTCAAATAGTTTCAGTACCTTGCATAAAATGGAAATAATTTTTCACTGTACTTGACTAAGGTACATTCCCCCTCCTTTCCTTATGTCATGGATTGTTTTTTATGCTTGGATAGTTTGCTACTTGTGCCTCCATTCGCTGAATCATATAAAGGGTGGAGTTCTACCTTGTTACTACCTCTTGGTTCAACTGGTGGCATGGCAAATTGAACTGTTCTTGCAGTCACTGCATTCTCCTACATACTGTTACTAAATGCAGAAAATATTCCAAATTTTTCAGGCCACAGAAAGCATCACTTGCATGCCCCTGTCATTTAAAAAGAAAATCGGTACAACAAAGTTGATTGTGTGCATAACACATGGGATGTGTTCAAATTCACCCAATTTTTTCACAATATTACTGGTGTTATCAGAAATTACAAATCTTGCGGAGAGTCCTAGCGGGGTAATCCATTTTGCTATGACATCCTTTAGCTTTTCTAACAGGTTGTTACTGGTATGCCTCTTAGTAAAGCTGGTGATACAGAGAGTAGCCTGTCTGTGAATGAGCTTGCATTTTGTGTTACATACTGTTGCTGCTGAAGGCAATACAACCACCCAGTGTGCTGTCACAGTCATGTAATCTTTAGTTTGACCACTACTGCTACCACTTGTCCACATATCTGTGGATAGTGGGTACAACTCCATTTTGAAGGGCAGTAATTCGTTTTTTGGAACCAAGATGGAATTTGGTAGCCGGGACATATAACCTCAATTACCGGTATAAAATCAGATGCATTAATTATGGATATTGGCTGCAGATCTAATACTAGCATAGTCGTTATGGCTTCAGTGAGCCTCTGTGCAACTGGATGGCAGTTTTCATACCTGTTTCCTCCTGCAAAAGTTTGTTTTACAGCCAATTATTGTTTGAAACTATTTATAGTCTTCTTGGTCCCTTTCTCGGATGAGGATTCAGGCTTAACATTGGGACAGGCTTACTACTCTTATACTTACTAACATAGGGGCAGGCTTAATACACCTACCCTTATGTTACCTAGAAGCCAAAGCTGGAAGTTATACTTTATGGTGTTATGTTCCTCTCTAAAATAATAAAGTTATGCACATTTGTACAGTTTTTTTTTTGGCAACAATATTGGGTTAAAGCAATCATCCCCACATTAGCGTACATGGTCATCCCCACACTAGGGAACATGGCGGAAAATGTAAAAGGAACTTAAAAACAATGCAAAATCTGATTGCAAAGCCCAGTGGGGAGTCTGGGAAAAGTTTATTTTATTGACTTTAGTTCTAGCGAAAGTTGGCCCACATGATGGAATATAGAGCGAGCATATGATAAAGACACAGAGAAAACAACATACATAGTATTACTGACAGACTAGGGAACAAATCATACGTGTGTTCTTGCCAGTTCCAAACTTACAGCAGTATCTCAATGCCTTAGTCAGGTCCGGTAACGGGAGGTCAGAGGGTACACCCGTATCGTGCCCTTATGTTGTGAGGGGCCCAAAGGTTCTGAGTGGCAGTGAGCATGGCCGCGGCATTGTGGCGCCTAGTAACGCATTATAAATTAAAGAATTGCACCGCCCACCATCCTGGAAGGGAAAAGTGGCACAGGTAGTGATACGCATAAAAACATACAGTAGTTAATTCGGACCCCCCCTCCGAGTAAAGTAGCCCCCCCCCCCCATGTCACCTGCCTGGATCCCTGCACACTCTGTAGGAATAACATCACGCTGTTCAACGTGTGATTCTGCGCCCACCCACTCGCCAGCCCTTCCCTTTTTTTTCCTGCAGTGGCGAGTGGCAACGGTCTATCCTCCTAAGAAGAGCAAAAGGAACAGCCACAGCGTGGAACCTGGATGCTACCAGGGTGTTGGTAAGAGAATTGTGCCCAGTCATAATAAAATAGACACACAGATAAGTAATATTGAATATGCAATGTAAGAATTTTTTTTTTATTCTGTTATAAAATAACATTATGCCAGCAATTCAACAATATTAATAATAACCACTGATGCCACTGTTAGAGCGGATCTATTCAAAGTGCAGATAGTGCTATTATGGCCCACTGTGCTCAGCAATAGTGCAGTGTATGTATACATTTGTACATTTATTGGCACTTGCAGATGAAGGATGTGTGGGTCTGGGATTGAAGGGAGTGGGGCAGAGATATCAGTGTACCGGTCCCCAAGATTTCTGTTGGCGGCCCTGGCCTAAGTGACATAGTTTACATGGTCAGATTGGTCAGATTGTTAGAAGATGTTATTTAGCAAAAGCCCAAACCAATTGCCATTTAAATATTGTGGCTGTCTTGTCGAAATAACCACAAATCATAGACTGTTACATTTGGGCCCATATTGTATTTAAATTTGAAGAAAGCTTATTGCCCAAGAGAGGGAAATGTGGTATTAATATGACAAAGCCCAAAATGCTTTACCATATTATATTAGCATAACAAGCCCACTGTAGTTCCATAGCTATACACGCTGTGAGCTCTGTCCATCGTACAATTAGAAGAGTAATCAGAACCAAATCGATGAGCAGAGATAAAAATAAAATAAAAGCTGTTGTTGGAGTATGCTCACCCAGGCCATGTTTCATACCTGTTAAAGAGGACAAATGGAGGTGTTTCCCCTAGCAACCTGTCAAATTCTGACTATCATTTTATAGAATGTACTAGATAATTATTGGCTGTTATGGGTGACACCTCCACTTCTTTAGAATGCTTGTGACATCTATCCCACTGTCATTTAATCCCTAGGATCACTGACTCCTCCCCACATCTCAGTCAAAACAAAATTGCCACCACAATAGCATAATGTCAGTAGTTTGGTAGGGGAGATGGGTATCGGAGACCATGAGGGGAGGTATTACTTTAGAAGAAATAGTCCTAGACCATAAATTATAGACTGCTGAGAAAAAAAGACATTCTTATTATTATATACTCCGTCACCACCCCCGTGAACGCCTCTGCCTGGAAGTTAGGCCGAGGCGTTCGTAGCAGATCGCATTGGCTGGTCACACACTGAGACATGCGCATTACCGCTGGGATCAGGGATATTGCGGTTGAAACGCTTAGTTATGCAACCTGAATAACCCCACATTTAATAAAACATATAGTGCAAATTAAGGTTTTGAATAGTGTGCTTTTTTGAAATTCTTGTTTGAAGCAGCAACTTCATTTGATTATTATTTATGTTGACACAACTTCCATCCTTCTTCCTGTGGGACATTTTACCAGTCTCTATAGAGTAGTGTTCTTCGTGTAGTTAGGGACATATCTTACTATAAAACACCAACAATACAATGTGTTCATCCAGAAATGTAAAACACAAACCTATTTAAAATACTATACTGTAAGCCATACTGTTTTTATTTTTGTAATGCTAAAATAATTGAAAACATTACCAAACTAATTTGGGATTTATATACATTTTTGTGCTAGTACATTAATGACCTAAGATTGTCCCTGTAGAAGAACACTTTTCTAGGTCAGCTTGTGCACTTCAAATTATCTTTAGTACAGCACTGAGATCTTCGTATATATTTCTGTATATTATTGACAATACTACACCATTGATGTGGTCAGGATTCCAACAGTCAGAAAACGGACAGTTGATTTACGACAGGCAGAATCATGACAGATGCCGCTGGTAAGTAATGGGGTTGGGGTTATTATTGACCATGAATAATTTGAATTGGTCCTGGACCACCAACCCAGGGCACCCCTGCAAGTGTCCCGAGGCACCCCAGGGAGTCACAGCACACAGTTTGGGAACCTCTGGGTTAGGCACTAGAGGTAGGGTTAGGGTAAGACTGAGGGGGAGGTTACGGTTAGGCTGCAGGGTGGGCAGTTAGGGTAAGGCTGCTGGAGGGGTAGGTTAGGGTTCAGAATACTTACTGGGATCTGTCGGGGGTTCTGTCCAGCAGGATTCTGCTGTTGTCTTCTGACTGTCAGGGCTTTCTTACCAAACCATTACCTCACGGGTAATTACATCGATTTCTTATTGACCAGAATAATAACTGAGAAAATACAATGCTTTTAAAGGAAATGGTCCTTTTGGTAAAGAGAAGAAAATGCATCTAGACATCTAGACACTGTTAGTACTCTAGAGATATCACATTTAAACAAATTTTATTTCTGTTACAACTCAAATGATAGTCCCTATTTTGCTATAAATACTGTTAAATGCGCTCTCCTCATTGACAGTGAAACTTACACATGGTATATTACGCTGCACGTGCACTCACAAAGCAATATCTATAATAACTAGATTAGAAATGTTAAATAAAAATCACAGTTAATACCTGACCATGACTTTATTACTGTCCTCAAAGCCCTATTGCAGCTGCTTATTATTAAAAATAACATACTCTGCTCAGAAACTCCACAGAGTTCTGTATGAAAGCTCATAAATTGCCTATGTTTTAAAAATGTGATGTGTAGATAGAGGAAGGAGGTAATGCAAAGTGTCAACATGCATCAAGTAGATATGAGAATGCCATCAATTGGTTGCTATAGGCAACTTCTCCATATGTCCTACATGGAAGGTTTGATGAACCTCTCCCTTACTACTTAACAGTTATTGATGCATCATTGCTTGGAAAGTGATAAAATGGAGAGTGAAAAAGTACCAGCCAATCAGATCCTAACTGCCATGTCACAGGCTGTGTTTGAAAAATGGCAGTTAGGACGGAGCTGATTGGCTGGTACTTTTTCACTCTCCATTTTACCACTTTCCAAGCGATGATGCATCTGGCCCATTGTCCTTTATTAATTCTTACTAATTAAAGCATGTGCTGAAGCGTTAGAGAGCAGTTTTTATCTATACCACATACTGTATAACAAGACTTCGTCACTGGTGAACTAACAATTTTCCTAAATAATTTCTGACTGTGTTCTTATCAACATTAAACATCGGAAGTAAGCAAATTGGCAAACGTTTCAGTAAACGGGTTCCATGAATTCGGAACAACATCTGCCCAGGCTTTCTTCTGTTTATTTACATAGATATTTGCAGCTATGTGTTGTTCCAGAAACCCATGTTAAAGCCTCCTGTTTCAGCTGATGTTTTGGCAAGATGTTCCCTGGCGGTAACCTTACAAGAATATTTCTAACTTTGACAGAGGAACAGCTGAACACTTCACAGATTTTATGTGTCTCTCAAAGCATAATTTTCACATTCCCTTGTCATGCAGGAAGCAATTGATCAACGGCTTCAGGCAGTGTGCAAAATATGGTATGCATGTGTGGACCGTTACAGGCCTGTCCAGCAGGTGCAGTGGCCTCGTACCAAGGCTGAGTTCTAGCCACACTGCTTGTCACATAGTTTAACTAGGATAACTTTGGGAAAGATGTTCATGGCTGACAGAGTTGAATTATCTTCAGTTGTACTTCTGGGTTTCCCAGCAGCTTCAGCCTGGCTCTGTTTTGACATTTGATCCTAGAAACTATTATAGCTAATTATTCTCTATAGGGTTATCCCTAATGTTTTTGTCATGGTGAGAATAAGCTCCGGAACAAATAGACCACGTCTGATTTTCCCTAAGATAATGTTAAATGTTTTCACCAAAGAGGCACAGGATACACTATGCCCTCTTACTGCTTTTACTATTCAAAGGCAAGTCTGTGCAACAATGCGAGTTTGGTGAACTGTTATTTACTAACATACAAATATACGTGTGTGTGTGTGTGTGTGTGTGTGTGTGTGTATGTATATATATATATATATATAAAAGTTTACATACCCTAGCAGAATTTGTGATTTTCTGGGCATTTGTCAGAGAATATGAATGATAACTCACAAACTTTTCTTTCACTCATGGTTAGTGGTTGGGTGATGCCATTCATTGTCAAACAACTGTGTTTACTCTTTTTAAATCATAATGACAACAGAAACTACCCAAATGACCCTGATCAAAAGTTTACATACCCCAGTTCTTAATATCGTGTATTGCCCCCTTTAACATCAATGACAGCTTGAAGTCTTTTGTGGTACTTGTGGATGAGGCTCTTTATTTTCTCAGATGGTAAAGCTGCCCATTCTTCTTGGCAAAAAGCCTCCAGTTCCTGTATAATTCTTGGGCTGTCTTGCATGAACTGCACGTTTGAGATCTCCCCACAGTGGCTCAATGATATTGAGGTCAGGAGACTGAGATGGCCACTCCAGAACCTTCACTTTATTCTGCTGTAACCAATGACAGGTCGACTTGGCCTTGTGTTTTGGATCATTGTCATGTTGGAACGTCCAAGTACGTCCCATGCGCAGCTTCCGGGCTGATGAGTGCAAATTTTCCTCCAGTATTTTCTGATAACATGCTGTATTCATCTTGCCATCAATTTTGACCAAGTTTCCAGTGCCTCTGTAGCTCACACATCCCCAAAACATCACCGATACCACAGTATGAATGGTGTACCTTTCTTCATAGGTCTTGTTGACTCCTCTCCAAATGTAACGTTTAGGGTTGTGGCCAAAAAGTAAAATTTTAGTCTCATCACTCCAAATGACTTTGTTCCAGAAGTTTTGAGGCTTGTCTCTGTGCTGTTTGGAGTATTGTAAGCGGGATAATTTGTGGCATTTGCATAGTAATGGCTTTCTTCTGGCGACTCGACCATGCAGCCCATTTTTCTTCACATGCCTCCTTATTGTGCATCTTGAAACAACCACACCACTTTTTTTCAGAGAGTCCTGTATTTCAGCTGAAGTTATTTGTGGATTTTTATTTGCATCCCGAACATTTTTCCTGGCAGTTGTGGCTTAAATTTTTGTTGGTCTACCTGACTGTGATTTGGTTTCCACAGAATCCCTCATTTTCCACTTCTTAATTAGAGTTTGAACACTGCTGATTGGCATTCTCAATTGCTTGGATATCTTTTTATATCCCTTTCCTGTTTTATAGAGTTCGGTTACCTTTTCCCGCAGATCCTTTGATAATTCTTTTGCTTTCCCCATGACTCAGAATCTAGACACGTCAGTGCAGCACTGGATGAAAGATGCAAGGGTCTTTCAGGAGTCCAGAAACTCACTGACCTTTTATACATACACACTGATTACAAGCAAACAGATCACAGGAGAGGATGGTTACCTTTAGTAGCCATTCAAACCCGTTTGTGTCAACTTGTGTGCATGTTATCAGGCCAAAATCCCCAGGGTATGTAAACTTTTGATCAGGGTCATTTGGGTAGTTTCTGTTGTCATTATGACTTAAAAAGAGTAAACACAGTTGTTTGACAATGAATGGCATCACCCAACCACTAACCATGAGTGAAAGAAAAGTTTGTGAGTTATCATTCATATTCTCTGACAAATGGCCCAAAATCACAAATTCTGCTAGGGTATGTAAACTTATGAGCACAACTGTGTGTGTGTGTGTGTGTATATATATATATATATATATATATATATATATATATATGTGTGTGTGTATGCGTTTATGTGTAGTAATGAAAAAAATGCCCTTAAGAGGTGATATGAGGCAAATGTGAGATCCCACCTGCTCTTTACGACAGGACAGCTGTGCAGATCCAATGCTTTTGTATCACCCTTCTGGCTATATTGCTAATAATAATTTATTTTACACAGACTTCTTACCATGTGTTTTGGACAGCTGGATGTATTTGATAATACTTCCTATGCATTAAGCTGTTTCCCTAAATGCCCCTAGCCCAATACATTGTTAACTCTTATAAATATGGTCCATATGTTAGGGTTGTCGCAATCTGATGGAAAACTTGTAACTGCAGTTATTTTGGTTTTGTATTCTTTGTTTTTGTATTTTATTACACATCCACGGAACATCAAATGTGCAGTTTGTACACATATAATTTATTCAAATATAGTTCATCCAGTATATTATATATTATGGATATAATTAAGACAATCATTTGTGATGGTGTTCTTACTTTTTGTCAATATAACTATTTATATACAACTTTCACTAATATACAGGTAGCACTGAATACAGTAACTAGGCAAGTGCAAAGGATTCATTTTTGCTCACATGAAACTGCTTATGCAATATGTACAGGACAGGTACATACATATATAGTTTTCAGTTACTCATATTTTATAATAAATACATGGGGGCTATTGTTTTACTGAATTTCTGTTGCTGATATTTGATTTGTTTCCAACTGAAGAGCACAATGAGACTGTTTATAGTGGCTCACCTAGGAGTAAATTTACTAAGATGGAAGTTCTATATAAGATGGGCTGTTGCTCATAGCAACCAATCAGATACCAGGTTGAGTATCCCCTATCCAAATATTCTGAAATACGGAATATTCGGAAATATGGAATTTTTTGAGTGAAACTGAGATAGTAAAACTTTGTTTTTTAATGGCTCAGTGTACACAAACTTTGTTTAATACACAAAGTTATTAAAACTTTTGTATTAAATGACCCTCAGACTGTGTGTATAGGGTGTATATGAAACATAAATGAATTGTGTGTGTGTACACAAACTTTGTTTAATGCACAAAGTTATTACAAATATTGCCTAAAATTACCTTCAGGCTATGTGTGTAAGGTGTATATGAAACATAAATACATTCTGTGCTTAGACTTGGGTCCCATCGCCATAATATCTCATTATGTTAAGCAATTATTGCAAAATACGTAAAAATCCGATATTCTAAATACTTCTGGTCCCAAGCATTCTGGATATGGGATACTCAACCTGTATTATCTTCTAGAAGGTGATAGATAAATGAGAAGTAGAATCTGATTGGTTGCTATGGGCAACATCCCATCTTAAATAGAACTCCCATCTTAGTAAATTTACCCCTTACTGTCACTAGTGACCATTATACAATAATTTAACGAGCTGCACTATCTTGGATTTTAAATGATCTATCAGTGTTTTAGTCAGGAAAGTGTTGTTCATGTTGAAACCTCACTGGCATTTACTTCTACTCATGAACCTAAATGAAATCTTCCATATAGGTTAAGTAACTACGGGCTCTATTCATGTAGGACTTGAACTGGCAACAGGAAAATATCACTATACTGTATACTGCATCAAAAATATAGTAATTTCTTGTAGCCAATCATGAAATTTTACCTGTCCAATGTTGTCCTTTGATAAATGGCCCCTCCACAATTCTGAGAAGCAGCGAGAAGACAGACATATTGGGGAGCAATGAAATCACTTGTTTTCTGAAGTGCTTCTTGGAACAGGTCCTTTCAGTGCTGCATAAATAGTAGGAATAAGGGGGTTCAGTTCTCTGAGAACTGAATCCCCCTAAACTTTGTGATCTGAGCCCAGATTCGAGTCAGGCTCATTTTGTGTGCCTAACTCAGATCCGAAAATGAGGCAAAATGTCATCGTCCCGCTGTCGGATCTTGCGGGTTTTGGATTCTATATAAGTCCCCGGTGATCGGCGCCATCTTCACTCCGGACTTGGAGAGTGCACAGGACATTTTCCTTCTGTGCTGCTGTAGTTAGGGAAGGGGCAGGAGAGAGCTAAGGGAAACAGGAGAGAGCAAAGGAGGGCAGGAGTGAGCAGAGTGGTCAGGAAAGAGCAGTGCTGCTTGTGTAGGTGTGCTGTGTCAGTCAATGTGTAGTGCTCTGCACAGTACAGTAGTGCACTGCACTAGCATACAGTGGCTATATATAGGATGTGCCAGGCATTGTTCTCTGTTTATAAGGATCTGTGTACTGCTGTACACTACTGCTATATTTCTCTGTGTGATCCGAAGCCAAAAATATATTTAATTTAATTGGTGCGTCACTCAGTACTGCGGCTGCCATACACTAATACTACTCCTATATCTGTGTATGATCAAAGTCAAAAATATATTTCATTAGTGCGTCACTCTGATTACTAGTACTGCGGCTGCCTTACACTACTGCTTCATATCCTCTGTGTGCGATCCAAAGCAAAAAATGTATTTCTATTGGTGTGTCACTCAGTGACAGCTACCAGTACTGCCGTACACTACTGCTATATATCTTCTGCGTGTGATCCAGAGCAAAAAAAATATTTCTACTATGTATTTGAAAGGGGTGCTCTGTATGCTGTATCTGAAAGGGGTGAACTGTCCATCCATCCAGGGGCTCTGCCCCGGTGTAAAATTAAAATAATAAAAGCTAAAAACAAAAAGCCTAAAATTATAATTCTAAAAAAAAACAATTTTTTTGTTTGTGCTGTACCCCAGGGTACTATACATTTTATATTTTATTTTCATAAGTACTGTGACACTGCCAGTCAGACCGCAGTATATTATTTCCATTGTGCGATGCTGTTGGTAATTATTATACATATTTCTGATTCATATGTGTGACTCTGTAACTGCCGGTGTGTGATATAAAAAATACTTCTACATATTTTTGACTCATTTGTGCGACACTGTAACTGCAGTATATGATATAAAAAATAATATATATATTTTGATTCAAATTAATATTTTGTGCTTTGTCATCCCAGAATACATCCAGGGACTGCAGCTGCTCTGTCCATCTAGCAGTGTTCTGTCAGTCCACCCAAAATAAAAGACATCTTTTTTTTAAATATTTTGTGCTGCATCCTCCCAGAATACATCCAGGCATGCTCTGTCCATTTCAGGGTGTGGTATCTATAGCTCATATTCTTATTATAACTTATTGTCCTATTTTCATAACTCTTCTTATCACCACATTGTAATTAATTCAAATTATAATATTATTAATAATAATTATAAATTAGCTAAATTTAAATTAAATGAATATAAAAAAACTCTCCACACTCATATACTGAACTTTCTGCATATCGAAGATATCTTGGAGTAAATGAAGAATTTGATTCTAATAAATGAAATTAAATAACTTAATTTAAAATAGATTGAATTTAAAATAAATTAAATAAATTAAATCTAAAATATTGTCTTTTTTCATTCTTCTTTGCCTTAATAATCTTTTTGTGAACTGAAATCTTGAGCCTTGCCTAATGCATCTTTTTTTAAATACATTCTTTCTTTATATATTTTGTCCTCCCAGCATACAGTATACCTCCAAGGGCTGCTGCTACTCTGTGCAGCTACCTCGGTGCAAACTTTTGGCCTAAACTGGATAAAAACAATGGAGGTCATTCCGAGTTGATCGCTCTCTAGCAACTTTTTGCTGTGCTGTGATCAGATAGTCGCCGCCTATGGGGGAGTGTATTTTCGCTTTGCAAGTGTGCAAACGCATTTGCAGCCGATGGCACATAAAAGTTTGTTGCAGTTTCTGAGTAGCTCTGGACTTACTCAGCTGCTGCGATCACTTCAGACTATTTGGTCCCGGAATTGACGCCAGACACACGCCCTGCAAACGATTGGACACGCCTGCGTTTTTCCAAACACTCCCAGAAAATGGTCAGTTGACACCCATAAATGCCCTCTTTCTGTCAATCACCTTGCGATCGGCTGTGCGAATGGATTCTTTGTTAAATCCATCGCAACGCAATGATCCTCTTTGTACCCGTACGACGCACCTGTGCATTGCAGTGCATAAGCATGTGCAGTTTTGCAAAGTTTTAACCTGATCGCAGCGCTGCAAAAACTTGCTAGCGAGCGATCATCTCGGAATGACCTCCAATGTTGTGAGCTGTGAGGTGTTCAGAATTGTCTGGAAATTAGTGGAAATTATTGGTGTTGAGGTTAATAATACTGTAGGAACAAAAACACCCCCAAATGCTGTTTTGATGACAGCTAAACTTAAAAAAAAAAAAAACAGATCCAAAACCAAACCCTGCAAGGGTTGTTTTGGCAAAACCAATCCAGATCCAGAACACGAAAGAGATCCAGACCCAAAACCAAAACCCAAAACCCCCAAAATGGCCCAGTGCACACCCCTAATAAATAGAGCCCTAGTTGTAAAAAATGTCTAAGAGAGTTGCACTTTTTATTTGAAGCTGAGGCCCAAATGTGTTAAGCCTTAACAAGTGATAAAGTGGAGACGGATAAAGAATGATAAATGATCAGCCAATCAGCTTCCTAACTCTTTATCCATCTCCACTTTGTCACTTGTTAATCCTTAATACATTTGGGCACAAGACCACAATCTGTAGAATCAGTGTAGTAATATATGGGAATAAGTGTCACGAGGGATGTAGGCTTACTCTATAAGGCTATTGGTATTGATGACTGCTGATTATCCATCAGCTGGATCACTTTCTCATATCTATTTGTATTGTATGTATTCTGTATATATAATGTAATTTGCTATTAAATTTGGAAGCAATTAGGTTATTGCTCAGTACATCGAAGTTTAATAAAATCACCACAAAACACAAATGAAAATGATAAACACCGACATGGACATATTGTTGGCAGTATATGGAGCAGATGATCAAAGTAAATAAATTTGCAATTGGAAAATTGTGAACCTGGAAACAGTTATGCAGTTGTGGACCACAGTCATCTCTTTAATGACACCAAATGGCAAAAGTAATGTAACTTATCACAGAACTTCATATGGGGTTGGATGTGTTGACGTCCGAGATTGCCAGAGGTGCAAGATGCTGGCCAATCTCAAATGTTTTTTTAAAGGGGCAGTCAATTACAAGGCATGATTTTGCCTTGTAAGCGATTGCCCCTTTAAAAAAACATCTGAGATTGGCTGGCATCTCGCACCTCCGGGTATCTCTGGCCCATGATATGAAAATAGTAGTAAAGCGGCAGATACATATTATGTTATATATTTATGTCAGGACCAACTGATTTTGTGAATCTGTTAAACTTGGACCAAACAAAGGTGTTGGTGCCGGAGTATGGTGGAAACAGGGAGGACGAAGAAAGTTCAATTTCATATATTTATTAGAAAGCTACAATTCCAGTAAGGAGTTAAATGACAATCATTAGACACCATATATGAACTGACATACTGCATTGAATGGCATAACTATAGCAGGATCTGTTTTAAATATGCATTGAAGAAATGTTCATATGAATAAGATAAAACGTGCCTGAAGATTAGTGAAGAATTGTCCAATATGAAGCAAAGATTGGTGCCAAACTGTAAAGAAGTGTTAACTGGATATTGTAGACATAGATGAATAACTGTGGGGACTTGTTACTGACGCTTACAGGCTGAACTGTAGAACTGTGAAGAATTGTCTTTGAATGAAGCAAAAACATAGATACAATACTGAAAAAAGTACTTGCAGATTGTGAAGATTATACTTGAAACACTGTGAAGAGCTGCAGCAGAAGACAACAGTGAGGAATGGGCTAACTGAGAGATGAGTAAATGAGGACCAGGATTAAGTAGAAACTTCCACAGGCTGTGTGATTAAAGCAGGCAGTCACTGAATGAACAGGGTAACCTCTCACGGGACTCTGGGAATCCACTTATTGCCACTTGAAGAGCGATTGACTGACAGCACATCAGGGAGCTGGTGGGTCCCTTGCGGTGAAGGCTGCAGGCAGACCTCTGGGAGCGGAGGTGTTATCAGGACCACTGGAATCACACAGAAATTCACAGGGAGAGCACAGAGCTAGGGTACAGAGTAGCTACAACAAAGCACTGGCCAAGAGTGGAATAATCCCAGCCTACTTATAGGCAGCACAGGCATGAGATTGGCTAACACTTAACCACAGGTGCTCACAGGTGCTGCATTTGGTCTCCAACATGGCCACCTCCTGTACTGCAGACACACAGACGCGCCTTCGGCCATTAGGTCTCTGCACTCCCGACTCCCAGAACCTGCATCACCTCTGCCACCGACCCCGTTGCATTCCCACATGGCTGCACAGCACTGCAAGCAACCGTGCCGGCAATGGATGGACCCCAGAACCCGCAGCGGTGAGTGACCAGTTTGTGACAGTACCACCCCCTTTAAAGGTGGACTCCGGACACCTTTGAACTTTGTCAGGATTCTTGGAGTAGAATTTTTAACCAGTCTTGGAGCATAAACATCTTCGTAAAGACCCAGGACCTCTCCTCTGGACCATAACCTTTCCAATCAACAAGACGTCCATATCGATGACGTGAGTCCACAATCTCCTTATCCTCAAATTCTTCATCTTGCAAAGAGTGAATTTTAGGAGGTTTGGGCAGGGCAGCATGAAACTTATTGAGGATCAAAGATTTCAGCAGAGATGTAGGAAAGGCATTAGGAATTTTTAAAAGAAGGTGGCAACTTGACTTTGTATGCTACAGGATTGAGTACCTTTTGTATGGGAAATGGGCCAATAAACTTGGGAGCAAACTTCTTAGAAGGAACTTTGAACTTAAGATTGCTAGTAGAAATCCAAACTTGGTCTCCTACCTTGTAGTTAGGTACAGCCTTACATTTTCTATCTGCGAAAGATTTATAACGAGCAGAAGATTTAATCAATGATTTGAGCACACAACTCCAGATTTTAAACAAACATTGAAGCACTTGATCTGCCACTGGGACTTCCTGAGCTGGCAAAGGATGGAACTCTGACACACGAGGATGATAACCAAAGTTAGTGTAAAACGGTGTAGATTCTGAAGATGAATGAAAAAGATTATTATGAGCAATTCTGCCAAAGGAAGGTAGTCTACCCAATCATCCTGTGAAGAAGATATGTATAACTGGAAAAAAGTTTCAAGATTTTGGTTTACTCTTTCAGTTTGTCCATCTGTCTGGGGATGATATGCTATCTATGGTAAGAGAGAAAGAAGGCTCTTGTGTGGGCGCACTTTTAGTTAGTTGAAATAAATTCAATGTATTTCAAATTAATCATGAAAAATATGTTAAGACATAACTTTATTAATTATCAATTAAAATGAATATGAATACCCATTAAAGAACATATGATCCAAAAGAAATTAAGACAAAAATATTAATAAGATATGTGTTGGAGCTTGTACAAAAAAAATTAGGAATGTTCTGGTCATGTCTCACGGAATGTGATTAGAAAGACTGTAAACACTTCAATGTCCTACATCCATTTCAGCCTGACCAGTACAGAAAATCTGTATTAATGGGACCACAATGTGGTCAATTTGGTAGTCAGTCTGTAATAGAAAGATCAAAATAATAGGACAATGCTCAAAATAATGCCGGTCACTAAAGATTGCACAGACTATAATAGTCTAAATAATTATATACAGTAACAAGATAAGGTTGTTGGAGATAGGAAAAAGTGGTGATACTGCTGTTGGTGTCTTATAAAACACGTCAAATAAATTGACTCCTGCTCTACAACACTAGGTATTCCCTGTGAGTCTTCTCCTCAGGTACTGACCCAGCCCAACACTGTTTAGCTTCCAAGATCGGACGAGATCAGGCGCTGGCAGTGTGGTTTGATAGTAGAAAAGGTAGGTAGGTTTAGACAACAATGAGAGTGCACCTAAATAAGAGGGTGTCACAGATTGTGACATGAGTAAGAGAGTGGATCTGCTTTCTGCGTTAGGCCGGACACATCAAATCCCACTGTAGTGGTATTGTGCACCCTGGATCGCAGATGAGAGTCCACGGAAATAGAAATAGGATGAGAGCAGAAGTCAAAAATTATATCCAAAGTAGGATGATATAATTACAATAGAAGAAATTACTGCAGTAAAGCATGCAAACATATGCAGACTGTAATATTTATTATCACTTGTTGCAAATGATTAATTGTTGCCCCACACCACAGAAGGCAGGCTGTACACTGGTATCAAGCCCTATGTCGGCTGAACAATGTGTCTCAGAAACTACCCGATGGTGAAATTATAATATTAATTGCACAGTATCAGTATGTTAGAAAAAAGATAATGCTAACCTATAAGGTTGGTAGGAATCACAACCTGGCTAGTAAAGTCAGTATGGATATAAACAAGGGAACACAAGTGCTTACTTACATATGCTTACTGAAGTCCTATTTAATTAGACAGTAATGTAAGCAAGCATAGATGGGCTAGTAGGTGTAAATCACCACTGGATTATAGCTGAATGGAGGGTATACAGGATGCCCTCATGAGCGCAATTAGTGTACATAACCTGTATATATCCAGCGACGAGCGTGCTTCCAAGTGCTGGGGTTGGTGCCAGTAGACCCGATATGGAGGAAAACGCATCTATTATCCATTATGCACCTATCCCTCATATACCTTAATGGTATTCAGCCGTCATCCTCCCCCATACCAATACCTTTTAGTACGACGTGCCTGTACCTCTGTCCGATTGGACACAAGCCGTGAATGACAGCTCCGCTGTAACTTCCGGCAATCTCGATCCTCCTCCCCCACTAATGACGCGCCTGCAATGATTGGTCCATGCCTTCATGTGAGGCATTTTTATACTCCTTCGCCTGCCCGCTCTTAGAATCAGGAAGTGAACAAGCCCTGCGGGGTGAAACGCATTTTCCTCCATAGCGGGTCTACCGGCACCAGCCCCAGCACTCAGAAGCACTCTCGTTGCGGGATATATACAGGTTATGTACACTAATTGCGCTCATGAGGGCATCCTGTATACCCTCCATTCAGCTATAATCCAGTGGTGATTTACACCTACTAGCCCATCTATGCTTGCTTACATTATTGTCTAATTAAATAGGACTTCAGTAAGCATATGTAAGTAAGCACTTGTGTTCCCTTGTTTACATCATTAAGCCAGTGATAATCTATGCATGGTCGCAAGCCACCATCTTTCTTATTAACGAAAAAGAATCCGGCTCCTTCAGGTGAAGAAGATGGTTTATTAAACCCTTTGGATAAATTCTCTTGTATATAATCAGACATAGCTTGAGTCTCCGGAATGGACAGCGGATAAATTTGACCCCTAGGAGGTGTTTTGCCCGGCACCAAATCGATTAGGCAGTTCCATTCGCGATGAGGGGGAAAGGAGTCAGCCGCTTGTTTACTGAAGACATCCACAAAAGATAGATAGACTGAAGGTAACTCGGGAAGACTGACTGACTGGAGGGGTTTAACTGAAGCTAAACAATTCTTGGTACAAGATTCACCCCACGAAAGAATTTCCATGGTTCACCAGCTGAACTGTGGATTATGTTTCTGCAGCCAAGGTAATCCAAGTATCACATCATGAGAGGCTTTGGGAATCACGAGGAAGGAAATATATTCGGAATGGAGCACACCAACTTTTATCTTGAGACATACAGTTCGATGAGTAATTATGCCTTCTGGAATTCGACTTCCATCCACTGCTGTAACAGAAACTACTACTTCCAGGGGCACGGTTTGAACTTTAGATTGTATAACAAAGGCTGAAGTGATGAAGTTCTCGGCTGCACCGGAATCTAGGAGAGCTGAAATTTTAACTGTAGAACCCAGAACTTCCAAACAAATAGGCAAAGTTGGCTCCTTCCCGGAACATGATTCCAAGGTAACTTCTAGCTTAACCTCTCTTGAATAAGCTAGGAGCGAGAATTTTCCTGCCAAAGTTTGCAGAATTTAACGAAATGTTCAGAGGACCCGCAGTACATGCAGAGGTACCCTGTCGACGACTAATTTGTTCTTCTTCTGTAAAACGAGAGCGTCCAATCTGCATAGGCTCTTCTGTCATCACAGGAGACTGAGACAAAGAAGGATCTTGACGAGGTCTAGGTCGAGAACACGCGTTCATTTGCCCAACCTTGGATTTCTCTAAGCAACGCTCTCTGTAACGTAGATCAAGTTTATTGCAGATGGAAATTAATTCGTCCAGCTTAGTTGGCACATCACAAATGGTTAAATCATCCTTGATTCTATCTGAAAGTCCATTCCAGAAAGCTGCGACCAGGGCCTCTTCATTCCAGTTTAATTCTGAAGACAAGGTGCAAAATTTAATAATATATTGACTAACGGGTTGTGAGCCTTGACGTAGATGGAGAATCTCCAAAGATGCTGAGGTGGTTCTTCCTGGTTCATCAAAGATTTTCCAGAAGGAAGGTACAAATTCATTATAATTAGAAAGAATAGGGTCTCCCCTCTCCCACAGCGGCGACGCCCACTCCAAGGCCTGACCGGAGAGGAGGGCAATGATATATGCGATCTTAGAATGGGCTGATGAAAAACTAGCAGACAACAGTTCGAACTGAATCTCACATTGATTCAGAAATCCTCTGCAAAGCTTTGGGGTACCGTCAAACTTGCTTGGCAAAGGCAACTGCAGATGAGACATAGGCACCATCACCGGAGGAACCACTGTGGAAGCAGAGACCACTGGAGCTGGAACTTGAACTTGAGGTGTATGAAGAGCATCCAAGCGATCCGTCATAGTTTGCATAAACTGAACTATTTGCATCTGTATGGACTCCTGATTATCCAGATGGGAAAGAATATTTGCCGTAGCACCGCCTCCTGCGGTTTGGTCACTCGATGGATCCATGGGGCCAGTGCTTACTGTCAGGTCCGACTGATTTCGTGAATCCGTTAACCTTGGAGCCACAGAAGGTGTTGGTGCCAGAGTATGGTGGAAACAGGGAGGACGAAGAAAGTTCTGTTTCATATATTTATTAGAAAGCTACAATTCCAGTAAGGAGTTAAATGACAATCATTAGACACCATATATGAACTGACGTACTGCAATGAATAGCATAACGATAAGCAGGCTATGTATTAAATATGCATTGAAGAAATGTTCATATGAATAAGATAAAATGTGCCTGAAGATTAGTGAAGAATTGTCCAATATGAAGCAAAGATTGGTGCCAAACTGTAAATAACTGTTAACTGGATATTGTAGATAAAGATTAATAACTTGTTACTGACGCTTAAAGGCTGAACTGGAGAACTGTGAAGAATTGTCTTTGAATGAAGCAAAAACTTAGATACAAAACTGAAAGAAGTAATTGCAGGTTGTGAAGATTATACTTGAAACACTGTGAAGAGCTGCAGGACCAGGATTAAGTAGAAATTTCCACAGGCTGTGTGATTATAGCAGGCAGTCACTGAATGAACAGGGTAACCTCTCATGGGACTCCGGGAATCCATTTGTTGCTACTTGAAGAGCAAATGACTGACAGTACAGCAGGGAGCTGGTTGGTCACTTGTGGTGAAGGCTGCAGGCAGACCTTTGGGAGAAGAGGCGATATCAGGACAACTGGAATCACACAGAAATTCACAGGGAGAGCACAGAGCTAGGGTACAGAGTAGCTACAACAAAGCACTGGCCAAGAGTGAAATAATCTCAGCCTATTTATAATCAGCACAGGCACGGGATTGGCTAAAACTTACCCCCAGGTGCTGAAAGGTGCTGCATTTGGTCTCCAACATGGCCACCTCCTGTACTGCAGACACACAGAGGCGCCTTTGGCCATTAGGTCTCCGCACTCCTGACTCCCAGAACCTGCATCACCTCTGCCACCGACCCCGCCACGTCCCCACATGGACGCACAGCACTGCAAGCAACTGCGCCGGCAATGGACAGACCCCAGAACCGCAGCGGTGAGTGACTGGTTCGTGACAATATTACAGCTAAAACACTTGATCCTTATACTGTACCTTTCAGGACCTGGAGGATGGAATCATTTGATTCTGGAATGTGCATAAGGCAAAGTGCTTATATTAGAAAAACTATTTGAGCATACAGTAATCATTTCACAAAAAGTAAACTGCCGTTTAGGGTACACATCAGAACAATGTGTTCCCGGCTGATATGCCTGCTGACGGGCCGACATATCGTACCATGCGTACAGACTGCTTGATGCAGTGGTATGACGGGATGATGTAACATGCATTCGGCAGTATGGCATTATTAACAATATCTTCTGATGGACCGTGCAGTATGGCGAACCAGAATATATTGTTAACAACCTGAGGGAGCAAACAATCATGGGTACACACTGTATCAAATGTCGCTCTGATTTGCCCAGAAATTACAAATCATGCCGATATCGTTGTGGTGTGTACCCAGGCATTACTACATGGGCTGTCCAGGTATATATAAATTTAATAGACTTGCTAATTAAACTGCAGTGTACAGTTGAGCAATAAGCTTTCAAGGGGATACAGTTAATATATCGTCTGTCATGATCCCAGCATTCAGGAAACTGATGTCGGAATCCCGACAGCTGGGGAAATGCCGGCGGTCGAGATCCTGTCCACTGCCCCGTATTTCCACTCAGGTGGTGGATTCCTACCACCACCCAAGTTGGAATATAACCCGTGTCAAGCGAAGCTTGCCACTGGGCCTGAAGTGTGACGAGTACAGCAAGCCCTCGAGGGGACTCGCTGCCGGGATTCCGGCTGACGGGATGATGCTGTCGGTATAGTGACAGCCGGCATCCAATCTGCCGGTCTTCCATATGTATTCCCTTTTAAGAGAGAGTGAAATAAAGCAATAGTACTAGCTTTACACTCCAAAGTCTCTATGGGTCCTAATTTTCAAATTTAGCTAAACATCCTTGTCAATTTTAACTTGTTATTAGTTTGACTATAAGAAAGTATTATTTTAACCTACTATACTTATCAAAGATGTTTGGCTGGGACAGTGCTTCAGATAAGAGGCTATCCAGGTGGTTTGGTTATGATACGTCATAATGTCAACATTTATCATGACAACATGGTCATAATGTTGGCACTGACCATGTTGATATTCATCATGTAAATGTTACGATCCTGATGATCAGAACAGGGGAGATCTTATGTAGTGAGTCCTGAGCACCAAGACGGAATGCTGGGATTGGGAAATGGAAAGGAAATAGCCCCTAGCACCCTACCTCTGTTGTCTTACCCATGTTATCAATTCACGCCTGAACGACTATGGTTTCTTGGGCCCATGGCAGCCGCGTTTGAAGGGCTGATTAGGTCTGCCCAACTCCGATGCCCCCTCAGGTCTTAAAGAGAGACAAGGCGTGAACTGAGACAGGGTAATAACAAGGGGACCTCTAACTGAAACAACCACGCTAGGGGCTATAAACTACCTAAAAACTAAACGTATGTGCGGCCCGCCGCCAAAGGAAAAAGAACTACAAAGAAACCACTGTCCACTCCCCTACACGGCACCGCCGAGTTCCGGGGAGAACAGTGAAAGCGGAAACCTCCGCAAATGCACCAATTCACAGTAAAGTAAACACTAAGCGGCAGAAGCCGCTACTCACGAAACCGGGCGAGAACCCCAGATGACAAACAGGTTCGCAAGGACTAGAAAGATTCCCAGGACCGGCTTCGGACCTCCAAAGTACCAAAGGGCAGGGAGCAAGATCCACCAAACACGGCTGACAGGAACAGAGTTCTGCAAGGCAGGAACAGCATACAAGAAGCTATCACCGGCGGGGCTGCAGTGTGCTGGCTCACATAAAAAGGCCCTGCTGGCCAATAACAGGAGGGCCAGCAGGACCAGCCCCCAGACCCTAATTAATAGTTGCCGTGCAGCTGCCCTGCTGCACGAGCAACCTAATTAACTATTCTTAGCAACGGGGAACGCGGTCCACCTGTGGCGTCCCCGTTGCTATGCACCTGGCAACCCTGCACGCACGGTGTCCTGCGTTGCCAGGGACCCGGCGGCTATCGTGCGCACGGCATCCTGGCGTTGCTAGGCGCCGTGCGGGGGACAGGGAAAGAGAGAGGCGCGGCGGCTGTGACCGCTGCTCAGTCAGGGCACGGGCGAAGACCGCCGCGCCTAACAGTAAATAGTAATGAAATGTTGTCATGTTTGTCTGCATATTTTCCCCTGTGGCCTGGCAGCTGTAGCGACCCCAGCGGCATCTTTCTTGACCCGGAGGTCATGTGACTGTGACTTATATATCAGACCTCTGATCCTCTGGTATTTGGGTATTTTTCACTAGCCCTAATTCTTACCCCTAGCTCTCCCTCTTGCACCTAAGCCTAACCTGCCCACCCACACATTGTAATACTAATCTCCCACGCAGCCTATTCCTAACACTCCCATCTGCAGCCTAATCCTATTGGACATAACGCCTTCAGTTCACGTCGACATTCTGACAGCGCCGACGCATTGCCTGGTGACATTGTAACAGTGTCAACATTATAAATGTCGACATTGTGATTTCGACACTATGAATTTTGACATTGTGATTGTTGACCTTTTGATTACATCCCGTCCCGGCAAAAAGAATACACTACAGTCATAGTTTTCGCCATCACTATATTGCTGGGAAACATGCTATAAGGCAGAAAAGATCAGAAGTTCCAGCCCACTGGGGAGGCATCAGATTCATACCCTCCAACTGTACTTTTCCAAAAAGGGCCTTTTACTGGGTTTTGGCATCTCCCAATCCTATTTATTCCTATGGGAGCGTCCTTTACCTGTGGCTAGGCCCCTTTACGAATTTGTACCGGTTTTCGGCACAACAGTGTTGGATGGTATACAGATAGGGGAGTGGGCTTACACCATTTTATGATGATACTAGCTAATGTAGAAAAGCTCCAAAACTCCTTTCAGAGCTTGTTAAATAGCACCAACTTGCCATCCTCCTAAAGGGTGGTCTGTTTGCCGGCAGCAGGGCTCCCGACGATCAGCATACCGGCGCCGGAATCCCGACTGCCGGCATACCGACATCTTTTCTCCCTCTTGGGGGACCACAACCCCCCTGGAGGGAGAATAGATAGCGTGGCGTGCCACCCTGTCTGCGGGCTCATTTGCGCTCGCCCAGCTGTCGGTATGCCGGCGGTCGGGATTCTGGCGCCGGTATGCTGGTCACCGGGAGCCCGGCCGCCGGCATACCCTACTACACCACTCCTAAAGAACTATGGGGACAGCATTAGATAGTGAAAGTTTTGCAAATGCTATCTGAAATGTCTGCGGTGCTATAGCTTAAACATATAGCAAAATTACTACATTAAACTTTACATCATATGGCTGCAAAAATGGATGCTTTCGCAAATTTTATGGACTAAGAATAAATGTACCAAAGTGAACTGTCATTTCTACCAAGCACTTCACCTAGGTCTTTATAAGAAACCCCAAATATGTAGCAAAGTGATGCAATATTGATAATAACATTGATTTGTGCTGCACATTCATAACAATTTACATTTTCAAATGGGAGTATCATGTTATATCAACAAGATGTTGTAAAAAATACATGTGTTACTGCACACAAATCCCACAAGAACATGATATGACCCCAGTCACATTGTGATGCTTTAAATCTACAAGCAGGGAATGAGTGTTCTAGCACATGCTTACACATACATATTTATATAGCCTGCTCAAACCCGTACCAGTTAGGAAAACCCCCGTGCACCTGTGGTCTCATGGCTTCCATCACCTCAACACCCAAGGCTTGGAATCATGTAATGTACAGCTGGGAATAGGTAATCATAGCTTTTCGCACCCTTTAAAACACAGGGAAAAAAACCTGTTAATCTGTTCTGAGCTTCTACATGTAGGAAAATACCACCATACATTCAGGAAGGTTTATAACTTATTTGCAGATGTTTCTTTTGTGTGAATCATACCAAAGAGTAATAGCAGGGAGTGTGGGCCGGAACACGGACAAAGTCACCATTCTGGGCAAATAATAGAAAATTGTTCACAGATCAGAGCTGAGACTGTGATAACCTCAATCCTACCTTGTACTAAGCAGACTTGTGTATGGACAGCACGTCTCATAAAATGTAACGCTGTCTGAGGGGACAGCAGGAAAGATGTACAGATTTTTTTTTTTTAACAAATGCAATTACTCATTTGTTACAGGAAATCATATAACCTGGCAGTGACAGCCCGTGCATCAACCATGTAATGTAATGGACGACATCCAGGACAGTACAACAGGGGAATTTTAACTCAAATTGGTCATGCTTGTTAAATTTTAGTTTGCATTGTTCAGTCTGAAGTATGTACTGTTATATCCTAAGGTTTCGTAATTGTAATAACTTATATAACCTTTGTTAATTGGAGTCCTCTGCACACATTTTTCAATAAACATGTTTTTCTTATTGCAGCACATGGGAGAAACATAAAAGTACAAATGGTCTCTTTTAGGTAACAGGCAATAATTTAAAGCGTTTTTTTATTGTAGCATTTAATAAAATACTATGGGACATCAGGGATGATGAAATGTAAAGATACAAATGATATAATCAGAGTAGTCCATTGATTTGTATTAGTAATTTAATTGCATCATGTTATTTGCAGTGTCTATCAAAAAAAATCACTTCCTTTCGTATATTTCATATTTTCATGGAATCAAAATATATATTTTGTGAATTATTTCTACTAGTTAATTAATGCACAATACTCGATGCAGGGCTGCCATCAGGGGAAGACTGCTAGGACTCCAGTCCTGTGCCCAGACCGTGAGGGAGCCCCACATGGCAGCGGTGTGGATTAGAGTGCACTGCAGGCTACCATAGAACAACAAAAAAAGGGTTGAGATTGCCTAAAGGATTAAAAAAAGGGGCAGACTAGATGGGCCAAGTGGTTCTTATCTGCCGCCAAATGTTTCTATGTTTCTATGTAACATAGCTTGCGGACCGGCAGCCAGGAGCAGCCACTCCTGATTGGCTGCAGAACCATCAGTTCCGAATGGCTAACACCTGTTCTAATTTTGAAATACCACAGGCAATGTCCTTCTATAGCTGCCTTCTTCGGACTCTTTCCCTGTGCTGCTGCGGTCCCAAGCCACCACAGTCTTGTCTATGGGCGCACCTGATGTCCTGTGGCAATCGGCAGACAGGACGGTAAGTTGTGGGGGCTGCAGGGGGAGTGGAAGGTGAAGGGGCTGGGTGACCTGCCTATTCTGGCAGTCCCAGGCCCCACAATTTCTGATATTAACTAACTGAAAACTGTTAAAAATCTTTTTTTATGAATTTGTTACAAATATACAATACAATCAATCTCAATTACACACGTATTGTACATCATTTTGGATGTCACAGTGGTTGGGTCCGAACTGTCTGCAAGTAAAGGTTTAAGCTGATTTTCAAAATACATACACCTGTCTGTCAGAGAACCAATATTGTATCTGGATATTGTGTTTCCAAAAAATAGCTTCATCATTAAGTTGAAAGAACATTCAAAGCAAAAGTGTGAATTGGTTACTGAAAAACAGCAATTAAAGATTTTTAAGAGATTTCAAATATTACTGCAATTCCCCAGTTAATTATAAAGTTCATCATAACTAAAGAGAATATGGTACTCCCAAGCTAAGTACCTGCATACTGTACAAAGGAGAAAGACATTTAATGGGGAGGCTGCGAGTACTGTAGGTATATGACAAACAGAGTCAGAGACTTCTAGGGCATATACAGAGAAATTGTCCATAACACAATAGCCGGAGAACTTCACTAATCTGCTCTTTACTGGATGGTGTCAAATAAAGCCACTGTTATAGTAAATTGACATGAGATCTCACCTCATACAAGATTAAATGATCTGATGGTTACAAAAGATTAAAATGTTTCTATTTTGAGCACAAATATCATGAGAACCTACAGTATGGTGTCCTCTGTCATACTGGGGCACAGACCTAGTCTGTTTGTTTGAAACAGGGCTGAATTCAGTAAGGAAATTGTGCCCATGCGCTCACCAGGGAAAAACAGGCCTATGGCGATAGCTTTGGGGCCAGTGGCATACTAAGGGTGGGGGTGAGGGGGAGGTTGCATTCTGGCCCAGGCGAAAGGCAAAGGGGAGTGAGAGGGGTCCCTCACGCAGGGTCTTTTGACCCTGCTATTGCTGAGAACAGGTGTTGCTGGCCGCACGAGGTGAGTACTCGGGGTCACTGTAGGGGGGCACTATATAACATACAGGGGGCAATGTGGGGCATATTGTGGGCGTCACTGAGCATGCACCCCAGGAGCCAAATATGTTAGATATGTCACTGACTGAGCTACATCTAATCACCACCAGTCAATGGGTTCTACAGTAATTGTTATATGATATTAATAAATGGTATACTAATATGTGGCACTATTGGTCCCTGCAAGACCTTGCAGCAAAAAACTGTTTAAGTATGCTGGCAGAACTATGAACATCAGCAGTGTTGGACTGGGGGCATGAAAAGCCTGCAATGGCAGGAGCCCACTAAAGGGGCATGACCAGCCACTGGGTGGATATGGGGCCTAATTCAGACCTGATCGTAGCAGCAAATTTGTTAGCAGATGGGCAAAACCATGTGCTCTGCGGGGGTGGGGCAGATATAACATGTGCAGGGAGAGTGAGATTACGGTGGGTTATATTGTTTCTGTGCAGGGTAAATACTGGTGCTTTATTTTGACACTGCAATTTAAATTTCAGTTTGAACACCCCCCACCCAAATCTAACTCTCTCAGCACATGTTATATCTGCGCGCCCCTTCCCCCTGCAGTGCACATGGTTTTGCCCATCTGCTAACAAATTTGCTCCTATGATCAGGTCTGAATTAGGACTAGGGAGGCCAATCCTGTGCCATTTTTTCAATCCCGGGTATCGGGATTGAAAAATGGTCAATCCCGGGATTCCCGGGATTGGCTTTCAACTGTTTCCGGCCATCCCCCACGCCCCTCCCCGTCCCTCCCCACCTGCACCGCAGACATTAAAAAATGTACAAACCTGCACAGCCAGGTAGCTGGTGAGGAGGAGGCGGCGGGGGAGTACAGGAGAGCCGGTGGTTGAGTGCAGGGAAGCCGGGAGGAGGCGGCGGATAAGTGCAGGAGGAGCCGGGAGGAGGCGGTGGGTAGGTGTAGGGAGAGCCGGGAGGAGGCGGCGAGTGAATACCGCCGTACCTTCCTGCTCTGCGGCTGCTGACAGCGCAGCGTGACCTCACAGGCACAGGTCACGCTGTGCAGGGGGAGCCGAGAGGAGGGAGCCGGGCAGCGTCTGAGCGTCCTGAGGACGCTCAACGCTGATCCCTCAATCCCCGGGATTGGAGCTTCCAATCCCGGGAATGAATCCCGGCCATTTTTGGGTATAAATCCCGGGATCCCGCCGATCCCGATCCCGGGATTGGCCTCCCTAATTAGGACCTTGGTCATATGCTTGAGGAGTATGGGTATACCACAAAGAACTACCCATAATATTATGCACCCACAGATCCACAGAACATTTTAGCAGCCCCTTTCTAAGTGCAGAAATGCTGTCAGAATATGGCCTCCACTCTAAGCGAGTAAACTCCTGAGTTCGCAACCAGTTATGCCAAATGGCCACCACACTCCCATAACACACCCATAACATGCATTTCTAAACAGATATTTTCCAGTCACTGCCCAGGAACACCCTAAACATTTCCAATACACAAGACTGTGTGTTTCAATTGGTCCTACAACAACATTCCATTTGCAACTTTTTAACGACTGCATGTGCATTTGAAGAACATTGACCATTTGCTTGATTATCAGCCTTTTGTACAACTTAGAATCAGACCCTTGATGACATCATACATACTCTTTCCCCCTCTTTCTCACTGAGGCGGAGATCTATCAAACCTTTGAAAGATATAAAGTATAGAGACAAATGGAGAAGTTGCCTTTATCCACCAATAAACTTCTATTATTTATCTAGCACAGCTCTACATTGACACAGTCAGTCAGCACACTGAGTACTGACTGAACCTGTACAGATACAGTAGCTAGTTACTGCACCTTGCTATGTGCTGCAGAGAAGCATGCTGCTGCTAAGATATGACCCTGACATGCCTAGATCTCCAGGGATCAGGCACTATCTCTGGGAAGATGTACTCCATAATCTGGCTGTGGCCCCAACACCCTACATATGGTAGGAGACAGGTCCGTCAATCAGTGGGCCAACCAGGTTACATAGTTACATAGTTTATGAGGTTGAATAAAGACAATTTGTCCACCGAGTTCAACCTATTTGTGTTCTCCTACTCTGTATTATTTTCAGGACTAATTTTATCTGTTGATAAAGTCGGCCGTTATGTTGTATTTCCTCATTTTATTATAACTATAGTACGTGATCTATCCACCATATCCCTGTATATCCTTATCCATTAGGAATTTATTTAGCACATTCTTAAAAGTATTGACCGAGTCTGCTATTACTACTCTCTCATGCAGGGAATTCTAAACTCGTATTGTCCTTACTGTGAAAAAAACCTTTTCACCTCTGTGTGCGGAATCTCCTCTCCTCTAACCTAAGTGGGTATCCACGTGTCTTCTGTGTTGATCTTACCAAAAACAGATCCCCCGCAAGCTCTGTGTATTGTCCCCTT